>NW_020838001.1:12098323-12405397 GCF_003676395.1 Aethalodelphis obliquidens | reverse complement strand
AATTGCACTATATAGTTTAGCTCTCTGGGCACACGGTTAAGACTCCTCGTGCCATGGCAGTTAACTCTTCTACTTTTGTGTGCTGAATTCTGTGTGTGCCACTGGGAAATAAAACAGCATGGGGGCTCAGGGGGTGGGTGGTCTGTGACTGAATGAGCAGGGAATTTGGAGGCAAAAGAGGAAGACTGGAACCCATGAGAAGCTCAATCACTTTTCACGTATGTACTCTCAGGAAGTCACTTAATATTTTGGAGTCGTCAAAACCACCTGTGGCAAAGGCTATGCGGTGTCCCTGAATGTACTCTTCTTCCAAAGTGACAGAATTTTCAGCTGGGCACAGGGCTGCCCAGAATAAAGCCTACATTTCCCAGCCTCCCTTGCAGCTAGGTGTGGCCACGTGACTAAGTTCTGGCCAATGGGATGTGAGCAGATGTGTGCAGCTTCCTACTGTGCCCTTAAAAGGGGAGGGGCAGGCCCTCCTTCCCACCCTTCCTGCATCCCACCACCTGGAGTGTGGAAGTGGGGAGAAGTCATCTTAGACCATATCGATGAGGCCACATACTAGGGCACTGGCCCCTGACACTGGGACCCCCATACCACCCCCAGACTGCCTACTTCCACGTTCTTAACATGGGAGAGAAATAAATGTCTACCTTGTTTAGACCACTGTTACTTGGGATGTCTGTAAGGCAGACAAATGAATACCTCAACTCATACACAACAGACAGCGGCTGGTAAAGCTCCAAGGAGATCACAAATGAGAACCCGTTTTATACACAAGTGAATCGTGCGATGGTAGGAAAGACCATCATGGGTGTCTGTGGTTTTGCCTGACCAACATCCATTCCCAACTTACTTCCGCAAGTGCAAACCAACATCCTTTAGGGATCCACCCACAGCCTTAGGGCCTGTAGTATGAATGGAGTTGACCCCGCCCTCCAGCTCGAGAAGTGACCAATCTGAGCACCAGCCACTCCCTCTGTCTACAGCAACTGGTTCACGGATATGGTCTTGAGCCAAGCTGAGCCAATGAGCATCAGACCCAGAATTTTTGTTGTTACCATTAGAAAAGAGGAGCCCTCTTTATCCTGGAGTTGCTCGGCTACGAGAGGTATAAGCGTGGAGCCACTGGAGGCTACGTTGCCACCACATGCGGAGAGCCTGCCTGGGAATGGAGCCAAGGTGAGAAAAGCAGAACCAAGAGACACACTCCTGATGATGTCACTGGAACACCCAGATTCTGCTGTACCTGAAGCTCTCTCAGGTCTTTCCAAAGAAAGTGAACCAGTAAATCTTTTTTTTTCCTTAAGCCAATTTTAACCAGATTTTCTTTCACTTATAATTAAATAATACTAATAATATTGAATACAATTATTAATACTATTGTTATCAGTCTTATCAGGATCATTACTTTAAACAGGAATTGGCAAATTTGGCCCTAGAGCCAATCCAGCCCTCTATGCCTATTTTTATAAATAAAGTTTTATTGGAATACAGCCATGCTCATTTCTTACATATTACTTATGGCTGTTTTCATGCTACAGCAGCAGAGTAGAGTCATGATGACAGGGCTGTATGATGCAAAAAGGCAAAAATTAGTCACTATCTAGCCCTTTACGGAAAACGTTTGCGATACCTGCTGTACCCAGACTGCCCTAGCCGAGGGAGGGATCAGGTACCATGGGTCTGTGTGGATTCACCAGGCTGAGGCAGAGAGGAAGGGAGAAGCAGGGGCAATGGTTAACTCACCAAAAGGAAGGCCCGCACGGTGGGGATCTTGTTCAGCTCCACAAGCAGACGCAGGGCCTTCTCGTGGTTGCTGCAATATTCTTCATATACGCAGAACTTGTCCTTCTGCAAGACAAGGACAGAGCCTGTGGGAGACAGGTCATGGCAGGAAGGCAGACGCTCTGAGATGTATGGACAGCTGGGCCAGCAGGCCTGGGAGGAAAGGCCTACCCCACACCCTGACCCTGACACATACCCAGCAGGCGGGATTTCACATGAAGTCGCTCCCACTCACTACAGGCCTCTCAGCCTCCACTCTTGCCCCAGTTCTGCACCCAGTAACCTCTCAGGAAGCAGCAGGGCCCAGGGTCAAGTACACAGACTCAAGCCAGGCAGCCTGGGCTTGAACCCTGGCTGTGCATTTCCAGCTGTGAACTTGGGCAAGTTACCTGACCTTGGTTTCCTCATCTGTTAAGGTGGAGTTAATTATAGTCCCTAACTCATGGGATTGTTACTGAAATTAAATGATTTAATAGGTGAGGTTTCAGCATACAAGAAGTGCTCGATAAATGTCTTTAGAATCAACACACAAGTCAGACTGTGTCACCCCACTGCTTAAAACACTCCAGTGGTGTTCTATTACACTAGGAATGAAATCCAACACTTTGTTATACCTTTCAAGGGCCGGACAATGTGACCCTGAGTTTCTCAGATCTCATCTCACTGGCCTTCTATCTGCTCCTTGAACTTGCCAAGGCTGTTCCTACCTCAGGGCCCTTGCTCTTGCTGTTCTTTCTACCTGGAACACTTTTGCCCAAAGCCTGGCTACTCCCCAGCATTCGGGTCTCAACTCAAATGCCACCTCCTCAAATGACCCCTGGACTACCCTAGCTAAAGTGGCCACTCAGGTGTACTCTATCATCCCCCCACCCCCGTCTTCATTCTCTTTATAGCATTCTCACAATCTGGAATTATCCAGATTATTTGTTCATCATCTGTCTTTTCCCACTTGGCAGTCGGCTCCCTGAAGGCAGTGACCACATCCTCTTGTTCACTGAGGTGTCCCCAGGTCCTAGCACAATGCCTGGCACACAGTAGGCCCTCAATAAATACTTACTAAATGAATGAACTCTACACACCTACTAGGTGCAATGCCCTGTATATATGAACCAGAAGAGTCTAAATAAGACTCGGGAATTTGGGGGAACAAGTAGATCTCTGGTCACTGCCACACAGCAGTGGCAGTGCTGAGGCAGGGGGATAGTTGTCTTGACCTCCAGATACCCCTGAGCCCAAAGCTGGACTCTTTCCAGCCTAGAGGTCACCTGTGAGTCACCAGGTCTGTAACCATCAGTCAGGGTTTCCGGGACTGAAAGGGACAGGAGCCGTCTTAGTTAGCAGGAAGCTCTCCACTGAGCATACTCGGTTCCCAAAGGCTCACAGAACACCTCCTTCCAACCCACCAAACCCCAAACAAGGATGTCCTGGGGAAGGCTGCAGGACAGGAAGGGCTGAAGGGGGCTGAAGGGCCTTGACCTTGGGCTGGGGGGTGGCCAGGAGACCCCAAGAAGCTAAGGAAGGAAAAGGTGGGTCTGCAAAGTAAGCAGCTTGTCTTGCTTCTGCACAAGCCCCCAGTCATCCTGCCGGTGGGTGGCTGCAGGAAAGAGGAAACCAACGAGGAGAGAGAATGGGTTTCAGAATCAGTAAGCCACCCCAACCCGGCCCAGCTCCCCCTGGGGCTCCGTGTACACCATCTGAGCAGATGCCCTGAGCAGCGAAGTGTCCACAGCCAGAGCCGATGGCCAACACGTAGTATGTACTGAGCAGTTAGGACACGCCACCCTCTGCTCTCCTGGAATGCACGCGGGTAGGCTCACTCACACCTCACAGTAACCTGACACGGTCATCACTGTACTCAACCCATTCACACGTGGGAAACCAATGAAAGGTCACGAGCCCAGGGTCTCACACGTAGCGAAGTGGCAGAAGGAGGATCCAACCTCTCCTAACCCCCACGCTGATGTCCGGCTCTGCAGCCAAGAGCCTAGAGGCCCTGCTGTTAGCACAGCTCCAAGATAAGACACCAGAGCCCCCATGGCTACGATCAGCGTCAGCCTCATAAGCGCGAGTCCAGGTTCTACAGCCAGACCACCCAGGTTCACAGCCCGACTCCCCAGCTCACCAGCTCTGTGACCCTGGGCAAGGCACGTAATGTTTCAGAGCCTCTGCATTCGTGCCTATAAATTATAGACAGTCATGACCTCCCCGTCATAAGGTCGCTGGGAGGGTTATCAGGTGAACTCACAGTAAATGCGTAAAACAGTGCATAGTAAGGGCTCCTTAACTATTAGCCGCTATTGTTATTGGTGTTGTCGATGTTGCCATTATTGCCATGGTTACTATTTCAGCAAATTCATCATCCCATTGGTGAATCCATCTAGGACAGGTGGGACAGTGGATGGGTAGGTTTGGTTTTGTTTTGTTTTGTTTTGTTTTGTTTGTGGTACGCGGGCTTCTCACTGTTGTGGCCTCTCCTGTTGCAGAGCACAGGCTCCGGACGCGCAGGCTCAGCGGCCATGGCTCACGGGCCCAGCCGCTCCGTGGCATGTAGGATCTTCCCGGACCGGGGCACGAACCCGTGTCCCTTGCATTGGCAGGCGGATGCTCAACCACTGCGCCACCAGGGAAGCCCGGATGGGTAGGATTTAATGGTAAAAAAGAGACAGGCAGAGTCAGGAGGAAGGGAGCTGAGTGGACTCTTAGGTCTGGGGGAGGCCACCAGGGAAGGCACCAGGCAGATTTTGAGGACTGTGGTGGCTCTCGCCTCCCGGTATATTTGATTTCTCATTCTTGCACTGTCCACCTCCCCACAACCACCCCCTGGACCATGAGCTCCATGGAGGCAGGCTTTGCAAACTGATGAGGTCACGGCTATGGCCAGTGGGGACTGAAGTCCCAGACAGAGCGCAGGCCTCGTGACTACTTGATTAATGAAGCAAGAGAGCAGAGGGAGGAATTGAGTGGTGCCTGAGACCCTCACACCAGCCCCACGTTTCTTCCGGACAGCCCTGGTGCACCGCAAGGCAGCCTCAGCTTTTCGCTGGCCCGTGTGTTGTTTCACCCACCCAGCAGCCACCCCCCCTTGTTCTGGTCACAGCCCCCAGTTTTTCCCCTGGGGAATCTGCCTCCTACACTCTGACCCCACTGACTCCACTCCACTCCCAGGCACCATGTGTGAGCGTGTGACCCAGGCCAAACCAATCAAAGAGCTCCCGGTCCTGGCAGCAATGGCCATGCGACCCAAACTGGGCCAGTGAGAGCCCTTTAGGACTCAGGTTGGAACTGCTGTGAAGAGAAGCTCTCTTTGAACTTTTGTTACTAAGCTCGCTGACTGTCACCCTGAAACTGCTGAGGGTCACCTCTGCCACCACGCTAAGAATTAAGCCAAAACAGAGGAAAGCAGAGCCTAGAGATAAGAAAAACCAAGTTTTGAAAACATCATATGGGGTCCTGGATCCAGCTATACCTGATGTCAACACACCCTGAATATTTCATTTGTAGGAGCCAATAAAGTCCTTTTTTTTTAAGCCTATTTGAGTTGTTTTTGTCACTCGCAGTGAAGACAGTCCTAATATATGCACACTCTAAGAGGGGAAGAAAATGAAAAACATGGACCCAAGTCTGGTGTGATGACCGTCTCCCTGTTCATCTCCATCTGTACCGTGAAGGGGTTGGACCAAGAAGCACAGCCAAATCTGTTCATTCTCACACGCCAACCCCAATCAATAAGTGCTGCTGTCTGAAACGCTAGTGACAAGAATTCTGGAAACCCATGGAGAATGCTGTGATTGACTAGCAATGTCTGCCATGGATGCAGGAGAGGGGAATAAGTCATAAGATCGCCACAGGTCTGTCATTCCTCATTCCCTGAGCCCCTTCTCTGACACACTGTGCGATGTCATCCTCTCCTTCGGCCTGTGAAAAGGGCAGGGGAGAAGGCTTGAGACTTGGAGAAGTTAAGTTTAGTAAATGACAACACCCCTCTTCAAAACCATGCCGAGTTTCATCACTCCCATCTCCTTTCATTGAGCTCAACCCCAGCTGCATCGCAGGCCGAAGATGCAGCAAATGTGGAAATGCTACCCTTGACAGCTAAGAGGCCAAGTGTTCAATTTCCTCCTAGGGGCGCCCCATGGGGCTTTGCTTGTTTGGCTTGGAGGAAATGGACAAACCATTGCGTACACACAGACGTGGGGGTGGGGGGCGTGTGGCCATGGATTTGGGCTGTGAAGGAGGAGAAGAGGACAGCTGCCAGCTGGGGACAGCTGGGGGAGAGGCTCTAGCCCCCAGAGAGAGCTCGAGGATTGTCAGAAGTGGTGGCTGCCGTCCACAGTACCCAGGGGGTGACACTAGCTCCACGGAGACCATCTGCTCCCAACCACTCATTTCACACCCACAAAGACTGAGACTTGGAGAAGGGAAGGAGCTGGCCATGTAGACCTCTCTGGTGGGGAGGGGAGTATGAGATTCAGGTCACTTTCCGCAAGCTATCTTCCGCCTGTCCACACAGCTGTGGGGTGAAGAGGCTAAAACCTAACACAGACCACACCAATTCTTGCTAAACACTCCAACTCTCATAATGCAGTCCCTGCAGGACAGGGCCCCCCCGTGACATCCCTGGATTCGCTCCATCACTGACTCTGCTTCAACCACTCTGGCCTCCCTGCCTTCCTCCAGTGGACCAAGCCTGCTCCAGCTCCATCCAGGGCTCCTGCCCTGGCTTCCTCTCCATGTGGAATATCCTTCTCCAAGATCCCCTACGTCACCACCTCACAGAAGCCTTCCCTGACCAGGATCGCCAGATAAAACACAAGACACTCAGCTGAGTGCTCATGTCAGATAAACAACAAATCGTGTTTCAGTAGAAGTATGTCCCAAACATTGTATGAGACATACTTATGCTAAAATATTATTTGTCGCTTACCTGAAATCCAAATTCATCCAAACACCCACCATTCTGGGTGTTGTTATTTGCTCAATCTAGCAACCCTGTCCCTGACTTCCCAACTTCAGACAACCTCAAGGAGAGTCACTCCTCACATCTGCATTTTATATTCTTCACAAACCCACGTCCACATCTGAAACGACCTCCTCCGTCAACCGACTAACCCTACTCATGGAGCCTCATGGCAGCAAAATGCAAAGCTGTCTTATTTAGGGCACCATCCTCAGGGCCAAGTACAGTGCCTGGTGCACGGTAGGTGCTTAATAATGATATAAAGGGACTTTATCATGTAAGACGGTGAGAAACACAAGTCCAGGAGTCAGACGACATTGGCTCAAATCCTGGCTCCAACACTCACTGCCTGAGTAAGCTTGCGCACTGACTTACCCTCTCTGGGCCTCAGTTTCCTCATCTGTAGAGTGGGTATAATAACAGCACCCACCGTTAAAGGTTGTTGTGACGTTGTAATGAATTAATATACGTAAAGCACTCAGACCAGCACCCAGCACCAAGAGAAGGTTCACTGAGTGCGAGTTTGCAATCACCTCAGTAGTTAGTGGTTGGGTTTGGGGGTGAGGGTGTGAGGGAGTCCCCCACTGTCCACTGGCTGGGCAGCAGCAGTGGGCTGGTCTGTAAGCCAGGGCCCCTCACAGGGTCTGATGTGCCCCTTCCTCTCCTGGAGAGCCTGTCCACAGAGCTCTGTTCCCAGTCACCACCTTACAACCCTGATGCTGTCTGGCTGGCCCTGGTGCCCCCTCCCTTTGGGGCTGTCGGGGGATGCTGTGGTGAGTGTGTCCTATCCGTGAGTCCCTCCCCAGGGACCGTCCTCAGCCTGAGACAGCTGCCTGGCTGGCCTGAGGCTGTCCACCCACTCCCCGGGACAGCCCATGTCCAATGGGGGTGCAAAGGCCCCGCCACCTCATGGCAATTCAAGGCGACCTGAAGGAAGAGGCACGCCAGCTCCAGAGCTCCCCCAACCCCAGGTTGGGTCAGGCCAGGTGGAGACTGTGCAACCTTCTTCAGCTGCTTCCAACAGGCCACCTGTACGCAGGCCTCCATCTCCTGGAAACCAACCTACAGCAGTGGCCGCTTTTAAAAAGAACTCAGCACCGTCTGCCATGAGCCTGGGGGGAGCGGGGTGATGATTGCAAACGTTAAATGAAAAAGATGACTTTAAATTAAAAACACGGAATCATACGTGGAGAAAGCTGACTCCTTTTTCAGCTGTTCCAATTACCTCAAGGAAGGGTCTCAGCAAGGTGCGCTGTGACACCAAAGCCAGTCTGACACCGTTCATCTTCCTTTTGATCAAACCCAGCGCAGGTCTCAGGCTCAGAGACTCAGGTGGGCAAGAGTTTCTAGACAGAATGCTGTAACACAGCTTGGTTTCTATTGCATTTATTTTTTTTTTTTAAATATTTATTTATGGCTGTGTTGGGTCTTCGTTTCTGTGCGAGGGCTTTCTCTAGTTGTGGCAAGTGGGGGCCACTCCTCATCGCGGTGCGCGGGCCTCTCACTATTGCAGCCTCTCTTGCTGCAGAGCACAGGCTCCAGACACCGCGCAGGCTCAGTAATTGTGGCTCACGGGGCTAGTTGCTCCGCGGCATGTGGGATCTTCCCAGACCAGGGCTTGAACCCATGTCCCCTGCATTGGCAGGCAGATTCTCAACCACTGCGCCACCAGGGAAGCCCTGCATTTATTTTTAATAGCAAGAGACACTCATTTTCCACATCCAATAATCATGCAAATTTCCCTTTTAAATAAGTTTTTTTGACTCCCCACAAAGGCCTGAACATCCACCGTCGGCACATCCAGATTCTGAGGGTAGGCACTGCCCTCACAGATGTCCAGTTTGATGAGGCCACATGAGGAGGGTTCCGGGCAGCGCAGGAGAGGGTATGGAAAAGAGGCTGCCTCCTGGGCTCTAAAATCCCCACCTTCCTTCCTCCAGCCGTCCCCTGCATCTCTGAGCAAATTAGCCCAAGTAGGGACTCAGGAGCCGGAGACCCTCACTGGCCAGCACGCTAAACCTGCTTACCACACCTCTGCGGCTCAGGCAGAGAAGTCGGGGGACACATGGGGCCTGGAGTTATTGGCAAGCTGGAAAATGCACCCTGAGGACCCCTTCCCCACTTCGTCTAAAGTATGGACTCTTCCACTTTCGGCTCAGATGTCATCAGGTCACAGGCATCCCCAACTATGCCACCGCCTCCCAAAAGCCTTCCTTGGTGCCCCAGCTGGAATAACATCCATTGCTGACACTCATGCAGCACCAGCTTGGAGCCAGGCCAGATCTCACTGCTTTACTCGAATTAACTCATTTCATCCTCATGACAGCACCATACAGCAGGTACTGTCATTACTCCCATTTTACAGAGTTGGAGACTGAGGCCTGGAGAGGTGAAGTGACTTGCCCAAGGTCACTCAGCTTTTCAGTGATGGAACAGGGAATGGAACCTAAGCAGCCTGGCTCCAGAGAAATAGGGGCTCACTCCTTCCTCGGAACCCAAAGGGAAGACTGTCCCTCCCATCTTTTCTATTTTCCTATTCAAGATACTTGTCCTGGGGAATTCCCTGGCGGTCCAGTGGTTAGGACTTGGTGCTTTCACTGCTAGGGCCTGGGTTCAATCCTTGGTTGGGAAACTAAGATCCTGCCGGCCTCACGGCTCGGGAAGAGAAAAAAAAAACAAGATGTGTCCTTAACCAGTACTGCCACCAGCCCCTCTCACCACATGCATGGCTACCACCCTGGCCGATGGGCACCATCATCTCAGACGTGCAGTGACCTCTTCCTGGTCTCCCCACTTCCCCAGCAGCAGCCCTTTAAATGCAAAGCAGATCACATCCCTGCCCTGCACCACGCCCTCCATTAGTGCCCATCTCACCCGTCTGCTCTCACATTCATCCTATTTCAAACGCTGAGGAATGGTGGCCACGTGAAGAGCTAATAGCCAACATTTAGGGAGCACTTACTGTGGGCCAGGAGCTGTTCGGAGCCCTCTCCTTCCTTGCATTAGCTCACTCGATTCTCAAGGACATCAAGGGTCAGGTCTAGTTTTTTACCCATTTTACAGGTGAGGACACTGAGGCACAGATAAGTTAAAACAACTTGCCAAGGATGACACAGCCCACGAGCAGCCCGGCTCTGCCATGCTAATCTCAGACCATACAGATGTGATTCCCTGGAGAAGGGAGTTAGTAACGATGACAATGACAACGAAAGTAAGCACCGACATGGACCGAGTGCTTGCTCCAGGCCAAGGTCTCTCATCTCAGCACCGCTGACACTTGAGGTCGGATAATCCTCTGCTGTGGGGACCGTCCTGCACATTATGGGCTATTTGGTAGCATCGCTGGCCTCCATGCACTAGAAGCCAGTAGCATGGCCCCTCCCCAAGCTGTGACAACCAAACATGTCTCCAGATGTGGCCAAATGTCCCCTGGGGGCAAAATCACCCCCTGGTTGAGAACTGCTGCTCTCGGCTACACACTTTTTTGCTTTACCTCTTTGAGTCCTTCCATCAACCCAAGGAGGCACCATTATCCCTACTGCTCCATCTGAGGAGGAAACTGAGGCTCAGAGAGGACTGGAATCTGGCCCAGGCCTCATGCCCGTGAGGCCAGTGCGGGTTTCCTCCCAGTGGGGAGGGTCCCACGCAGCACAGGTAGAGAAAAGCAGTTGCCTCCTGTGGGCTAGGCTGCCCCCCTCCCTCCAGCTGTCCCCTCACAATTCTAAGTGACTTGGGAAGAGAGTGGCTATTACAACAAGGATCAGTCTCCCTGTCCAGCAGCCCAAGGGGGCACCCAAGGGTCAGACACCCTCGGTGGCCAGTGGGTGGCCAGACCGGGACTCAAATGCAGGTGTGTCTGACCCGAGTCCACCCTCTTAGTCATGCTGCAGCAGAGGGGCCCCGCCAGGCCAGGCCAGGAGGAGCCCCAGGACGCAGTCATTCAGCAAAGAGCTCTGAGGAAAAGGGGACCACACTCTACATAACATTAAAGGGAGGGAGAGCCAACTAAAAAGAGCCCCAGTCTGCTGGGTCCAACCCTCTGTCCGTTGTTCCCGGGGGTGGAGGCTGGACCCACCTGCCCACCTGCCTCTCCCCCTCCCAGATAGACCTGCAGATGAAGCTAGCCAAGGGTGGATGGAATGGGGACCCGGGGGAGAAGCTGCAGGCTCTGGTAGGGGCTGGGGCATCGTACTCACGAATTTTAAGAAAACATTCCCAAGTTCATGCTGAGACTGCGGTTCCGGATGTAAACAAAACTCCAAGGCAGCCAGGAAATCCTTATGAACTTCCAGGATGTCTTCAATGTTTGAGAACAGGATCTGTGAGGGAAAAATGAGGCCCAAGGAGAACATTAATCAAGGCGTAGAGGAGACCAAAATGAAGCATAAAAAAAAAAAAATACATAGGGACTTCCCTCATGGTCCAGTGGGGAAGAATCCACCTTGCAATGCAGGGGACGTGGGTTTGATCCCTGGTCAGGGAACTACGATCCCACATGCTGCAGGGCAACTAAGCCCACGCACCACAACTACTGAGCTCACACGCCTCTACTAGAGAGTCTGCGTGCCGCAAACTACATGGCCCACGTGCTCTGGAACCCGCGTGCCACGGCTACAGAGCCCACCCGCCCAGCCTGCACGCCACAACTAGAGAGAAGCCCACGCACCACAACAAAAGATCCTGTATGCCTCAACAGAGAGCCCACGTGCCGCAACCAGGACCTGATAAATAAATAAATAATAAATAAATCTTTTAAAAAATTACATAACCCCCCGGTGCAGGCGAGGAGGGTGTAGGAAAACGGACTGTCTCATACGCTGGAGCTAACAGAAATCATGATACTGACAAAAGTACTGCCAACGTTTACTAAACAGGATTAAAGCCTAATCCTGTGCCAATAACTTTAAATGCACTTATGGCATCTAATCCTCACTATAACTCCACGAGGCAGGAGCTATTATCATCCCCAATTCATAGATGAAGAACGGACGCTCAGAGAAGAGAATTAACATTCCCAAGGTCACGTGGTCCAGTGAAGCAGCGGAACTGAACTTCACACTCAGCCTGCAGAGGAGTATATACCAAGACATCCATCACAATCTTCATCACGGCCAGACACACCTGGTATGTCCAACCATAGGACTGATTTTTTTTTTATTGGAGTATAATTGCTTTACAAGGTTGTGTTACTTTCTGCCGTACAGCGAAGTGAATCAGCCACATGCATACACATAGGACTGATTTTTTAAAACGACGAGGGTACTTCCAGGCACCTATTAAAATGACCTGATAGCAGAAAATACAATAGGGAAGGATGTTCCAAATGTGCCATTTAAACTGTCAAACAATATATGAGTGCCTGTTTCCCCACAGGAACCTATGAAGTTTGAAATGCACAATCGGACCCACAATTCTACATTTCAGAATTTAACCTTTTGACCAGTCATTTCCAACCAGGGCTAGTTTTGCCTCCCAGGGGACATCTGCCAACGTTTGGGGACATTTTCAGTTGTCACAAGCTGGGGAGAAGGATCCTACCGGTGTCTCACAGGTAGGGGCCAGCGATGCCACTACACATCCTATAATACAGGACGGCCCCCACGGCAAAGAATCGTCCAGCCCAACTTGTTCATTACACCCAGGTTGAGCACTGGGTGGATGGCCAAGACCATATACTGCAGCCTTATGTGCACTAGTAAAAGATTAGACAAAAGCCAAATATCCATTAATGGGAACTCGTCAAACAGTTAAATAAAGTGGATTGGCTATATTTAAATACACGCCATATTCTGAAACACTGTGAGCCTGTGAAAAGAATCTGCAGGCCTGTAGACATGGATCTGGAGCCCTGGAATGATCCTCGATCTATACTGCGGGGGGAGGGGGGGAATCATGGTGCCACGTGGGATTCCAATATGGGTCCATTTGTGTAAAATAACACACGCAAAGGCCACTCCTATGTTGGCAGAAGCAGAGAGCCCCCTGGACAATAACACAAGCTGCTAACCGTCAGGGCCTCTAAGAAGAAGAACTAGGGGAGGTTTTCACTGACTTAAGGCCCTTTGAACTGCATGAATTACTTTTTCTGTTTTGTTTTTTTTTTTAGATAGGTGCATTTTTTCTTTTTAATTTGGCCACACGGTGTGGCTTGCAGAATCTCAGTTCCCCAACCAGGGATCAAACCCAGGCCCTGGCAGTGAAAACGCCGATTCCTAACTACTGGACCACCAGGGAATTCCCTAAACAGGTGCATTTTAAATTTAATTTTGAAGAAGGCATTCACAGGGTTCAAAAATCAAAACAGTAAAATAAATATGGTACAGAGTCCCTCTCCCACCCAACCCCCCACTCACCACCCACAGCAGCTGGCAGCCAGGGGTCACCAGTGTTGCTAGGGCTACGGTTCCCCCTAGGGTTTCTCACCATTCATTCATTCAGCAAGTACTAACTGAGCCCCTACTGTGTGCCAGGCCCTGGGGACACAACAGGGAACAACAACGTGCCTGCCTCCATGGAGGTGACATTCTACTGGAAGGGGACAGACAACCAACAAATAACTATAGTTTTCTAGGTGAAAAGAAGCACTAAAGACAAACATAAAACAGGAAGGGAGTCCCAGGGTGGAGCAGGAGGAAGAATTTGGACATTTAAACACGGAGGCCAAAAATGTAAGGCCAGACGCTACCAAACTCTTAGAGGAAAACATAGGCAGAACGCTCTATGACATAAATCACAGCAAGATCCTTTTTGACCCACCTCCTAGAGAAATGGAAATAAAAACAAAAATAAACAAATGGGACCTAATGAAACTTAAAAGCTTTTGCACAGCAAAGGAAACCATAAACAAGACAAAAAGACAACCCTCAGAATGGGAGAAAATATTTGCAAACGAAGCAACCAACAAAGGATTAATCCCCAAAATATACAAGCAGCTCATGCAGCTCAATATCAAAAAAACAAACAACCCAATCCAAAAATGGGCAGAAGATCTAAATAGACATTTCTCCAAAGAAGATATACAGATTGCCAACAAACACATGAAAGAATGCTCAACATCATTAATCATTACAGAAATGCAAATCAAAACTACAATGAGATATCATCTCACACCGGTCAGAATGGCCATCATCAAAAAATCTAGAAACAATAAATGCTGGAGAGGGTGTGGAGAAAAGGGAACCCTCTTGCACTGTTGGTGAGAATGCAAACTGATACAGCCACTATGGAGAACAGTATGGAGGTTCCTTAAAATACTACAAACAGAACTACCATACGACCCAGCAGTCCCACTACTGGGCATATACCCTGAGAAAACCATAATTCAAAAAGAGTCATGTACCACAATGTTCATTGCAGCTCTATGTACAACAACCAGGACATGGAAGCAAGCTAAGTGTCCATGGGCAGATGAATGGATAAAGAAGATGTGACACATACATACAATGGAATATTACTCAGACATAAAAAGAAATGAAACTGAGTTATTTGTAGTGAGGTAGATGGACCTAGAGTCTGTCATACAGAGTGAAGTAGGTCAGAAAGAGAAAAACAAATACTGTATGCTAACACATATATGTGGAAAAAATGGTTCTGATGAACCTAGGTGTAGGACAGGAATAATGACGCAGACATAGAGAATGGACTTGAGGACAGGGGGAGGGTAAGGGTAAGCTGGGACGAAGTGAGAGAGTAGCACTGCCATATGTACACTACCAAATGTAAAATAGATAGCTAGTGGGAAGCAGCCGCATAGCACAGGGAGATCAGCTCGGTGCTTTGTGACCACCTAGAGGGGTGGGATAGGGAGGGTGGGAGGGAGACGCAAGAGAGAGGGGATATGGGATTATATGTACATGTATAGCTGATTCACTTTTTTGTAAAGCAGAAACTAACACACCATTGTAAAGCAATTATACTCCAATAAAGATGTTATTAAAAATCAATCAATCAACCAACATGGAGGCCAGGGACAACCGCTCTGAGAAGGTGACATTTGAGTCAAGGTCCCAAGGAATGAAGACCAACTCCATGGACCCTATGGAGGCACCAGACAGTCTGCAGGGGGAGAGCCCTGAAAGTGAGCAGGGAAGGCCAAGGGGCAGGAGACCACTCGTCAAAGCTGCAGTCCCAGAAGGCCAAGGTACCTCTTCGTCCTCCTCAAACTCACCCTGAGGGACACTTGTCCCATGAAGTGGCTGGAAGAATCACCCACACTGTTGGGTTATTTTTCTCTCTCTTCTTCTGTCCAGCTCACATGGTTAAATCTGCTTATGTTAAAGACACATAGGATAGATCCTATTGTTATACTTACTTCAAGGAATGGCTACAGAATTTCAAAATAAGTATCTGTCACCTGAGTGTACACCCCAAAGAAATTAGAGCCTGTGTCCCCCAAAAGACATAGACAAGAATGATCATCACAGCCAAAAACTGGAAATTGCACACATATCCATCCACGGGAGAATGAACGAGTCAATCGCGGCACAGTCATACTACAGAATACTACACAGCAATGAAAAAGAATGACTTCCGGCTACATACCACAACATGGGCAAATCTCAGAGACATAACAGTGAGCAAAAGATGCCGGGCGTGACGAAAGAGCTCATTTTTATATATAGTGCAAGAACAGGCAAAGCTAATTAACGCCACTAGAAGTCAGTGGTTATCTTTGGGGTGGGGGCATGTACTGGGGGCGCACAGAGGAGCCTGCACTTAAGATTGTACCCTTTACTGTATGTGAATTATAACTCCTAAAAAAGGTAATTTTTTCAAACTGTAATAAATTATAAATTTTAATTATAATAGTTTTTAAGTTGTAATAAATAGTTTGTAATAAAGAGACCTAATAAACAGTAGGTACTCAGTAAGTATTTGCCCAAAGAATGAATGAAAAGCTTTGATCCCAGCCCTACCAGGGACCTGCCATGCACTGGCCCTGTGTAGGTCTCTTTACATCTCTAAGCCTCAGCTTTCTTATCCAAAATTCTGGACTCAGAATTGTCAATGTACAAGGTATCCTTATTAACCAGGATACACACAAGGGGATGTCCTGCTTGACCAAGCCCTTTATATGCTGTACATGCTGGCACCTCTGACCCCGACCCTGCCCCGTCTCCCCTCTCTCTGAGGACCAGGACCCTGGAGCCCCAAGGACTGGAGGTGGCTTCCCAGAGAGTGAGGCCACATTAGAAAGCCAGGCCTGGGGACCGCTGGGGCCTCCACCATGCACACACAAGGTCTACTGACTTCCTTTCAAAACTCCCCAGAGCCACAGCCAAACTTAGCCTGGACCCAATTCCTCATCCGCCCAGCCTCAACACCCAGTGCAGGGCAGGGGCCAGGGCTGCCAGGAGGGCAGATGGAGGTGCCAGGCTCCCAGGGGCACTTGGGAAGGGATTTTCCACTGGCTCCAAGCCAGGGTCCCTGGCATAAGGAGGCTGGAAGACAGGCTGGTTGCATTGAGCAAGGGGAAAGCCTCGAGGTGGGGAGTGGGGCCCTGAGGCTGAGTCCTCCTCACATCCCCCAAGCACTGTCTGCTTGCAGGACCCAGAGCCCTCCAGGGGCTGCAGGGGGCAAGCCACTGGGAGGCCAAAGGCAGCTGCCCGTGGGGTGGACCCGGGCACCCTCTGAGCATCACCCGGGAGGAACAGGCAGCTCCACACACAGCAGCAGGGACAGTCGGGAAAGGGGCCAGCCCCGGGTCCACACCTTGACGTTCTCCTCCGTCAGGCCCTTCTCCACCGAGTCCGCCGTGTTCTGCCGGATGCGATGCAGGAATGCCTGGAGGAGAGAAGCAGGGAGAGGTGAGCGTCCACACCTCCAGTCCCCCGGAGGTGGCCCGAAAAAAGGGTTACCAGTTCAAATGCCAACTAGGCCCTGGGAGGCACCACAATCCAGGGACATGGGCAGGAAATAAGCAACAACCTACTCTGCCCTTCAGCCAACATGTGTTTACGGAGTATCTACTCCACCAGGCTCTGCAGAGACCAACACAAACCCCGCCCTCATGAGCTGCACTCACACCTGCTGCATCACCTGCAGGACCCTCTCAGACTACAATTCATTTTCCTTTTTTTCCCTCTTGCTTAAAAACTTAACTTCTAAATAATAACCATCCACATGGCTCAAAAATCAAAAATATAAAAAGTCAAAACTATGAAACGTCTCCTATACCACAGGCCCCATCCATCCAGTCCTTCCCATACCCCATGGGAACCACAGCTCCTAGGGGCTTGTGTATCATTCCAAATAAACATACACAGGTTGATCAACGAGTACAAAGTTCCAGTTATTGGATGAATAAGTTCTAGGGATCTAATGTACAGCACAGTGATTATGGTTAATGATACTCTATTATATACTTCAAGTTGCACTATGGTGGTAATCATTTAGCAATATATAAATGTACTAAAGGAAGCTGTACACCTTAAACTTACACAGTGTTACATGTCAATTGTATCTCGATAAAGCTGGGGAAAAAACCACAAATATATTTATGTATATACATATACACACACACACACACACACACACATATTCTTATTTTCCCATTTCTACACACCAAGGGATAGCAGCATACACAGGATGCACTGCACCTGCTTCTTCCACTTAGAGATCTCTCTGTATCATTACATGGGGAGCACCCTCATTCTCTTTTCATGGCTGCCCAGGATCCTACTGTATGGACAGACCAGAGTCGTTCTGCCACTTTTTTCAAGGTCTTGGAACAGAGAAATCATTTCCCTCGTCTGTGATGTGACAGACGATAAAGGCGGGGCCTGGCAGGGACTGTGGGGAACAGGCAAGCTCACATGCGTCGAAGCGGGGTGGCTACTCGTCCCCGCCGAGTGCGGCCAGGTGGGAGGGCAGCAGGCCCAGTATCACCAGACGTTCCGGGTTTGGGTTTTTGTTTTATTTCCCAAGAGAAACCAGAAATTAGGATTTTTTTTTAAAGCAAAGTCTCCCAGCTTTTAAATGGTGGCAAAAGAGCCATCTGTTTTTGTGAGGAACTAGGTTTTAGGGGTCAGGCATGAAAGCGGAGGGACCAGAGTGGAGGGGTGCAGCCCCTCCACTGATGAGCAACGACAGCGGCCTGGCACTGGTACGGGTGGGACAGAGCAGGCAGAGGACGAGCCACTGAGACACCCCGTGGACAGGCCGGGGAAACAGAACAGACATGGGCGTGGGGAGGAGGACATGCGAGCATCGGAGGGAGACTGAGGCCAGCCCCGCTGACAGCGAACTCTGCCAGGGGTGCCCCGAATCGAGGGCTTGTCCCCAGATTGACAACACGGAGTCCCCTGCGAAAATGACTTCACGGTCCACTGGCCACGATGAGGCATGGTGGCCTGTCAGTCACCTTCCCTGCCATGGGTGTTTAGAGCAAAGGGGAGATCTCTGAGTGGGGAGAGGTGGAAGGGACAGCCCAGGATGGAGGGAAGCAGGGGCAGGCCAGCAGAGAGGAGGTTGCTGGATCCCTTCCCATCATAAGAAGGGACATCCATGGATGTTACGGGGAGCCGGCCACCTGCAGACTCTGCTTTCCTAGGAAGAGGTGCGCTGACACTCCACATGGCAGGTCACAGAGAGGAAAGTCAGGGACACACAGCACTCTCTGTCCACACTCACCGCAGCATGTTCTCGACCAGTCCCTGCAGCCCAAGTGTATATCCCCAGCCTGGACTTAGGTGGATTTCTGACAACTCGACAACTCCACCTGGATGTCCAAGAGGCATCTCAAATTAACACATCCAAAACCTAGTTCCCGAACTTCCCTCCAAACCCACACACCACCAAGCCCTTCCCAGCCTGAGGAATGGCACCTCTGCCTTCCAAGTGCTCCAGCCAAACCCCCACCCCGTGTCATCCTCGACCCCCCTCTTTCTCTGACACTCCATTTCCATCCATCAGCAAATGCTATCAGCTTCACCTTCAACATGTATTAAACATTGGACCACTTCTCCCCACCTCCTCAGCCACCCACCTGGTCCGAGTCACCAACACCTCCTGCCTGGACTAATACAATCACCTCATCCCTATTCCTTTCTCCACACACACAGCCAGAGGGATCCTTTTAAATATGTAAATCAGATCCTATCAATCCATGGCTTGAAACTCTCCATGGCTACTCAATACACTTAAAAAAAAAAAAAAAATCCACATCTTTCCACAGCTACAGGTCCCCATAACCTGTACTAGTTAATCTTTTTGAACTCATCTTCCAGCATTCCACCCTCACCCCACACCTCAATAATCTTCAGCCACATCTTCAACCCCTCTATTCCTTCCACCTGCCAGGCACATCCCTACCTCAGGACCTTTGCACATGCTGTTCTTACCTGCAAGGATATTCTCTCCAAGCTCTGTCCTGAGACAGCTTTTTCTCATTCATCAGACCTTAGCTCAAATGTCACCTCCTCCAGGATGCCCTCCTTGTCTTCATGCACTTATCACCTTCTCATCTTGCATTAAGAGCCCATTTGTCAGATAAAAAGACTAAGATTAAGCAGTCTACACCAGTGCCTAAGGGAAAGACCAAAATAAGAAGGGAGCATGGCTGGAATGAAACATTTATCCCAATCCAGCAACAGAGGCCAGGTTTGGAGACTAATGATTTGG
Organism: Aethalodelphis obliquidens; assembly: GCF_003676395.1. Taxonomy (NCBI): domain Eukaryota; kingdom Metazoa; phylum Chordata; class Mammalia; order Artiodactyla; family Delphinidae; genus Aethalodelphis; species Aethalodelphis obliquidens. The sequence continues at coordinate 12,386,031 of NW_020838001.1, read as the reverse complement.
GTTTAAACTGCATTCCTCCTCCTTCGTGTGGTGTGACCTCAGGAAAGTGCATTAGCCTCTCTGAGTCTCAGTTTACTCTTCGCAAATACGTAGATCATAGTAATACTGTCGTCCTACCTTTCCGAATGTACTAGGATAAAGTGAATGGGAGCTCCATGAGGGCAGGGTCTGCTTCCCAGCTGTACCCCCAGGGCCTAGACTAGTGCCTGGAACACAGTAAACCCTCACATATCAAAGGAAGGATAAAATTTGACTGACACAGTGCCCGACACATGGCAGGAACCTCAACTCGGGCTTCTTGGAAGCCTGATGATCTTTCTCTTTAAAGGACAACGGGTAGAGGGGTCAGGAGACAGGAGTTCCTAGAGGATGTTTTAACAGGGCCTGTGATGCTGTCGGGAAGTCCAGCCTCCAGCCTCCTCAGACAGGAGAGCAACAAAGGCAGCCTCACCCAGCACCGCCAGGGAGAGCAGGAAGCTGGGAGCGCAGCTCGGCTGGCCTAGATCACAGCTTCCTGTCCCACTTTCTCCACAAGAGCAGGCCACCACTATTGTGCTGGGACAATGCGAGGCTCGGGCCACCCACAGAGGAGCCGCAAACAGGCTGGTGTGATGGGCATAATGGGCAGCTCGTGACCCGGAAATAATGGGCAGGCAGGGGCTCTGGGCCCAGCCCCCGTGCTGCCCACGGCACGACTGCCCTTTCCAGGCGGCGCCAATGCCCTCTGTGCAGGCAGGATGGTGAAAGGGACCCTCCAGGGTGACTCCGTGTCCAAACCTTGACAGCTTTGAAACACTCGGCCAAAAGCAGCTCTCATCTTGGAAACCTCCCTTAGAGACAAGCCCGTTCTCAGGGTTTCCAGGGCTGCCTGAAACTCTCCTCCGGCCTTGGAATCTTTGCCCATGCCGTGTCCATGCCGCACCCCTGCCTGGGCCGCTTCCCTGCATCTGGCCAAGTCCGCCTCTTCTCTTTATGATGATGATGAAATACGTCAAGGAGCCAGAAAAGGACAGAGGAAAATTTAACAAACACCCACAAACGCATCGCTACCCAGTTTCAGCAAATCTTATTAGCATTATGTCAAATTTGCTTTAAACTATTTTCAAAAAGAAATTCATCAAGTCTGGAGGAGGTGCAGACAGGGAAGGGCCACGAGGAAGCCCTCAGGGCGGGGGCTGGAAATATTCTACTTCTTGATCTGAGTGGCGGTTACACAGGCAAATGCATATGCAAAGCCTAATCAGTGTGCACCTAAGACCCGTGCACTTCACCCAGGTACCTTGTAAATATTAAACCTCAGTGGAGACACAGGAAGAAAGGCATCACTACAGAGAGAGGTAAGCTACCTGTGCACCTGCCCATCCTGCAAGGCACCCACTGCCCTGGATATGTGGTCCTCAGGCCCACACATGCCTCCGCCCACTTACCAGGCACGTGTGAATTGACGAGCAATGAAGAACACCGTTCTGCGTGCTTACGACATTTTTATAAATGATGTCCTTTCAGCAACTTCCTTTTCTCACTTAACATCACATCTTCCACCTTTACCCACATCAATAAGTGCACTTGGCAACGCCTGCCGCCCAAACCCCACCCACCTCCCTTGGTTCGTAGCCCTGGGGTGCGCCCCAGCACCACTTCAGCCACCAGCACCCGCATCTCTTGGCGTGAGGACCCTCTCTCACATGCAGAGCAGGCTGCAAAGACAGACGAGGACTGAGGCACGTGAGGGCCTGCTTCCCCGAGGGCCCCAGGGGCCCGCACTGGTCACCTGCTTGATGACACACCTTTCTCAGCTGCCCTCCCTTCCCTGCCTCACTCCCCGACTCTGCTATTGGTGCTTCCTGGGGCGAACTCCCAAGGAAACTGCTCGCCCTTGAATCAGTCTCAGGATCTGTTTCCGGGGAGCCCCACACTAAGACCTCAAGTTGTCCGTTTCATTGCTGAGCAGATGTAAGTAACCACTATCAGGCTGCAGATGTTTAAGTTGTTTCAAATGTTCTCTCTATAAATGATGCTATGATGAAGAGGCCCACTGGGGCTCAGGTGCTCCAGATCTTCTAGGCGCACCTAAATCTCCTGAGCACAGGTGTGCAAGTTCCTCCAAGTGTACACCTAGGTATGGAATGGTTGGCCGTAGATTAGAGACACGTTCAACTTGACTGGTTAATGACAAATGGGTCTCCAACGCGCATGTACCAACCTACACTCCAACCAGCTGCGGATGAGAGTTCCCACCATTCCATACCCAGAACGAGACCCACATGCTCTCATTTGTTCATGCAACAAACATTTGCTGAGACCAGCAAAGTCCCGACATGAGTTCATTGCAACCCCCATGATCAGCTTTCAGGGTAGCTATTTTGGTCCCACTCTATAGATGAGAAAAACTGAGGCTCATAAGTGAAGTAACCTAACAGAAGTCACGCAGCCAGAAACCAAGAGAGCCGAACCTGAGCCCAGGACTGTCTGGCTCCTGCTTGCTGCTTGGGAAGAGGGGACCAGACAGGCTGCTCATAGAGCTCCTAACCCAAGTGCCTTCATGGTCCCCAGAGCTCTGAGCTGAACAGGAAGACACAGCATAATTGATTAGTGATGTCTGCCATGGCCACGGGAAGGAGAAGAGTAGCAGAGTTGTGCGTTTGCCATGTCCAGCGAGCTCCAACTTGACTGAGAAACCCAGAGGGTGAGAGACACAGGTCTGAGTTCAAACAAAAAGCTGGTGATAAGCCACAGTTCAGAGCCAGGTCTCCTGATGCCAGGCCAGCCTTGTCCCTGCCCCCCTTTGCCTTAGAGCAGTGGTCCTTGACCAGGGGGGCTGATTTTATCCCCCAGAAGAGATGTGACCATGTCTGAAGACATTTTTAGTTGTCGCAATGGGGGATGTGGGTGCTGTTGGCGTCTCAAGGGTAGAGGACAAGGATACTTGCTAAATATCCTACAATGCCCAGGACGGCCTCCACGAAGATGCATCTGGCCCCAAACGTCAATAGTGCCAATGCAGAGAAACCCTTGCCTTAGAAGTGGCTCTTACTAAAACCTAGGAAACGATCCGCTCCCTTCTACAGCCGACAAGATCCTGTAGGATAAGGGCCCTTCGCACCCCACTCGGGCTTTACTCTTTCAGGTGCAGCCGTGCTGGCTCCTTTTTGTTTCCTGAACACACTGACCCTGTCCTCCCACCCAGGCCTTTGCCGTTGCAGCTCTCTGCCTATAAAGCCACCGCTGCAAGATGTTCAACTGGCAGGGGAGCCCCCTCGTCGAGGATGTCTCCCTCTCGGACTCCGTATAAAGGAGGGTCTCGCCTCACTCCTCACAGCCGTCTGAACCCTGTTACCCTTCACAGAATTCATCACTATTGGCAGTGCTCTTATCAACTAAGTTTTGTATATATCTGATTGTTCGGTAACATCTTCCCCAGAGAGTGTCCACCCTCTCACAGTGGAAGATGGTTTCGTTCACTGCTGTCCCCTTGCATCCAGAACACTGTCTGACACACAGTAGGTGCTCAAGAAACATGTGGAGGAAAGGTGGGAGAGAGGGAGAAAAACTGAGGAAGGAGCCCCAGAATAGGCTCCAGAAGTAACAGGTACAGAATTGAAAAGTATATGAATAACAATCACAGATTTTTTAGCAATTATTATCATACCTGACACCTCTGGACCTTAGTATGGGACAGGTGCTACTCTAAGTGTTTTACTCCTCAAACAATCCTAGGAGGTAGGTACTATGATTACTGTGCCCATTTTACAGAGGAGGGAACTGAAGCCCAGTGTAGTGAAGAGATTACCCAAAGCCACACAGCTAGCAGGTAGCAGAGCTGGGCCTCAAACCCAGGCAGTCTGGCCTGAGGATGAGTCTCCAGTCCATTTCCAACATGCATCCGCAGTGAGTAACTGTACACAACGAACCACATAAGCGTAAGACAGGGAGCAGCTGCCCTTTGGGCTGCCCCTGGGGAGGCTCCATCTGTCTGGAACCTGTAGCCACAGCCTTGGGAGGATAATTCCCTCCCTGGAGATAAAAAGGAGGGAAAGAGGCCTCGAAGGTACTCTCTGAGACGGATGCCAGCAACCTGATCACTGAGAGGAGAGGGCCCGCCTGCCCCCAAGGACACCCCCCGCCTCGGCTGGGGTGACCTCATCAGACATATGGCGAAACCTGAGAGGGCCAGGGGAATGGCTAGAAGTGGGGGAGGTGGGGGCAGGGCAGCCCCCAGACCATAACAAGGACAGAGGAAAGGAGGTGCCCTGAAGACCCCAAACCCCTATGTGATCTGGGTGGCCCAGGGTGGCAGGGAAGCAGAGTGTCACAGAACAGCAGTGAATCGAAGTAATAATAATAAAGTAACAATAACAACAGCAGAAGGGGCTTTTTGAGAGCCTGCACTAAGCAGCCACACGCAGGCCAGAGTTGGGAAGACGCCCAAACGCGCAGCGGCTCCTACAAAGCCCAAGTGCTATGCTCCATCCACTGAAGTTCTGAGCACTCATCCTACAGGAGAAACTAAATCTCACATGTGGCATCAAGATTTAACTTTAGGGCTTCCCTGGTGGCGCAGTGGTTGGGAGTCCGCCTGCCGATGCAGGGGACGCGGGGTCGTGCCCCGGTCCGGGAAGATCCCACACGCCGCGGAGCGGCTGGGCCCGTGAGCCATGGCCGCTGAGCCTGGGCGTCCGGAGCCTGTGCTCCGCAACAGGAGAGACCACAACAGTGAGAGGCCCGCGTACCGCAAAAAAAACAAAAAAAGATTTAACTTTAGTATCTGATTTAAAATTCTAATACTTGGGGTTTAGTTATGGTCCATCTTGACAAAAGGACATCGTGCTAAAAATGGTTTGCAGAAATCCATATAATGATACAGAAAAAGACTGTTAATGTATCTCTAGGGGGGAAAAAGCCAAGTTACAGAAGAGCACATAAAATATAGTCTCATTTTTGGTTAAATAAATTATTTCTACGTAAGTATAGAAAAAAGAAGTATGGAATGAAATACCCTAAACTGTGTGAGAGTATGGCCAAGATTACTAGCTGTTGCCCAATATCTGGTCTCTCCTTTTCCAGATTTTAGAATAAAGACTGTATTTCCCAGCTTCCCTTGCAGCTAGGTGTGGTCCCATTACTTAGTTTGGGCTAGGGAGGTATAAGTGGATGTATTACATACGACATCATGGAAGTATCCTTGGAGATGATGGGAGGCACGGGCAGGGATTCTCTCTTGCTATTCCTCCTTCTTGCTGCTTGGATAGCAAATGTGATGCCTGGAGGTCAGGCAGCTATCTTATACCACGAAGTAAAAGCCAGGGGTTGAAGAAGATGGAGCAGCAATACAGAAGGAGCTTATGTCCCTAATGACAGTGGAGCCAACATATCTATCCTGGGCAGCCTATAATTCAGTAAGAAAGAAAATTCCACATCATTTAAGGCACTGTTGTTTGGGTTTTATCACTAGCCACGGAACCTAACTCTGAGGGTGGAATTAGAAGTAATTTCAATTTTCTCCTTTCTTCATTTCTGTTTTTTTCCAAATTTCTACTTTCAAATCAAAAGTCATTTTGTAACATAAATGTATGGTTTCCTTTTTTAATTTTGGACAGGAGAGGTTACTACACGTACCAGGCTCTCACCCCAATCATCACTTCTTCAGCATCAGGAAGACTAGTCTGCATTTTCCTCCTGGAGGGCATGTGTCCCCGGGTGGAAAGGGGAGTGCCCACCGGCAGAGACGAAACCAGACACATGTGAGATGAGAAGGCTGTCCGTCCGCAGTGGGGCCTCTGAGCTGCCTACCCCTCATTCTCCGTGTTGACTCTGGAAACCACCAGGCTCCCCAGGAAGGTGCCCATACTGGCCGAGCCCCCCAGGAGCTGGCCTTGGGCAGAACATAAGAGCTTCCCCCACCCGCAGCCACTACCACCACCCAGGCAGAGATTAAAAACCTCTCCACTCCATTCTCTGCAAGCACCCCCTTTCGTCAGGCCTATGCCAGGAGCACAGAGCCACTGGCCCAAAACTAGCTTTCCCAAGAGGCCCAAATTTCAGATTTGAGACGTCATCCCCAAGGAAGGTTACCTACTCACTCACAGTCCTACCTAAGAGGATTGAGAGAAAATAACGTTTGTTACAACTTCAGACTTCCTCCTGTACCTCACATCTCACATAGCACGTTATGTATCGAGAGATCATGATATTTTATAGTAATAGCAAAAATAAGCTGCCTTGTATTGTGTCTTCAACAGACTCCCATTTCAGCACTAAAAATGAGCTACAACTGAGGCCTCCCGACCGTTCTGTGAACATCCCAGGCACCGTCCTTACCGTCCCACCTCAGGGCCTTTGCATGTGCTGTTCCCTTTTCCTGGAAGACTCTCTTCAGAAATCTGCAGGGCCCCTTGCTCACTTCTGAGAGGCCTTCTCCCACCACCCGCTTTAAAGCAGAAGCCCCCCCTCCCCCCTCCCCCTCTTATCCTTCTCTATCCCCGCTACAGCACTGGCCTCCACCTACACGGATCTACATATCTGCTTGTTGCTACGTGTCCCCTGCAACAGCAGCTCCAGCAGAGCAGTGGCTTGTTCATACGGCATCCACCTCGCGGGCCTGACCAATGCCTGGCACAGAGTAGGTGCTCAGTAAAAAGGGCTTCAGCGGGCGACTGGTGACCAGCCTGCCTATCCGTGGTAACAATCCCATGAGGTATGTTGTGAGTAGCCCCTTTTTAGGAAAAAGGAAACCAGGACATGAATCACCAGTGGGGCTCTGAAGCCCGACGGTCAAGCTTTGTGCCTGGAGCCCCACCCCGCCAGGTGTTGAAGTAAGGATTAAATGCCACACTGCAGGTCAACAGTCCATTGCCTAGGGTCTCTCCCCACCCCACGCAGGGACCCCCAATCAGGCTCGGTGCCAGGCTCACAGGAGGTGCCTGGTGAACAGATGAGCACGGAAGGGGTGGGCACTTTTAATTCCATGTCGCCCCTGAACAAGAAGAGGCCCTTTCCCGCCAGCCTCTGGCCACAGACGGTACCGTTCCTTGGACCTACAAAAACACTGGGGCCCTTTAAAAATATGGGTGTTGGCCCCAAATACAGAAAGAAAACTCTGCTGTCAAAATTATTAAATCTTCATTTAAATGTCTGCAAAGCATAACCTGTGTCCGCGCATCAAGTACCAATCAGTTCCCCTCATAGCTGCACATACAGGGAGCACGGGCATGTCTTAGTAGCTTTACCACGACGGGAGCCCTGGGCTGGCTCGCCAGGAGCAGACCCTGAGACAAAGGTCTGAGACAAGTAGTTGATCTGGGAGGTGACGTTGGCAAACGCAGGCAGGGGAGGGGAGAAGTGGGCCCAGGAAGAGAGGGCAGCCAATTTAGGGTATGAGATCAAGCAAGTGGCCAGGGTGGACCATGGGGGCTCAATCCCTTTGAGGCCCCCTGACAGCCAGAGTGGTCACCTCTGAGTGATCCCCGGGGTGGGGCGAGAGGGGGCCGAGGGAGCTGGGGCATTTATACACCCATCCTGTTGGCCACTGGATGGAGGGCAGGAGGCTGGGCGCTAATTCACCGGCACTTCCAGTCTGCCCTGTAAGTGTGGAAGCAGCTCGGTTGGCCAGATAAAGCCAGCAGGCGGAGGACTGCAGGTACTGGCAGGGGGAAGTCCAGCTGGAGAGCCCTGAGTGGCTGGGGAGCCAAAAGCAGCCTCCAGAAGAAAGAGGGTTTAGGGCCGCCGAGTGTCGGGGAGCGGCTGCGTCTGCTCCAAGGCGCAAGGCCAGCCTCTGAGAAATGACGGCTGCACCAGCTGGTTATTGTGACAGAGGGCCTCCCAGGTCAAACTGATGTTCTCCTGGTCTGCACTAGGATGACCCTCCTGGTTGGGAAATACTTTGGTGACTGGCAACATCTCTCAGTGTGTGGGGGCTGAGGTCAGAGGAGGTAGCTGAGAAGCCGCGGGCAAGCCCAGTCAGACCTGGAGGGGACTTCGCACAGCGGCTGTGTCACAGGGCATCTGCACATACCCGCCACGAGGCCGCAGCATCCCAAGGTCTCCTCCAGCTCTAAGAAACTCTCCCTTCTCAAATGCCAGAAGGGTCCCGCATCTCTTAAGGAAGCAGCATATAGGAGAAGGGCTGGGCTTCAGAGGTTGGAACCGGCCACCTGGTTCAGATCCCGCCTTTGTCACCTACCGCTGTGTGACTTAGACTAGACCACCTCTCTGTGCCCCGTCTATGAAATGGATGGGGATACTAAAGTTACTGACACCGCAGGCTACCATGAGGCTAAAATGAAATACTACAGGCAAAGTGCTCAAACACCAGCTCTGCCAGTGACAGGCTGTGTGACCTTGAGCAACTCACTCAACCTCTCTGTGCCTCAGCTTCCACCTCTGTAAAATGAGTACACAGGACTCCAATGAGGATTACAGACCCTAACACACACAGCAGGCACTTTGAAAGGTGCCTGATACACAGTAAGTGCTCAACCAAGTATCAGCTGCTATAACCTCCACAGCCCCATCTCGAGCTGATAGGGAGACAGACATGAACACACTGTGTTTCTTAAGGAAGCTTCTGGAATTGGAGCAACCCCATTTATAGACCTCCTACTATGCGCCAGAGACTTTTCCATTTATCCTACGTTACGTTGACTTGTTATTTGTCTTTTTCACCCTAAAAACAGTCCTATTATCAACGGCTTCCCCGGCTCCGGGGTGAGATGAGGAGGAAGGCTTTACAGACTGTATTGTGCCACCACATCTGCCTGGCACCATGCAAAGCCGTCCGCTGCTGCCACGGCACCTCGCCACCCTGCTCCATCCGCCTGCCAACCGCGTGACCTCAGAGTCACTGAACTTCTTCCTCGGAGCCTATTTCTTCGTCCAAGGAAAAGAGGCAGTTGCTGAGGCGTAAGCAAGATGATGCAGGTAAAAACTAACTACGAAGACTTCCTGGAAGAAGTGGCACAGAAGCGGGGCAGAGAGAGGTGAGCTAGACTATGCAAGGAAACAGGAACTTGCTAATAATTGTATTCTCAGGGGAGAAGGCTGTCACCAAGGACCACCCACGCCAACAAGCATGACCTGGGGCGTACTGTGTGCCAAACATGGAGCTGGGCGCTGGAGACACAGACATGACCTTGCCACGGGGGGATCGATTACTCCTGCGCTCACCTGTTTACTCAACGCTCACTGCACACCTCTTGTGTGCCAGGCACTGTTAGGAGCCAACGACACATCGGTAAATGAACAAATCAGACCAAATCTGCCCTCATGGAGCAGTGGCAAGACTGACCATAAATAGGTTTCAAAATTAAATGGCAGGTGGGGACGAGCGCTATGAAGAAAAATAAAGCAGGATGAGGCAACAGAGAGGGATCAGGTGAGGGAGGTATTTCACAGAGAGGTTCAAGGAAAGCCTCTCTGAGGAGCTAGCATTTGAGCAGATACTCGGGGACTGAGGTGAAGAAGCAGCTCTGCAGGCATCCGAGGGAAGGGCATTCCAGGTAGAGGGAACAGTCAGTGCAAAGTCCCTCAGGCACATTCAGTCCATCTAAGAGCAGCCTAACTAAAATATCTGTCCTTCCTCCTGGCCTGTTTTCTTCACAACACCAGTCACTGTGGACATTATGTGTGTCCACTTATCTGTCTATTGTCCCTCTAGCCCACCAGAATATGGGTTCCAGAAAGGCAATGATGTTTTTGTCTATGTCACTATTGTATCCCCAGAGTCTGGGATTGGGCCCAGCACACAGAATACCCTTGACAAATACGTGTTTAATTGACTAATCAACTAATCATCTGGAAAAGACTCCCGCTACACACCACACAGCTTCTAGGCCCTGCAAAAAGGCCCACGAGCTCTGGAGCACCACCCCATTCCCCACCACGGAGGAAGTTAAAGCAAAAACTGAGTTGCTACAACCTGTTGTGAACAGGTCTGATGCAATAGAAGGGGGAGGGGGGCCATAGAGGGGAAGCCAACACTCTTCCCCACACAGATCCCACCCCAGGGGCTGGGGCTTGGCCTGCAATCTCCCTGAATTCCCCCATGACCCGTCATTCCTTCAGCAACGATACACCCAGTGCCTCCAACATGCTACCAAGCTATAATTTACTCTCATGGGTCTCAAACTGGTGGCCCATAGGCATGTTTAGTTTGACCAGCAATGTGCTTTGAGGAAATTCAGGCCTAAGTCTGAATATCAGATTTCCCATTAAAATCTCAGCTTCTCTTGAAAAAGCTGACCACAGGTCTCAAAAGCCCGCAGAGCCACAGCTGGCTGTAGGAGAGTGGCAGCTACCAAATTTACCCAGGGCAGGTGCTGCTGCTTTTCCACTACCCAACCTCTTGCTACAGTCATCTTCCTACCTGGCCCTGTGGGCATTTGAATGTGAGACCCCGATCCTAGACCTGGCAAATGTGACGCCTACCAATTCTCCCCATACCGGTACCCAGAGCAGACATCACTGATGGAGCACAGATCTCTTTCCTGCTGAGTCTTCTCTGCACTGTCGAGAATCTCTCTCCCCTCGCTGTTATCACCCACACCCATAACATGATGTGAGATCCTGCCTATTCTAACCTCAACTTCTCCCCCTTCTCCTTTGGGCCCCTCAGCTTTTTTTCCTGAAGAATGGGCTCATCATTGTGGGATTAGAGCAGGGTATCTCAACCCTGGAACCACTGATACCTGAGCAGATAATTCTTTGCTGTGTGGGCTGTCCTGTGTATTATAGGATATTTAGCTGCATCCCTGGCCTCTACCCTCTAGAAACTAGTAGCAAACCCCACCCTCAGTTGTGACCAGAAATGTCTCCAAACATTGCCCAATATCTCCTGTGGGGACAAAGGGGGAATCTCCCCCCCAGTCAAGAACCACTGTATTACATCATAGTTAAGAAAATGTCTCTCGAGCCAAGCCAATGCTGGCTCTGCCATTTACTGGCTGTGTGACCCTGGGCAGCCTCTCTGTCTCAGTTTCTTTCTCTGCAAAATGCAGATACAAAAACGGTACCTGACTGCTAATGAGTATGGAGTTTCTTTTGCGGGTGATGAAAATGTCCTTAAATTAGATGGGTAGTTGATGGTCGCACAATTCTGTGAATATACTAAGAACCACTGAATTACACACTTTAAGTGGTTAAATTATATGGTGCGTGAATTCTATCTCAGTAAGCTGTTACACACACACACACACACACACACACACACACACACATGGTATTTACCTCACAGGGGTATTGTGAGAATTTGATGATTTAGGATAAAGTACCTTAGTAAGCGCAAAATGAGTCTTAGCCCATAGTATCAACATCAGCCCACACCGATCAGGGGATGCAGATGGGCGGGCAGCTTCGAGGAAAAGCCCGCAATGACTGAGACAGTGGTGTCTGGGAACGGGCTCCACTTTGGGTGGTATTTCCCGCCGGAATGTCCCAGACAAAGCAAACCAAGTCACTCGGGGGCCCCAGGATGCAGGGTGGGGCAGCTGGGCGTCCTGGGGTCCCTGTGCCTGTCTGTGGCAGGACAATGGGTGGAATGTGGTCTCCTCTCCACGGAGCTGACACTTGACATCTGAAGACAATGACTTTCAAGAGGTTTTGTTTTTTCCTCGGCTTTTTCCTCGGCCCGGCTTTTTTTTCCATTTCCCTAAACAATTGTTCCTGGGGCTGGTGGGGGAGCGGTCCCCCGCCCCCGGGGCTTGTGAAGAATTGTCTTTGGAGAGTCAGGAAACAATGCACAAAAGTGAGAGAATGTAAAAATAGTGGCACTCAGCGACCGGCCGGGGAGGGGTCTCAGCGTGGAGGTTTCCTCCGGTTTATTTTTCCCAGCGCCTGCTCAGGCCCCAGGGAAGGAATTCAGGCACTCGAAGAGGCTGCTGACAGCCGTGCCAGTCTCAAGAGCACTGACATTTGCTGCTCAGATGGAGTTTGGGGTCTTAAATTTAGGGAGTGTCAGCTCTGCTCCCACTGCTTCCCACACACTGCCTTATCCCAGACAAGCTCACTCCCGTTTTTCAGAAAAGGAGACCGAGGTTCTCAGTGGATGAAGCACCAGCCCCAGAGCACACAGCTAAGTGGACAGAGCTGGGATCTGACCTCTGGGCCACCAGAGTCCGAACACTGGCCTTCTGTTGCATCTGCTGACCTAGTCTTGTGCTCTTAGCTTCCCTGACTGACCACCCACCCACATCCCACTTGTGATGGGGCCGCTTTGTTGAAGTCCTCTCCCTTCTAGCTCCACAAGGGCCGTCACCTTTGTCCCCATGGTCCAGCACAGCCTCTGGCCTTCCAGGTCCAGGAGATAAAGAGAGGGAGATGTTGCAAAGGGAGCCTGAGGACACCAGGGGGCAGAGAGGCCCCTGCTGCCCTTGACCACCAAGGTCGGCTGAATAAGGATCCCCCCGAAGATGTTCACATCGTAATCCCCAAACCTATGAATACGTGACCTTACATGGCAAAAGGGACCTTGCAGATGTGATCTGGGTAATGATCTTGAGATGGGGAAATTATGGCAGATTACCCAACTGGGCGCTTTGAGGACATAGGGTCCTTAAAAGAGAAAGAAGGAAGCCAGAGAGTGAGTGTCAGGTGATACGGCGTGAGGAAGACCTGCTATCCCTGGCTGTGAAGATGGATGGGGGCCTGGAGCCCAGGAATGCGGGCAGCCTCTAGCAACTGAAAAGGCAAGTAAATGAATGCTCCCCTAGAGCCTCCAGAGGGAACACGGCCCTGTCAGCAACTTAATTTTAGCCCTGTAAGTCCCACTGCAGACATGTGACCTCCAGAAATCTAAGATAATAAATCTGTGTTGCTTTAAGTCACCAATTTGGTAGCAATTTGCTACAGCAGCAAAGGGAAACTGATACAACCACCCACCTGGAGACACATACAGGAAAGAAGACAAAACCTCCATCACATCTCCATCAAAGCCTGACACAATCCTAATACTCCACTGTTAATTATTACGAATACATAACAGACACTATTACATAGTGCAGCTACACAGTTCATACATTTCTATTTAGTCTTATAATTAGTAAGCTGTGAAATATCTTCTTTCCCTACCACTGATGGTCTCTATTAACAAATATTCATTAAGGACCGGTGGTCTGAAAACAAAAATTATCATAATAATTATAATAATATCAACTCTCCTTAACTACCCAGCTCTATTCAGTTCCTGAATTTAGAACGCAAGAAGCCATTTAGTAAGATCAGATGTGGGAAACCTCAGGATGCCGAGTTAGCTGAACTATATGATGCTCACGTGTCCAGTGGAGTAGGACACAAGAACCAGCAGCACCATGAATTAAGTACTTACTGTATGCCAACGCCAAGAGTCTATGAGGAGGTGACTGCTGCAGCCCTGTTCACAGACAAGGAAATGGGATCTCAGGTCATTTGCTCAAGGTCATGCAGGGAGGAAAGGACGGAGCCAGTACTGAGCCCAGGCCCATGGAGCTCCAGAGTCAAGAGTCTTTCCCGTGGGACTAGATGGCCTCTTGGGTTCAAAAGGGAGTAGAATTTAGTTGGGGGTGGGGGAGTGGTGTGGCCTGGTGGGATGACCAGGAGTCGGGAGGCCTAGGTCAGTTAGGCATCCCTGGCTAGAGCGACCCTAGGCAAGTGACAAGGGGGATCTTTACAAAATGCAAATGTGGTCCCCCATTGCCCTGCCACACTTACCAATGGCTCCCCATTGCTCTGAGGATAACAACCAAAAAGGCCATGCAGGACCCCACCTCGCCACCACCGCCAAGCCTTTAGGCTCTTCAGGCTGTTCCAAAAAGACGCCAAGCTTGCTCCTGCCCCTGGGCCTTTGCACATGCAGTTCCCTCCAACCACAACGCTCATTGCCCTCCCTTTACCCAGTTAACATCGATTCACCTTCCCTGCCCTCCCAACCAGGTCAAAGCCCACGTACAGGCTCCAGCAGCTCCGTAAACCCTTCTTAGAGCCCTCGTAGCTCTAATAACCTACGAGATTATTCAATTCATGCCTGTCTTCCTCACCAGAACTCCTAGAGGTCTTGCTTAGTCACAGTTTTATTCCTGTTTCATTCACTCTGTTTTATTCATAGCTACAGCCCCAGCACTTAGTGCCTGGCACTCAATACATTTCTGATGAATGACTAGGTGATAATGAATGAATGAATGAATGAAACATCCCTTTCTCTGGGGCTCAGTTTCCTCATCTATAAAACAGGAAGAGTAATAGTGCCAACCACAATGGTCACCATGAGGATTCTAAGAAATGATGCACACTAGCTAGGTGACCTGGGGAGACTGACTCCTCTCTGGGCCTCAGCTCCCCCTTCCGCACAATGGGGACCACACAGTGCCCACTGCTCAGGACCCTCTGACTTGGTTTCCAAATGCGACCCTGCCATGGACTCACTGTGTGACCCTGGGGAAGCCGTTCCCATATTCCATCCTCTATTCCCTCTTCTGTGAAATGGGGATAGCAGGGTTTGGATGAGAAGCTCCCTAAGGATCCCCCAGATCTGGAACTGGGGGTCAGACCCACACACTTTAATCACCCCACACCCTGCCAGCAAAACAAGCCCCACCGCAGACCGACAGGTCCGACAGGTCACCAGAGATTTTTCCAAGTGAGTCTTTCAACAGCTCCTTTCCTGGGGGACTCAACCACCACCCAGCGACCCCGAGAGGGAGGGGAGAGGAGGGGAGGGGGAGGCTCTGGTTCAAGACCCCCACCTCCCAGCGGGAGAAGGTGCATAAGTGCTAACGTCGGCTTCCTCGTCTGTAAACAGAGATTCAAACACCTACCTCAGGAGATAAAAGAGTAATGGACCTGAACTTCAGCATCGTGCCAGAGTGAGGCCTCGTGAAATGCCAGCACTTACATCCCCATCACTGATGTTATTTATATCTGTCAGTGCGTGATGACAGAAGAAACCCCACCCCCAACACACAGACCACAATGTATTTTCCTCACATCTCCCCGAAACTGGGTGTCTCACTCCACTCCAAACATACTGGCTAATCTGCCTTTTCCTATGACACGCCAGGCTTATTCCCACCTCAGGGCCTTTGCACGTGCTGTTCTCTCAGTCTGGAAGGCTCCTCCTCCAGGTTATTACAACACAGGACACTCTCTGCCATCACACCTTGCTTTAATTCTCTATAAGGCAGTTATCACAATCTACATGTTATTTTATACACTGACGAGTGGTCCTTCTCTCCATGGAACGCCAGCTCCACGAGGGCTGGGATTTCTGTGTGTCTGGTTCACTACCGTCTCCACGGCACTTAGACTGGTACAAGGCAGATATAAGAGGCTGAAAAAATATTTAAGAGAAGAAAGGAAGGGAAGTCACATAAGCCCCTGAGCCTTCGTTTCTACAGGATAAATAAGAGCCTCTTTCTCTTAGGTTTCTTTGGAGGATTAAAGGAAACATTACGTATAACATAAAGTGCTTAGCACGGAGAAGAGAACACAATAAAAACTCAGATTTTAAAAAATCACAGATGTCCATCAACAGGCGAATGGATCACAAATTGTAGTGCGTTCACACAGTGGAATACAACTCCGCAATCAGAAGAAAAACTGCTGACACACATGACGACATGGGTGTGTCCTAAAAACACTGCCCGAGTCAAAGAAGCCAGACACAGAAGGGTGTATCCTGTGGGATTGCACTTCTACAAAAGCCAACAAACTGGCAAAATGCATCTTTGATGACAGAGGTTGCCAAAATGGTTATTTTTCTCATCAAAAAACCAAAGACATAACTTTTTCTCTCCAGGTGCTGACTGGCAAGGGGCATGAAGTGTCCTCTGGGGTGAGCACACGTTCTAGAACTTCACTTGGTGACGCACAAGTAAAAAAGCCATGGAGATGTGCACTTAAGACTGTGTACTTTAATGGATGTAATTATACTGCTCTAAAAATTATTCCAAACACTTTTTTTCCAGCAAACGGATGGAAAGGAGACTGTTCCCATCCACCCTGGTTCATCCACCTGCCCACACGTGGGTCTCCCAGGCTCTGGCAGCCAACACGTCCCTCTGGCTTCAGGCAGACCGGGCCCTCACGCACGCGGCCCTGGCTTCGGTGGGGCCTGTTGCCAAAGAGACAAGCCGCCCTCCACACACACCCCTTCACTGCCCCCCGCGGCCCAGCTTCTGAGAAGATGCAAGAACAGGAAGACGGTCTGCTCTGAGGTTCTGAAGCAAAAAGATCAGGGTGGTCGTGCAGGGGAGGGGGGGAGCTGGGAGCAGGGAGGGGTCCCCACTGAATGAGAAGTGCCTTGAATACTGTAGGAGGATCCAATCCAGGTATTTGACGGGTGTCCCCCACCCACCATGGGCAGAGAGACATCCACAAACGTTTGCTGTACAGTTACTAAGGGGGCACCTCCAGGAGCCCCAGCTGTGGGCACACCCCGTGCATCACAGTCTGTCACAAGCCACTGCATGGTGCTTCCCTGTTTAAAACCCTCCCACAGCACCTACCACTCTCAGAATAAAACCACACTCCCAACGGCAGCCTTCAAGGCCTGACACAACTTCGCTTCCTAACCCCTCTGACTTCCTTCTCCCTCCTCTCCTCCCACACGGGCCCCCATGATGTTCCAGGAACATACCCAGCAGGCTCCCGCCACAGCGCCTTTGCACTGGCTGTCCCCTCTGCCTGGAACACCTGTCCCCAGGTAGCCACACACTCATTTCCTCTCCTCCTTCAGGTCTTTGCTCAAACATCTCCACATCTCCTCCTCAGGGAGGCCCACCCTGACCACTCCGTCCCAGTACCCCACTGCCCTTACCTTGTTTCATTTTTTCCCACAGCACTTCCTACTAACCCTACAGGCTTTTCTTCCTTAATATCTTCGTGGTCTAGCTTCACTGTAAACTCAGTGGGGATGAGGGCTTTTGCCTGTCTTGTGCACTGCAGCATTCCCAGCACCTGGTACATAGTACATGACCAATAAATTGCTTATAGGCACAAGGAGGTAAACCAGAGGCTTATCACAAGATTGACTTTCCTATAATTTTCTGCCTCATTTCAATCCTTTTCAATGTTATGAGCATGTGCTATCTCTACAACTTAAAATTAAGGCACAACTAGAAGTCTGGTTTTAAAAGCCAAGTGGGGGCAATCCCTAGGTCAGGGGGTCTGATGTCCAAAGGGTGGTGTAAAAATGACCCAGGGAGCTTTTCAAAAGACACATTTGTCCAGGAAGTGCTAATCTGATTCAAGAGATATGGGAAAGCCAGGGAACTTGTACCTTTGTAGAAGCTCCCAGATACCCTGCAGGGATCAAGGGAGCATGGGGAACTCAGGAGCAGGCAGGCAGTCAAGGAGGGCTGCTCAGAGGAGGAGGACACAGAGGATCCTGACAAACAGACAAACTCAGACTAAGCCGATTCCTGGGCACCTCTACTCACAGGCTCCAAAGCAGTAGGATGGGTGGAGCCCGGGCATCTGCATTCGTAATACACTTTCCCAGGTGCCTGGGGCAGGCACTGAAGTTTAGGAAGCGCTGGTTGAGTCTAATCTTCTGGTTTGAATGTATACAGTTGCCTTTCAAGGCGAAACTTAATAAAATCACAATAAGAAAACTGGAAATCATGCATTCCAACCACACCCACCACTAACACTTTGGTGTGTCACTTTCAATGGTTCCTTCTGTGCACTTTTGAAAGCACAGATGCCATCACAGGCTGTACATAATCAGGCGTGTCACCTTCTCCTTGGTCTGCGGCAGCTAGAGAAGGGGGCGTGCCCGGTCACCTTACCATTTCCCCATTTGGGGACATTTAGGTGTTTCCAACACTGAGTTCTCACACACGGTGCTCTGATGAACATTGCGGCACAGAAGCGTCTGGGAGTTTCCCCCATGCTTAGGACTTTTTCTCGGACTCCATTTGCAGTGTGCGATCCAGGGATCCCAGGGCATCATGTTTGGGAGGTTCCTGCAAACTCTGCTAAATGTTTCACCAAAGAGTTTGCACCAATTTACTGCCCCCAAACAATGCCCAAGGCCACAAGGTAAGAGCCTTATCAGAGGTGCAGCCCCACCACCTTACAGAGGAGGAACTGAGGCCCAGAGAGCGAAGTGTCCGTGGCTAACGCTCTCTGGAAACTGACTTTATGCTGGATGCAGTTCTGAGTGATTCACCCACGTGAATTCCTGTGACCCTCACCACAACCCTGTGGGCTGGGGCTGACGACCACGTACTGGCCTGCAGTGAGCACTCAGTAAGCATGTTTCATCACCATCATCATCACCTGTACTCAATTTTCCTATAAAAATGATTTGTCCACTTTTTTGGATTTCCTTCCCATTGAGGTCACGACAGAGTATTGAGTAGAGCTCCCTGCGCTATTCAGCACGTTCTCATTAGTTATCTATTTTATACATAGTGTCAATGGTGTATATATGGCAATCCCAATCTCCCAATTCATCCCACCCCACCCCCCACTTCCCCCTTGGTATCCATACGTTTGTTCTCTACATCTGTGCCTCTGTTTCTGCTTTGCCAATAAGTACAGCTGATTCACTTTGCTGTACGGTAGAAACCAACACAACACTGTAAAGCAACTACACTCCAATAAAAATTAAATAAATGGAAAAAAAATGATCGTCCAACCACACTGTTGAGCAAAATCAGGGTTCTAGGAAGCTGGCTGGGTTTCTCAGGTGGCACAGGAGATGGCCTGGCAGGGCACCCACACCCCCGAGAAGGGACAAGAGATCATCCGTCTACAACCGGTGGCAGAGCCATTCCTGGCGACAAGCCAGCCCTGGTCCCTGCGACACTGGGTGACATGTATCCGTGGGTATGGCTGGACTCTGCCTGCTGAAGAGATGCCCAAGCCCGTGGCCCAGGGCCTGGGGCCAAGTCCTCAGGACGGCAGAGAACATAATGACTGAAGGGAGGCATGAGTCTGCAGAGACGGCAGCGGGCGAGGCGGTGCCCCTGGAGAAGAGCGCCCCAGTGCCCCAAATCTCACCCCGACCACCAGCCACAAGCCAGGCGACACAGACCCAGAATCCTGTACTCAGCTCCGCACAGACATCCCAGTTCCCTTTTTCTCTTTGCGGAACTTCCCGCCACATCAAGCTAAAAAGGAAGTCAGCCTCCCACAGGGAGGAATGGTGACAGCAACACAAATCATTTCACACCTACTGAGGAAAGAGGAAGAGGCTGCTCGGACTGGCCGAGGGCTCATCTGGCCACCATCGTCCAGCCAGGGCTGACCACGTGGCAGCACGCCAGGGCAGCTGGAGAAGCTGTCTGGAGAAATCAAACAAGTCTACTCAGAGACTGTGTCCACAGGCAGGTCACTCACTACCTTCAGTGGCCTCGGTTTTACTCATCTATAAAACGAGTCAAATGGTGCCTACGCGCCAGGGCTACGATGACGATCTAAATAAGAGAATATCTGTAAAGCGCTAACTGGCCCAGGGCCCAACACACAGCATGTGCTCCACAAATGTCCCTCATAATGATTAAGTTCAAGCTTCTCATCCTGGTGGACTGCAGTTGTCAGGGGGTGGGGCGGACAAAGGGAGCCCAGGGAGGGGGGCGCCGGCATGAGTCCAGGTGGAAGATGATGGTGGACTCGACCAGGGTGGTGATGTGGGGGTGGGAGAAACGGTCAGATTCTAGATGTACTTTGAAGGCAGATCCCATAGGATTGTGCTAATGGATGGGATGTGAGAGGTGAGAGGAGGCTGACTCCCTGGTGTCTGGCCTGAGACACGGGCAGGATGGAGGTCACTCTAACTGAGACAGGAAATACTGTGGTTTGGGCGTGGGGGGAGCACGCAGAACAAGAGTTGAATTGGGGACATTTTAAGTGTCTGTCATGCAAGCCAGTCTGGCAAGAGAGACAGATGGTCAGCAAAACATTGCACAGTGTGGACTCAACGGCAATCGTGCTGAGTGCCAGGAAGCAGGACTGGGAGAGGTGACCCAGGCGGGGGCATTCAGGGAAGGCTGCCTGGAGGAGGCACAATCACAGCTAAAGCAAGAGGGTTGAGGAGCCGGGGACGCAAGGGAGGCGGTGAGAGCCGCTACCTCCGTGTGTTCTCCACTTTCCCCAGCGCTTCACCTCCCACTTCTCACCCGGTGGGGAAAGAGTCCAAGAACGAAGGCAACATGGCTTCTGTGGCTGAGCTGTGGGGTCAGACAGAGTGAGGTCAAATCCCAGACTCACCTCTTTCTTGTTGTGTGGCCTTGAACTGGCAACTTCACCCCTCTAGGCTTCAGTTTCCTCATTTCTGAAAGGGGGTGATTGTCCCTGCTTGCGGAGGGGGGGGCGGTGTGAAGCTCTGGAAACCCAGAGAGGGTTGCCATCCCCCTGCCCTGCCACACGGCATGCCTCCCCCTAGCCTCAGTGAAAGCTCCTTTGTCAGGGAGGCTGCAGGACCTGCAGGGCTAAAACCACAGCCGGGACCACTGGCTCCAGGGGAGCCTCCCGCCCCCCGCGGCCCTGGCAGGTCCTGCTGGGATTTTCCGTCAGTTCAAAATGGGACTCTCTGAAAATGCACAGCTTCCTTGGGGCTGCGGC
The DNA here is from genome assembly GCF_003676395.1 of Aethalodelphis obliquidens. Lineage (NCBI taxonomy): Eukaryota > Metazoa > Chordata > Mammalia > Artiodactyla > Delphinidae > Aethalodelphis > Aethalodelphis obliquidens. Next base: position 12,365,496 of record NW_020838001.1, on the reverse strand, counting down.
GTTTTTCCCAGTGAGGCTGAATTTGGTCTTAAACTGCTGTGCAGGGCAGCAGGGGCCACTGCCCTTTGGGGAAGAGGAGGGGGACCGGTCGGCGGGCAACCAGAACCCAATGTCTTCTCAGCTTTGGGGACACGGGATGCCCACGGGCCAGCTCCTCTGCAAGCCAGCTGCCACACTCTCACTCACACCCACTCTGCAGCCCAGAACACACTGCTTCTGCATCCTTGATAACCCTACGAAGTCATTCATGCACTCACTCAGCAAATAACACATTTAGCACCTACTAAGGGCCAGGCACTGTTCTGGGCCCTGGGGATAGAACAGTAAACAAAAGAGGATGCTCCCACTGTCAGAGAGCTGATGGATGAAGCACAGGCAATAAACAACAATACACTAAGCATTACAAAGAAAACTCAGCAGCAAAGGGAGATATAAAGCGGGGGGATGGGTGCTATTTTAAATGCAGTGGCCAGGGAAGGCCTCCCTGATCAGGGGACATCCAGTTGAGACCCTGAGGAAATGAGGGAGTGAGCCATGGGGTACCAGGGGAGAGCATGGCCCAGGCAGTAGGGACAGCAAGTGCAAAGGCCCTGAGGCAGGGGCCTGCCTGGTGTGTCTGAGGAACAGCAAGGAAACCACTGTGGCTGGAGCAGAGCAAACAGGTAAGTAGAAGGACTAGGCAAGGTGATCTAGGCGGGGATGGGTCATGGACTCAGGCAGAAAGGTAAGCAGGAGCCGGACCATGCAGGCTCAGGAGATGGACTGTGTTCTAAGCATGATGGGTGAGGCCCTGAGGAAGAAGGTCACCCAGCACCTTGGACAAGCAGGGGAAAGACCCTACTCCTCAGTGTCGGGGGGTGAGTAATGCCCTGTTTCCCCTAGGACAGTGCAGAGGACTCGGCGGCCCCCTTGGGGCCCTCCCCTCCCTGCCACAAGCCTCATTTGTCCCCATCTGTAAAACAGAGATGCAAGGCCTGCCCAGCCTCCTGTAGGGGCCCAATGAGGAACATGCTGAGACATTGGCACTGGAGGCTGGGGCATCCCAGACCCCAGCCTCACAGCTGCTCTGACCCCTTTGCCCCCTAGAACAAACCTCCCAGGTTCCAGTGTGTAACAGAAATGCTGGATCCCCAGGGACCCAACCCCCCTCAGACAGCCTGAAATAGGCTCTCTGAGAGCTAAGGTGTCCTAGGAGGTGGTGCCTGGCAACCAGGCGCCTGCCTAGCAACGGTGCACTGGAATGGCAGCCGGACTCCATGGCAACCGGCAGCTGGGGCCTGAGGCTGGGCACTGCTTCAGAGGGGGAGTCAATGGGGAAGGGAGGGTTCCCAGGCTCCTCTCTAAAGCAGCGTGACTCCTGGGCCCTCAGAAAAGCCAGCAGGCACGGCTTGCAGGACTGGAGGCCCAGGCTTCACTCAGTGAAGGATCCTGCCTAGCACTGGATCCCAGAGTGGTTCACTTCGCTTCTCTCCAGAAGGAAGACCAACACCTACCCCATGGGGACGTGTGAGAATTCAGCATTAATAAATACAAGTAAGAACAGCAAGCATTTATAGGGAGCACTGCCTGTGTGCCAGGCTCCGGGCTAAGTATTTTATGTGCCGCTGTCTCATTAATTCTCCTGAGGCTGGTGGTATTCTGATTAATCCTATTTCACAGATGAGAACACTGAGGCACAGAGAGGGACAGCATCACACGCAAACAGGAAGGGGCAGCGTCAGCGAGGCTGACCTCCACGCCAGGCCTCTCACCCATGCCACCATCCTGTCTCTGGTGTGTAAAGGGCCTGGGGTGCTTCTCTCACCCACTAGTCCAGTCAGCAAGTCTTTCTACAGCATTAATAATGATGGTAATAATAGTTGCTAATGTTTATTGAGCATGTTGTATGGTCCAAGCACTCTTCTAAGCACTCGACTGCATTGGCTCACTTTACCCTCACAAACTTGCGAGGTGGCCGTTATGAACAGCCCTTTTTACAGAGGAGCAAACTGAGGCCCAGGGAGGTAAAGAACCTGCCTAAGAAGGTTCACTAAGAAGTGGTGAAACTGCAGCAAAAATGCCGGCATTCGGACACCGAAACCTGCCAGACGACACTAGGCACTTATCAGGTGTTCGATAATCACAATCTGGGTCTGAATTTGGACAAGCCTCCAAGTCCCCAGTTCTCTGACTCTCCTGATTCCAGCCCAGCCTGAGGCCCAGGGACCCTGGCCACACCCCACCATTATACTTTCAGTGGACCCCAACCTCAAGAAACCACGCAGAAGGCTGCTAACCCAAGTGTCCCTCGGGGCTGGCCACTAGGCTGGATATTCATCCCACTCCTGCCACCCAGAATTATCTACAGATAGCTGTTATGAGGAAATGAATGGCCTCTTAATGTCACGTTACAAATATCTGAGAACAAACCTTGACAGTGTAGAGCCGGGTGGGGAAGTGAGAACCGAGATGCTGACGAGGTCTCCGCCCTCAGCTTCCAGGCAGCCAGAACCACAAAAAATGAACTCTGATGTAACATAGCCTTGAGGTCACAGCAAACCCAAGCTGTTATGGCCTGGGGCCAGCAGCCTCACTTACCTCTCTGAGACTCAGCTTCCACATCTGTAAAATGGGCATAATGAGAGTCGTACCCTATAGTGGCAAAGATCTGAGGAGAGATCATGGACCAGGGGCTCAGAATAGCACCAAAAACAAAGCTCTGAGAGGAACTTCTGTTGCTCCATCAGCAGCAGCAGGATTACCAGTAGGTCAGATCCCACAGCCAGAAGTGCCCAAGAAGTCTACACCAGGGACCGCAAATACCAGAAGCCATGAAAGAAGAGTGCACGAGTGAAGCTGGCCAGGTGAAGGACAAAAGGGAGGGTAGGGACTGTGGCAAACTGGACAGCAGATGCTCATCTAAAAGGGCGGCTGCTACTCCGCTCCAATCAGCTGTCACCAGGCAGAAATAGAGGCAGATCTCTCTGGTTTCCAAGAGAAATTGGAAATCTACACATTTGTAACAATTTTTCCAACTTTTAAAACCCTGTGCTAGCGAAATCTAAAACGGGGCTTCCCTGGTGGCGCAGTGGTTAAGAATCCGCCTGCCAATGCAGGGGACACGGGTTCGAGCCCTTGTCCGGGAAGATCCTGCATGCCTCGGAGCAACTAAGACCGTGCACCACAACTACTGAGCCCGCGTGCCTAGAGTCCGTGCTCGGCAACAAGAGAAGCCACCGCAAGGAGAAGCCCATGCACTGCAATGAAGAGAAGCCCCCCCTTGCAGCAACTAGAGAAAGCCCACATGCAGCAACAAAGACCCAATGCAGCCAAAAATAATTAAAATAAATAAATTTTCAAAAAAATAAATTAAAAAAATAAAATGTACATGGAAAGGCAAAGAAACTAGAATAGCTGAAACAATTTTGAAAAAGAAGAACAATGTTGGAGGGTTCACACTACCTAAATTTTGAGAATTACTATAAAGTTACAGTTGTCAAGACAGTATGGTACGGGTGAAGTTAGACACACAGATCAAAGGAATGGAATACAGTCCAAAAACAGACCCACACAAATATGACCATTTGATTTTTGATGAAGGTGCAAAGACAATTCAATGCAGAAGGGATAGACTTTTCAACAGATGGTGCTGGAACAACTGACATTATATGCAAATTAATGAATCTCAACCTAAGCTACACACTTTATATGAAAGTTAACTCAAAATGGATCAGCGGGATCAAAATGTAAAACTACAGAACTTTTATGAGGACATAAGAGAAAATCTTTGTGCCCCGAGGTCACGCAAAAAGTTCTTAGATATGACATTAAAAGCAAGATCTATAAAAGAAAATAAATGATACATTAAAATTTAAAACGTTTGCTATGCCAAAGATACTGTTAAGAGAATGAAGAAACAAGCTACAGACTGGGAGAAAACATTTGCAAATGACCTTGTCTGACAAAAGATCTGTATCCAGAATATAACTCTAAATTCTACAGTAAGAAGACAAACAACCCCCCCAAAAAAATGGGTACACGTCCCCAAAGAGGATATATGGATGGTATATTTGCACATGAAAAGATATTCAACATCATTAGCCATTAGGGAAATGCAGATTAAAACCACAATAAGATACCACTGTCTTCTATGGGAATGGATTAAAGAAAAAGAAACCAAAAACCTGACAATACCAAGTGCTGGCGAGGATGTAAAACCACAGGACCTCTCAGATGCTGCCACTGGGAATGTGAAACGGCACAGCAACTTTGGAAAACAGTGTAGCAGTTTCTCATAAACACCCACTTAGCATATAGCCCCACTCCTGGGCATTCACCCTTGAGAAATGAAGACTTCCGTTCACATCAAAACCTGTACACAAATGTTTATGCAGCTCTATTTATAAGTGTCAAAAACTGGAAACAAACAATATGTCCTTCGACAGATGGACATATCCAAACAATGGAACACGACGCAGCAATGAAAAGGAACAAACTCTGGAAACACACAGCACCATGGATGAATCTCAGAGGCCTTATGTTAAGTGAAAGAAGCCAGTCTTAAAATGCTACGTGCTGTGTGCTTCCGTTTATAAGGAAGATATACGTTCTGGAAAAGGCAAAACTATAGGGATAGAAACCAGATGAGTGTTTTTCAAGGGTTGTAGGTGTGTGGAGGGCGTGACCTCTGGGTGGCAGCACGAGAGAGCTTTTTGGTGGTGACGGAACTGTTCTGTATCCAGTAGTAACATGACTCTCTAAGTGTGTTAAAACTCATAAAACTCTATACCCCCACAAAGTCATTTTTATTGTATATAAGTTTTTTAAATTAAATCTTCAAAAGTTTTGCATTGGGTATCAATACGAACTTGGAGGGGTTTTTTTTAATGTACAGTCGCTCCTCCATGGCCACAGGTTCTGCATCTGGGGATTCAACCAACTATGGATCAAAAATATTCTCCCAAAATTCCAGAAAATTCTAAAAAGCAAAACTTGAATTTGCCACGCACTGCCAACTATTTACATAGCATTTACATTGTATTAGGTATTATAAGTAACCTAGAGATGATTTAAAGTATATGGGAGGATGTGCATAGGTTACACACAAATACTATGACGTTTCATATAAGGGATTTCAGCATCCTCGGATTTTGCTATCTGTGGGGGTCCTGGAGTCAATGCCTCCTGGATACCAAGGGATGACTATATACAGAGAGAATCCTATAGAAATATAGATGTGTGCACATGTGTGAATAGCACATATATGTACATTTCCTAGCTCTATCCACCAACAGGGCCCAGAAGCAGTGACATGCAGTCAGAGTAGCAACAAGCACACCTGGCCCCCAGACCTCGGTTTCTAAATACCATCTTCCAATAAAAGGAACCAGAGCTCCTTGGATAGCAGTTGATTCCAGGGCCTTAGCCTTAGCCCTATCTTAATAGGGGAAATGCAAGATGAACCTGGAATATCACACGGTACCAAGTAAAGAAATGCTCAAAAGAAAGAGAAAGAAAAAAGAAAAGGATGGAGGCATATTAAGAGAGCACAGGGGCCAACCAGAGAGAACTCCCAATGGCCAAAGTCGAAACAATTTGAACAGAATAAATAATGACAGCACTGGTGTATGAGCCCATACTGATATAAATAACTGAATGAATAAATAAGTAAACAGGGGAGAATTCTTCCTTCCAGAAGAGCTCCAGTTAATAAAAGCAGAAGGAAGGAAGGAAATAAAAAGTCACCATTAGAACACTCCAGTAAGAACCGACACAGGCAAGATACACGGATGGACGCTAAACTTTGTGGGTGAAACTTTAAGCTAATTTGGATATCTCCATAGTCTCGATCTTCCCCCAAAATACCCAGCCGTTACAAAGGAAAAGATAGTAACTGCCCTGGAGAATCCTGACTTTCAGCATCTTAGCCAAGTGATCAGGTTAACATCAGCAGCAGTAAATACTGACACCATGTGCCTCTGATAGGATGTACTGAGAAGGACACATCACCCTGAGGTATTCCTCCCAATAATGCACAACCTCAAACCCAAATGAGGGACAATCTACAGAACACCTGGCCAGTACTCTTCAAGAGTGTCAAGATCATGAAGATAAGGAAAGACTGGGAAACTGTCACAGATTAGGAGGAGACTAAGGAGACCTGATATGTAACTACAACATGGTGACCTGGCTTGGATCCTGGAAAGAAAAAAGACATCAGGAGGAAAACGAGTGCAATCCAAATAAATTCTGTAGTTTAGTTAACAGTACTATATCAAGACTGATTTCTTAGGTTTGCTTATTGCACTACATTTATATAAAATGTTAACATAAGAGGATGTTGGGTGAAGGATATACAGGAACTCTACTATATTTGCAACTTTGCTAGACATCTAAAATTATCTCAAAATCAAAAGTTTAAAAAACCCTGTGCTCAAATATGGAATCTAAAAAAAAAAAAAAAATGGTCCTGAAGAACCTAGGGGCAGGACAGGAATAAAGACACAGACATAGAGAATGGACTTGAGGACACAGGGAGGGGGACGGGTAAGCTGGGACAAAGTGAGAGAGTGGTATGGACATATATACACTACCAAATGTAAAACAGATAGCTAGTGGGAAGCAGCCACATAGCACAGGGAGATCAGCTCGGTGCTCTGTGACCGCCTAGAGGGGTGGGATAGGGAGGGTGGGAGGGATATGCAAGAGGGAGGGGATATGGGTATATATGTATATGTATAGCTGATTCACTTTGTTATACAGCAGAAACTAACACACCATTGTAAAGCAATTATACTCCAATACAGATATTAAAAGAAAAATTTTAAGATATAAAAAAAAACAAAAACCCTGTGCTGACCAAGCTAAATCATCTACTGGCCAAATAACACACATCTACACAACAAATGCAGCCCGAGAAACCGCAGGTTTGCAATCCTGGTTGTTAGGGACTGAATGTTTCTGTCTTGCCCCCCAATTCATTTGCTGAAGTCCTACTCCCCAGTGTGATGGTATCTAGAGGTGGGGCACTCGGAGGTAATTAGGTTTAGATAGGGCCGTGAGGGTGGGGTTCTCAACATAGGTTTAGTGCCCTTATAAGAGGAAGGGACAACGGAGCTCTCTCTTTGCCAGCTGAGGACACAGCCTAAAGGCAGCCACCTACAAACCAGGAAAAGAGCCCTCACCAAGAACCAGCCTGCGCACCCTTTGATGGTGGACTTCCCAGACTCCAGACTGTGAGAAAACAGACGTCTTGTTTAAGCCGCCAGCCTGTGTGTTTTGTCATAGCAGCCTGAGCAGACTAATACACTGGTCTATGGCTGACACCACCATTCCTCCCCAGGGAGGCCCAAGGCAGAACTCTCTGAACTTGTGCAGAGAAGAATCCCCAAGTCAGGTTCCCCAGCCCCATCCTCTCAACTGGCTTTTTATGGCCAGACTTAGAGGATGGAGCAAAAAGGGCAGTGGCCTACAGATAAGATCTGGGTTCAAACCCAGGCCTTGCTACAAAGTCACTGGGGGATCCTGGATAAGGGACTCCCCTTCTTCTTCTGAAAATGGGGCAGGGGTCAACCTTCAGGGGTTATCAGGAAGCTCAGATGCAAGTGCCTGGCTATGAAGTTGCTATGAAAGCTACAGTCCACTAATGCTGGGTGTTGTTAATTTTCTCATTACATCAACACATACAGGGGCTAAAGGACAGGTACATTTCATCTATGATTTAGGAGAGGAAGCGGAAATTCAAATTGAACACAGGCACAGTCACATCCCACTTCGCCTACAGCACTTTCCATGAGCATCAGAACTCTGCAAGGCAAGGATGCAGGGCAGAGCAATGATCTCCTGTTGACAGCTGAAGGTGACCCAGCCCAGTTCCTAGTGGGGACATCCTCATACACAGGCACAGAAATGCTGTTAAAAAGGATATTAACTACAGGACAATTTAAACAGTTCTAAACAGATGATGGTCCATTTAAGACACAGAAAACTGTGCAGCTGTGAAAAAGAATGAGGAAGCTCTTTATGTACTGATAGTAGAACAAGCTCCAAGATACATTAATAAGAGAAAAACAAGCAAAGGGGGCCTCACAACCCAGCACCTCCACTCCTCCGGCACATAGGCACCAGGAGGTGTTTCAGCAAGGTTCACAGCAACGTTGCTCAAGAGAGCCATGAGGTTAGCAGCTTCTGAGATGGACCCCAGTGAAACCCCTCTCCTGGTATTCACAACCCCTGGGAGTGTTGTGGCCTCAGCACCTGGAAGGATGGAGCTGACATTAACTGGGATAGAAAGACAGAGGGGAGCTGGTTTCACCGGCAAGATGAGGAACTCGGTTTGATACAGGTTTAGCATAAGATGTTATAAGATATCCACGTGCGTGGCAACAGTAAGGAGGCAGTAGCCACACGACTGTGAAATCCACAGGAGAGATGAGAGCACTGGGATGGAAAGAGGTCCACGGGCTGAGCCTGGCAAACCCCGACAATCAGAGGCCAGGAGGAAGAGAAGGATTCAGCAAACAGACTGAGCAGCGGCACAGAAGGAAAAGCAGGAACCCACGGCAACCGGGCACTGTCCCTGAATCGTCTCCGCTCGTTTCAGGAATGAGACTGGTCCCCTGGACCACTCGGCAACTTCTCCGCAACAAAGACACACCCTAAAATGCTCCACGGTCCACTCCAATTCGCCCATCATCCAAGTCCTCCCAGGGAGAAAGGTCACCCTGTCTTCAACATATTCCAAACAAGCTGACCACTTCTAAAATTATCCCCCAAACAGCAAACTCTACTTAGCATCCCTTCCGTATCTTTGCAGCTCCCGCTGTCCCGAATACGCCACAGTCAAAATACGAGGCAAAATGAAAGCAAATCGGTTGCAAAGTGAAACTGCAAGTTTTGCAAGAGATGCTAGATTTCATGACATCGATGAAAGTGATGTTGGCAAACAGCACATGGTGCTGGCAAAGCTGTAAACACATGAGGACCTAGCAGGTGGACCACTTCACACAGAAAGGAAGGACGCAAGATAGCAGAGTTCCAGGAGGTGATCAGACCATCAAAGGGAGGCAGGCGTGAGCACCGAAAACCAGCTCTAATGCTTTTGCAGAATGACTCTTTACCGTCATAGTCTTTACCATCACACTGAAAACGGCAACTTTATGTGAAATGACATCACATCAGACCATTTAATTTCATCAGAAAAATTACGCATCCTCCAATGGAGAAAAAAAAACCAACACCAGGGCTTCCCTGGTGGCGCAGTGGTTGAGAGTCCACCTGCCGATGCAGGGGACGCGGGTTCGTGCCCTGGTCCGGGAAGATCCCACATGCCGCAGAGCGGCTGGGCCCGTGAGCCATGGCCGCTGAGCCTGCGCGTCCGGAGCCTGTGCTCCGCAACGGGAGAGGCCGCAACAGTGAGAGGCCCGCGTACCGCAAAAAAAAAAAACCAACACTTGAGTCCCTCTTTACTGATCTAAGAATTCATGCAAAATTGCTACTGTATCCTAAATCCTACATCCTAATTAATGAAAGGATAAAATTCAACTTATTTTTAGGATACCTCCACAAGGTAAAGTCCTCATCTAGCCCTTCACCCCCCGACTCCCAATATTGCTATGTTAGGGTCTATTTCCAGCGGATTCTTGGTCACAGTCCACTTCCTGGTACAAATCATTCTGGGACAGTGAGGTTGTCCTAGATATGCAGATTGCTGGGCCCTCCTGGACCTAAAGGCCTCCCCGCCTTCCCTGGAGAAACCTCGTCACCAGGGGCAAGAAGCTGACTTGCTCACGGGAACCACAAACCCACCAGAAGAGAAAGGCTAGTGGACCTTTGGGTGTGAAACCTTGAGTGACAAGTGCCCAGCGCGTCTCCTGAACCCATCTGACCCCTCGGCAGCCCCTCCCTGCCCTGCTGTCTGGGCAGAAAGCAGCTGTCAGCTCCCCTGCCTGTAGCCAGTGGGCCCAGCCTGGTGAAATCTGATAGAGGCATGCCTTTAAATGGGTACATTTTATTTTACGTAAATTACATCTCAATAAAGTTTATATATTTAAGAAGTGTTGATCTGCCTGTGAGTACCCTGCCTGGGGTCTCCTGTAACAGCCCCCCACCAGTAATCCGTGAGGGCTAACAGCACCAGGGAGCACCATTAAGATTCATTCACAAAAATGCAAAGGACGCTAAGAGCCACTGGTCCTCCACTGCTGTCCACTCTGCCCCAAGAAACTGGCTTCAGGCTTAGCTCCAGCCACTGTGCCACCCAGGGCTCCCAAAACCCCTTCCAGGGGGCCTGGCACCAGGGCAGGAGAGCTGTCCCAGCCAGTTTCAAGCTCAGGAATCACTGCTGAGATACAAACTCGGGGGCTCCTCCTCTCACCCCATGGTCACAGCCCCTCGGCCACAAGGACTCCTCCAAACTGGCCAGCCTCTCTGGGTTTTTACGGCCAACTTTCAAGATTTCACCTCCTCCGATAAGCCCCGGCCAGTGGCCCCTCTTCTTTCCCCCTTTAAGTCTGTGTACCTCTGAGGTTTTTGATCCCCCCATGTCCCAGCCGGAGAAAAAAGTTTGAGTACATTCCCCCAAATTATTTCCACAAATATCTATCAGCCTCCTACCATGGGCCAGGCAACGGAGTCGCAGGAACAAGAGAAACGCAGAGCTGCCTTCTAGTAAAAGGAGACACATGCCCAACCAGCCAACAAACATCCTGATGGACCCAGAGGAGAGGTGCTACGCGGAAGGGTAAAGCTGGGGAAGGCGGGTTTTCTCAGACAGGGCGGCCAGGGAGGGCCTCTCTGCAGAGGGTATTTGAGGGGAGAGAGGCCTAAAGGAGGAGGGTTCGGTGGATCCTGCGGGAGGGTGTTAGCAGCAGGAAGAGGGTGAGGCAGGACTGTGCCTGGGGTGCCCCCCCGACAGAGGGGAGGATGGGGGGAGGGCAGCGCCACTCGGCAGACCCAGGAATCTAGGTTTGCACAAAGTTCCCTGGGAAAGGGACCTTGGTGCTACGTTGGAGGGGGGAGGGCAAGTGGTGAGACCCCTTTGCAGGAGAAATGAGCAACAACTACGAAAATCTAAAATCCATGTGTCCTCAGAAGAAGCAAACCAATCCCCTTCTGGAATCAATCCTACAGAGACCCCCAGCACCTGTGACCCAAGACATTACATGCAAAGAGGCAGAGAGCCAAGGGGTGAAGAGCAAGGATTCTGAAGGCTGGGGCAGGGAGAGAGGCAGGGAGAGGAAGAGGGAGGTGGGAGGGGCAGGGGAAAGAAAGAGAGGAAAGGGAGTGGGGGAGGGGAGGGAGAGGAGGGGTGGGAAGAGGAGGGGCGGGAAGGGCAAGAGGTCACTGGGCTGGGTCAGAGCATCTCTGGCCTATGACCCATGACCCTCCCAGCCCCCTCCCCACCCCATACTCCGGGCACCTCTCAGAAACCCCCTTGAGCACAGCATGCTAATGACTCTCTGGGGATTCACTCCTTGGGCCTCACTGGTGGCCAGCAAGTCTCGCAAAGCCGGGCGGGCCATTCAGGACGCCCTCCTTCCCCACCATGGTGGTGGGCAGTGCACCAGCGTCCTGAAGAGGGACAGAGAGAATTCTTTTAACCCTGGAAACACTGACAGCTGCGTCTGCTTGCCTAGCCCATGGGACTATACGTCACCTCTGAACATACCAATCTTCTAACCAGGTGAAACGGTTCCAATGAGTTCTATTAAAAGGCATCATAAAGATCTTTTTTAAAAAAAAAAAAAGGCTGATTCCAAAACATCACATGTAACAAGTGTTTGAAGGGGCAACGGATGCCCAAACCCCCGCTGGCAGCAGAGCCTCTGGCCAACCAGGGTCCATGAGAGACTGCTTCAAAGACCTGAGCACTGTTCTAGTTCATTTCCTCTTTCTGCTGCTTACAACATTATAGATTTATACAAAGGTGGAAAAAAAAAAAAAAAAAAACCTCTTGCAAAAAAGAAAAACCCATTTTGCAAGGAATTTTATAAGCAGATCTGCAGAGTAGGGGAAGGACTAAGAAAATTCCTAAAGAAGCCTGGTTGCAAAATGTTTTTAAAAGGAAAAAAAAACTTTTAATATAGAAATACCCAATGATACATTTTTAAAGTCTAATTTTGAAGAATGATCAAAACACTTTTTTCTCCCAAACATCCCAAATTATAAGTGGCCACCAGATGCTGGGGTCTGGAAATACGACTGTGGTTTGTTTTATTTTCTTTGCTTTTAAGAAACCTAAAAATTAGGGAAGTCACAAATACCCAGGGAAAGAAAAACTCAGAAAATTGCCAACGTGGTGACTAAACTTAACTTGCGGACTGCCAGAGGCTTCACGGTGAACGCACCCAGACCCAAACCTCTACAGCTGGAGAGGGGACCACGAGAGGTCGTGTGCAAACCCAAATGGAACTTGCAATTCACTTGATGTGTTTAAAGGACCCATGGGAAGTGTTCTGTAAGCCAAGAACATTTTACTGTTAAGACTGCGTCCACCATGAAGCCCTGTTCTCCACCACCCAAGGACCAAGCAGGCAGTGTCCTAGAGCCTTTTGCAGCATGGAGGGCAGATGTTTGAGGATATGATGTAACCTGGGTGAAGTGAATTCATCCAAGAATGAGTCATGAAAGCAGTCCTCAAATATCCTTTAGAAATCTCAGTTGCAGAACACTGGGCTTAGACCCAAAACCCACCCACACCCACCTCACACAGGGCTCTCCCCTCTTTCAAGCATCTCGCCCTTTGCCATCAGCTTGTTTCCCCTTTTTGTAGTAAAGCACCCCAATGCAGCTTAAGGGGGTGTTACCTGACCTCCACCTGAGCCACACAGGGCATAAGAATGAAGGCAATGGGAAGGGCAGTGGAACAGAGACAAATACTGAGCACCTAGATGAAACTCTACCTGAAGCTGACATCCCAGCTGCATGAGCTATTACATTCCTCTCTTGTTTAAATCAGTTTGGTTTCCTTTTTCAGTCACTCACACAGAGAGTCCACCATCCACTGACTAAATAAAACCCTGACCTTAGCTAGGAACTCAGAAGTCCAGCTATGCCCACTCCTTCCAAATAACCACCCATTCATAATGAAACAAGTCCTTTATGTGTCATGGGTGAAGTGTCCAGCTTCACGATGAAATCTGGCAATGGCTTCCTCAATGTCTCCATCCACCTTCACTGCCAGGACAACCTATGAGCCTCAGTCCCTGACTCTAGCCCTCACCACAGTGCTTTTCTGGAAAAGGAGGGGGAAGGGGAAGGAAAAGAGACGAAGAAGAAGAGGGGGAGAAGGGAGAGGGAAGGTGAAGGAGGGGAGGAGGGGGAGGGGAGGGGGTGAATATCAACAGGAAGCTCTTCCTGAGAGCTCAGGATGGGCTTAGCAGCCACAAGCATAAGGCATAAGCACTTTTTTTTTTTTTTTTTTTTTGCGGTACGCGGGCCTCTCACTGCTGTGGCCTCTCCCGTTGCGGAGCACAGGCTCCGGACGCACAGGCTCAGCGGCCATGGCTCACGGGCCCAGCCACTCCGCGGCATGTGGGATCTTTCCGGACCAGGGCACGAACCCGTGTCCCCTGCATCGGCAGGCAGACTCTCAACCACTGCGCCACCAGGGAAGCCCGGCATAAGCACTTTGATGTAGTATCTCATTTAATCCTCACAAAACCCTCAGAGGTAGGTATTGTTATCATCCTCATGCTCCAGATAAGGAAACTGAGCTGCAGAAGGATAAGTCACTTGCCAGGGTCACACAGCCTGTCCATGGCAGGGCCAGGCTATCAGCCAGCCCACACCCAGCCACCCCAAACGCTGACCTGTCCACTGCCAGGAACTGCCCACCCCTCCCCTTTCCCAGACCCACGCCTGCATGGAGCACTCCAGCCCTCAACAGCTGAGAGCTCCTCTGCTCTTTCACTCTGTTCTTTTCAGTTACTTCTCTGCTGTCCAGTCAAGCAGCCTCAGCCTCTCTGAGTCTTAGATCATGTCCCTCCTCTGCTCCAAGGGCTCTAGTGGCTTCCACCCCACTGAGAATCAGGTCCAACATTCTCACCAGCCCTCACCTCCTGCCACTCTCCATGCAAGCTGCTCCAGCCACATAAGCCTTCACCACACCAGCAGGACCCCCCTGCCCCAGGGCCTTTGCAAGTACTGTTCCCTCAGCCTGGAATGCTTTCCCTGGATGCTCCCATGGCTAACTTCTTAAAGCCCCCTGTGCAAACATCACTACCTCTGTGAAGCCATCCCCACTCAGCCTACCTAAGAAGAGCAACTCACTCCCACCCCTGCACCCTTTATCCCCGTCTCTGCCTTGTTTTCCTCACTAGCATTTATCACTAGCTGGCACTCTGTGTATTTGCTTGTTTATTTGTTCACTGTCTGTCCTTCTACCCATATGCAAGCTCCAGGAGGGGGAGGAGCTCCTGGCCTTGTTCACTATCATAGCCCCTAGGGTGGCAGGCAGGTCTGTGAATGAATGAATGTATGCATGCACGAGCATCTCTGCGGCCTCACGGTCCATTTGGGGCTGTCTCAGACTCAGCCTCTCTCATGCACGGATCGGTCATAGGAAGACAACCCTTGTCCATGAGAGAAAAAAGAGCCACAGATGAATGGAAGGAGGAAGCCCTGCAGAGACCCTCCTGTGCAGAGCTCAGAGAAGGGGGTCCCCGGGCCGCGTGGGAACCACAAATGCTCTGTGACTCCTCCCTCACAGAGCTCTGGCTGGAAGATCTCTCTCCCTCCTGAAGCCTCCAACTTAGACGCTCAGACAAACCCTGGAGCCATCTTCGGGGCAGCTATGGAGGAGAGGGAGGTGGGTGAGGAGGGGCTCACCCTCAGGGCCCTGCAAGGTGGAGTCAGCCCCTAAAAGCACATCTCCCTTGCCTCACCCTAGTCTCCTGGGTCTCCCTGCACATCCAACCACCAGCAAATCCTGTCGGCGCCACCTTCTAAACGCCTGTCCCCTGTCTGCCACCTCCCTGGTCAGGGCCACCACCATCTCCCACCTGGACTACGGCACTGCCTCTTCCCTGGTCAGCCTGCTGCCTCTCCTGCTCCAGCCCACACAGCAACTGAGGGATCCTGTAAAAACACAACCCACTCACGTTCCTCCCCTGCTCTCACCCCGCCAAAGGCCGGCTTCCCAAGCACCTGGAAACAAATCCCAATTCCTTACCTCGCCAGGAAAGATCTGGCCCCAGACACCTGCCCACTCACACCGCTCCTCACGCCCACCTCGCACCCCAGGGCCTTTGCACTTGCTATTCCTTCTGCCCAAACAACTCTAGGTACTCTACGCGGCTGCTCCCTCCCAAGGCTCAGTGACAATGCCACCTCCTTGCTGGGCCTCCCTGCCTGCCCTCCTAACACAGGCCATCCACACCCACCCCTGACGCTATCAACCCCACCCCCTGCATTACAGTTTTCACAGCCCTGACACAGTCTGAAGTGATCTGTGACTCATTCTTTCAGGTTCTGTCTGTCTCCCACCCACCGAAGCACCCCAGCTGTGAGACCGACAAGGTCAGGAATAACGCTCCCGTTAACCCCGTATGCCCAGCACACACCCATACCAGGAACTAGAAAAATATTTAAAGAATCAAAATCTAAACTCTTATGTTGGGTTCCAGCTCAAATGGCACCTCTCCCTAACGCTCCAGCCAGAGGCGATCTCTGGTGGCCTCCCAGAGTTCTTTACCACAGCATGGCACCCTCCCCACTGTCCTCCAGCTGGGAAGTTCTGGTCAGAAAGACACCCAGCCACCCTGGGCCTGGCGTCGAGCTGCGATCTCTGTCTCACCGTGTGACAGGATTCTCCGGGTGGGCCCAGCGAGGCTGGGGAGAGGCGACCTAGGGGCGGCACTCAAGAACACTTTTATCTTGATCTTAATAACTATGGCTATCCTATCAAATCCATGAGTCATGAACGCTCTTGCTTAAGAGCAGACTGAAGTTTTAGGGACTTCCCTGGTGGTCCAGTGGCAGGGGCTCCATGCTCCCAATGTGGGGGGCCCGAGTTTGATCCCTGGTCAGGGAACTAGATCCCACATGCCGCAACTAAGAGTTCGCATGCCACAACGAAGAAGCCGCATGACACAACTAAAAGATCCTGCGTGCCACAACTGGGGATCCCACATGCCGCAACAAAGATCAAAGATCCCGCATGCTGCAACTAAGACCTGGCACAGCCAAATAAATAAATATATTTAAAAACTATTTTAAAAAAAAAGAGGAGACTGAAGTTTTAAAAAAGGAAGGAGGGTCAGATTAAGTAAAAATATTACATAAATCATGTTGTAGCCGGTATATGAATATGACAAAAATCATAAGACTGATATTGCAGTAAGTCTGAGGAAACACTAATGGATGGATGGATGGATGGAAGGATGGATGGGTGGATGGATGAGTAGATGGATGGGTGGGTGGATGGATGGATAGGGGGATGGATAGGGGGATGGATGGATGGACATGGATGGATGGATGAATGGATGGGTGGATGGACGGATAGGAGGGAGGATGGACATGGATGGATGGATGGATGGATGGGTGGATGGACGGATAGGAGGGAGGATGGACATGGATATATGGATGGATGGATGGGTGGATGGGTGGATATGGACAGATGGATGGAGATGGATGGATGGGTGGATAGATATATATGGATGGATGGATGGGTGGGTGGATGGGTGGGTGGAGTGATGGATGGGTGGATGGATGGATGGGAGGGAGGATGGATATGGATGGATGGGTGGATGGATGGATAGGTGGATGGATGGATGAACAGGAGGGAGGGAAGAAGGAGAAAAAGAATGAAGTGAAAGGGAGGAAAGAAGGAGAAAAATGGGCCACACACATAGTAGGGGCTCAAAAAATATACTGAATTAACCCGTCAACAAAGGAAGCACAGTGCTGTGTTGAGGAGCCAGAGCCCTAGAACCTCACTGCTGGGTCACATCCTGGTTCAGCCTCTCCTCCCTGTGGGGCCCTGGGCAAGTGACATAACCTCTCTGTGCCTCAGTTCCCTCATCTGTAAAATGGAACCATAAGAATTACCTCCATTAAGGTGTCAGAAGGACTAAGCGAGCTCACGGGCGTCGAATGCCCAGGACGCAGCTTGATACACCCGAAGTGCTTGATATGTATCAGCTAATAGTAAGAAAAAGTAACTGAATCCATCCTTAGACCAGCACAGGAAAATGACCCAAAATCTCACCCCTTCACCTCTTCAAAAGCAGCCTGAAGTCCCACTGGCCTCCCCAGAAAGTTTTCCAGGAATGAAAGAGAAAAGAGGTGAACAAAGGCCTCCACAGCCCCCAGGCTCAATGGGAGTAGGAGGGCAGTGGGCAGCAAGGTAATCTGAGAAGTTTAACAGGGAAAAAAGAACACGGGGTGGGGGAGAAACAGAGGCTAAATTCAGTAGCCCGGGCTGCCTCTCCAGATAGCTAAATTCTGCTCTGTTACTTCTGTGTGCTTCAGCTTTTCTTAGCCTCCAAGGGGCTTTTGCCTAAATTAGTGCCTGCAATATGCCGCAGAGAAGAAAGGGAAGGTGAGGAGAAGCAGAGAAAGACTCAGAGTCCGCTAGGCCTGCCAAACCTGCGCTGACTGCCCAAAGGGTCAAAGTCAAATCGCAGAGCCTTCCCCCAAGGCCACAGCCAGCAGGGTCATACCCACGGCCCACAGCCCAGCCCTCAGCGCCCCCAACACTTTCCCTGCCACATCCCGACCTCAGGAGCAGCAAACAACTCCTCCATCCACCGACCACCTGTGGCCACCTGCCCTCCCCAATCAGCTCAAACATCACTGGCTGCTCAGGTGGCTGGGTTCACTGCCCAAGAACCCCAGCATGTGTTTATTTCTGGAGGAAAAGGAAATAGAGCGAGCACATGCACGCATAATGTACACACTCTACTAATGCGTGGCGATGCCTATGCAGAATATAGCACCCCTGCTAACGAGCTCAGGCCCACATGCAGATTCACGCTTGCACATCACACGCTCACATCACTCCCTGCAGTAAACACACAGAGAAACGCACGCGGAAATAGTCACCTTCGCGCTGTTTCTGCCAGATGGCAGAGCCTTGGTGGTTCCTGCATCTGTCTGCACGTCTGTCTGCGCTTGTGTGTGTGTGTGTAATATTAACGATGGCTGATGTTACTGGGTTCCTGCCATGTGCCGGGCACTGTCCTACGTGCTACATCAACCCCATAACGTAGGTATTATTATTACCCCTATTTGACAGATGAGGAAACTGAAACACGGAGGCAGAGTCACTGGCCCCGAGATTACGCTGCTGGTGAGTGGAAGAGCTGGAATTCGAACCCAGGGAGTCCGGCTCCCAAGCCTGCACCCACGTCACTACTTTATGCTGCTGCAGCCAGCCGGGCTCCACATGCACCCTGAGCACCAGCTACGTATTAATTCCCGAAATAATGGATTAGCCCCATTTTGTGGATGTACAGATTAGAGAACAGAGGCACCAAGAGGTTAAACAACTTGCCCAAGGTCACAGCTGGGACGGGGCAGGGCTGGGGATGGAACCAGAGATTGACTCTAGATCCCAGGCCCTGATGCGCCAGGGGGCTTCCAGCTGTAGAAAGGTAGTTAACTCCTAAAGTCAAAGGCAGGGGCTGTACAGCGAGCACCCGTTATGAGCGAGCCATGGTTTCATGACCCTGGGGGGAAGAGGCAGGGATCCCAAATGACCAGATGCCACTGGGGCCCTCACCAAGCCCACCATGCCAGTGAGGGGCCAGATTGAAACACGACTGGCACAGACATGAGCCCGAAACCTCCAGGGAAGGTCCAGAAATGCCCGCAGTCAAGGTCGGGGGCCCAGCGACACCCCTCCCCACCCAACAAGTCGCCCCAAGGGCAGAGTGTGCAAACTGGCAACCCACGGGCTTGGCCCACAAACGTGTTTTGTTTGGCCAACACAGTGTCTGTTAAAAATATGACTGAGTTGCCAACTTTTAAAAATTGAGTGATTTCATACACAAGACTCCATGTTTCCGGCTGTTGGAAAACATCTTTAAAAAGTCAGGAGATCTGGCAACACTGGGTTTGTGTTCCCACACGGGAACTGCTGCTCAGCTGCCCCTTTACACGGGACATGGGACACGGGACCTCCGGTCCTCCAGAAGGCATGGGGTCAGGGCTCTGGAGCTCACCCGCCAGGCTCACTGCTATCTGAGCCCTGCCATGCCCTCACTGTGTGATCGTGGGCCAATTACTGCTTCTGTGCCTCAGTTTCCTCACCTGTAAAAGGGCAGCCACCCAATAGGACAGGTGCCTGGAACCCAGTAAGCACTCGGTAAGTGTTAAATGGCATCGCTGTCTCTCCAACATCAAGGCCAAAGGCTTGAGGTACTGTTTTGTAATAGTAAGAGCTAGCACACATATAGTACTTGCTATTGCCGGGACCTGTCCTAAGGGTTGTACTTTTTTTTTTTCCTTTTTTTATAAATTTATTTATTTATTTATTTATTTTGGGCTGCGTTGGGTCTTCATTGCTGCACGTGGGCTTTCTCTAGTTGCGGCGAGCGGGGGCTACTCTTCGTTGCGGTGCACGGGCTTCTCATTGCGGTGGCTTCTCTTGCTGCAGAGCACGGGCTCTTGGCGTGCAGGCTTCAGTAGTTGTGGCACATGGGCTCAGTAGTTGTAGCTCACGGGCTCCAGAGCACAGGCTCAGTAATTGTGGCACAGGGGTTAGCTGCTCCGCGGCATGTGGGATCTTCCTGCACCGGGGCTTGAACCCATGTCCCCTGCATTGGCAGGCAGATTCCTAACCACTGCACCAGCAGGGAAGTCCCAAGAGTTGTACTCTTAAGGGCTCATTTAATCTTCCCAAGAAAGCCATGAGGCCACTCCTAGGTATATATACTCAAGAAAAGTGAAAACCTATGTCTGTACAAAAACTTGTACACGAATGTTCATAGCAGCATTATTCATAACAGCCAGACAGTGGAAACAACCCAAATGTCCATCCACTAATGAATGGATAAGAAAAGGTGACATATCCAGATAATGGACTAATATTCAGCCATAAAAAGGAATGAAATTCTGACACATGGATGAACCTTGAAAAAGTCATGCTAAGCGAAAGAAGCCACACATTGTATAATTCCAAATCTGTAGAGACAGAAAATAGATTGGTGGTTGCCAGGGATGGGGGAGGGAAAGAATGGAGGGGGTCTACTAATGGGTTTGGGGTTTCTTCTTGGGGTGATGGAATGTTCTGGAATTAGAAAGCAGTGATGGTGCACAACCTTGTGACTATATAAAAGCCAGTGGTATGGACATTGTTAACGGTAAATTTTGCAGTGTATGAATTGTATCTCAATTTAAAAAAAAATTAAAGAAACATCTACGAGACAAATATTCTTATCTCTGTTTTATACATGAAAAAACCAAGGCACATGGAGATTAAAGATATCCAGGCTGATGCTGAAACAAGAGAAACAAAAAGACAGATGGTGAGGTGACGTCATTTTTCCTACACCTGGCTACTCTACCTGTCAACCCATGGGCATCTGGGTTTGCAACTTCACACAGGCAAATCATTTCCTCTCTCTGGGCTCCAGTCAAAGGCCAGACTGAGATGGCTCTTATCTAGATCCCTCTAAGGTCTTCAAGGATCCTACAAGACTAGGGCATTGTAGTGGAACACTATTTATTCATATCTATAGGGACAGCTGTGGCCATTAATAAATGATGACTTTAACGACCCACAGTGGGAAATGGCCCTCTCCCAGGTGCATGGGAAGAAAACATTCTGGGTTTTCTGAGTCCAAGCCCTTCACACGGCTGGCTCAAATGTCAGAGCAAGGGGGCTCAGCAGCCCACCTCCTCCTAAGAGGGTCTGACCAGGAGGACCATCCCATCAGGGGAGGATGCCTTACTCACCAGGCAGGAAGACTACCTCACCGGGTTAGAGGGCCACCTCCCTCAGCAGGAGGAAACCCCACGAGACAAGAGGAGCCTCCTGTTCACAGGGTGGGAGGACCACCCCTCCCTCACCTGGAAGACCCCTCCATGGGACAACAGAAACTCCTCCCTCGCAAGATGGGAAGACCATCCTTACCCCATTTGGGGCAGCAGGATCTCACTGGGCTGGTGGTGGCTGGAGCTGCAGCTTTTCTGCAAACAAGCACCTAGAAAGTGCAGTCCTTTCTCTGAGCACGGAAGGGTCCCCAAGGGTGCCCTGCACTGGGGGTCTCTGAGGCAGCCCCAGTCTCAGATGCAGGGACCAATCTGCAAATGATGATGCATTAGAAGCCAGACAGAGAGAGGGAGAGACACAGAGAAACAGAGAATATGACCGAGGAGGAAAAGCAGAGGGAAGGGAAGGGAAGGGACAGACCCAGGTTGACAGAGAGCTCAGTAGGAAGCTGGAGGCAGGGCTGGGGACAGAAAGCAAATGGGGAGAATGAACACAAGTGTGCTCAAAGCCAGCAGCAAAGAGGCCCGGATGCAGAGGGAGGACCCCCCAGAGGCCTGAGTTTGGGGGTCCTTCCCACATGAAATGGCAGCGCCAGCGCCGCGGCCGCCCAGGGTTTCTCTGGCCCGTGCTGCTCCCACGGGTCTACAACCTGGGGCATATCTCTGCAAACCTCTTCAAGGGCCTTTTTGGCAAAAAAGAAATGCACATTCTCATGGTGGACCTAGATGCTGCGGGAAAGACCACCATCCTGTACAAACTGAAGCTGGGTGAAATCGTGACCACCATTCCCACTATAGGCTTCAACGTGGAAACCGTGGAATACAAGACCATCAGCTTCACTGTGTGGGACGTGAGCGGCCAGGACAAGATCCAGCCTCCGTGGCGCCACTACTTCCAGAACACACAAGGTCTCATGTGACTTCGTGGTTGACAGCAATGACAGAGAGCGTGTGAATGAGGCCCGAGAGGAGCTCATGAGGATGCTGGCAGAAGACGAGCTCAGGGACGCCGTTCCGCTCGTGTCTGCTAACAAACAGGACCTCCCCAATGCCATGAATGCAGCTGAGATCGCGGACAAGCTGGGTCTGCACTCTCTGTGCCACAGGAACTGGTACATTCAGGCCACCTGTGCTACCAGCGGGGACGGGCTCTATGAGGGACTGGACTGGCTGTCCAATCAGCTCCAGAACCAGAAGTGAGCTGTACTCCTCTCTCCTCCCCTCTCACTCCCTCCTTCTACCCTCACTTTACTCTCATGTGGCAAACGTGCCCCTGGGGTGTGAGGGCCAGAAGCCGTCTCCATGGTCGGTCACGGTGTGCTTCACTGTGCTGTAAGTGTGCAGACGCCGCCTGCACCTGGGTTTTTATTTAACGTAAATAGTTTTTGTTTCCAATGAGGCAGTTTCTGGTACTCCTATGCAATATTACTCAGCTTTTTTTAATTATAAAAAGAAAACCAACCCATTGTTTAGTACTGAGAAGGGATTTTAGGCACACGGGTCATCCAGGAGTCGCTGTGTCAGAAAAGCCTGATGTTCCTCTTCTGGGCCTTACATCTGTGTTGAGATCCATTTTGGTGGTTGGTTTTTAACCCAAACGCAGTGCATTTTTTAAAATAGTTACAAATACAAGATAAGGAGAACACTTGGACACACAGAAGGGAGAAATGTGCCTAGTGTAGGTTCTGCAGTAATGGCCTGAGTCCAGTCCACCAGTGGTCTGTTTCCCGTTGGGAACATGAAACGGGGCAGAACCAGCTATGATCCATTCTGCATAGTCACAATAGGGGGGTCCCTGTGATTTGCTCTGTCTTGGGTCATCCCACACTCCATAGCGTTTGTGCTTGTATCTGTGCTTACGTGGCTGCCCAGGAGATGGGCTGGAGGCTGCAGCCACCGCTCTCAGACCCCTTGGAGGAAGCCCAGCCTTTTCTCGGGTCAGCACGGGCACTCTGGCTGGAACACTCTTGTTTGAGCGGGAGCCCTGCAGTCCCCTTGCTTGCCTGCTCCGGGCTCTCTGGGGTCTCACCAGCAGGAGCGCGGCTGGTCATCCTTGAGCCCCAGCACCTCGGAGCCCCTGTCTACATGTGCTTTCACTCCCTCAGCCTGCAAGGGTCAGATCTGCCATCAAAAAATGATAACCTCTACTTTTTTCTTTTGTATTTTGATAACACTGAAGAAGCTGGAGCTGTTAAACTTTATCTTGGGGAAAACCTCAGAACTGGTTTATTTGGTGTCGTGGAACCTCTTACTGCTTTCAATACACAATTAGTAATCAAAACAAAAAACAAAACAAACAAAAAAGAAATGGCAGCACCAGGCCTGCCCAGGAGCCCCCATCAGTGGGAGAGAGGGGAATGGGGGCTGGGGGGCAGCTTCCCCAGCCAGGCAGCAGCCTGCCAGGGCAGCCTCAGCCAGGGAGGAAGCCGGCTGGTCAGGCTGGGGGCTGGGTTTGGATGTGCCAAGCATCCAGCCAGGTTGTCATGGCCACGGAGACAAAGAGAGGGGCTGATGAGGGGCCCCAGCCGCCTACAGTCCCCAGGGAAGCCCAGTCTCTCTCTAGGACCTGCTTAACCAGGGCTCCAGGCTGTTGGCCAACCGCACGTCCACGGGGAAGCCTGCAGGTCAGGGCCTATCCAGCTGCCTGGGTTGGAGAGGGGCATGAAAATCATGGCCCAGGCAGGGTCAGCAAAGAAAAGATCCCCAAGCACCTAGACTTTGCCAGCCAATCCTAAACACCTAACCTGCCTGGGCCTCAATTTTTTCATCCATTAAATGGGAAGAAGATCCCTCAGCTCATTCTAGCTCCCAGGGGTAAGGAGCTTATATGGAGAGAATCAAATGTCAGAACAACAGATTAATAATAAAGCTCACATTTATGGAGGTCATACCATGGGCCAGGGCCTGCTCTTAGCACTTTCCCCATCCTAACACAGCATTCCTCCAACTATCTGTTGGGAAGAACTATTTTTGTCTTTAATTTCTAATCCGTTTGAGACTAATACTTTCGAAAATTGCAATAAAAGTGAATTACTAGAAAAACAAAGTAAAAAGGCAGACTACATGCCTAATTTTTCTAGTCCTGGACTAAACTGGCATAAAATTACTCTGTGAAATTGCTATAAAACTTTAAACGTTTACCCTCAGTTTCTGTCCTTATCTCCATGCAAACCACACTGAGTCACAATCTTAGAGCAGGTGACCCTCACGACCACCCAGGAAGTAGGTCCTAGAGTAGGCATGAGGGCGGCCTGCACAATGGGTAAGAGTTCTAGCAGTCCAGGTCCTTGTACCGGCCCTGCCACTTCCTGGCAAAGGACTTCAATACCTCTGTGCCTCAGTTTCCCTATCTGCAATATGAGAATAAGACTAATGGTATGTCATAGGGGTTTTTGGTGGGGATTCAATGAGTCAATCCTGCGAAACTCTTTAGAACGGTAACTGATGTATTTAAACCCTCACTAAACATCATTTATTACTGTAAAATATCATTAAATGTCAGGTGGCATTGTTACTGTGACTCTCTATCTCCTCACCCTCACCCATCAACCACCACCAGATGAGTCAGGTATCTATTAAGATGACTAGCTTACTGTCTGCCGTTCCCGCAAGAATGCTAGCTCTATGAGGGCAGGGGCTTGGGTCGGTGCTAGCACCCATTAAACACCCACCTCAGCCTAGAACCATGCCTGGCACTTGGTGGGTGCCCTCAAAATGGGAAGAAGCATGAACTCAAATCCTGGTTCTGCCATGTATTTGCTGTGTGACCTTAAGCAAATGACTCGACCTCTCTGGGCCTCCATTTCCTTATCTGTGAGATAGCAATACAATAATGATGCCATTGCCCATGCATACAGGGAGGCTTGAAGAACGATGCTCCCTGTAGCACTTCTCAGCACTACACTTGGCAATGTCTGGAGACATTTTCAGTTGTCACAACTGGGGGGGAGGGGGGTTGCTACTGGCATCTAGTGGGTAGAGGCCGGGGATGCTGCTAAACACCCTACAGTGCACAGGAGAGCCCCCCACACCAAGCAATTACACAGCCCAAACTATCAATTATGTCAAGGTTGAGAATTCCTAATATAAAAGAAAAAGAATCACCTAGATACCTATTAAGAGGGGAACGGATGTATAAACTCCAGTATAATCGTCCCGTGGAAGAGTAGGCAGAAGTTAGAAGGAATGAGCTGGAAGTGTGCAAAACAACATAAAAAGATCCCCTAGACAGTGAACAAGGCTGCGGAATACTGGGTGGTCACAAGAGATTACCCTCAGGGAGCAGGTAAAGGGACGGAGCTAGAATTTAAACCAGGAGGCTGGCTCCGGAGCCTACAGCTTTAAACATGGCCTCGGTTTGAGGCCTTTTACTTAAACAAATGCACACGCTTAAAAACACACCCTGTCTTTTCCACAGGTTCATGTTTATGTATGTCAATGACACAAACACACAGGGAAAGATCTGGAACACTGCACAGTAGACTAGTAACAAGAGACACTGGAGGTGGGGGAACCAGGGATAGGAAGGAAAAGGTTCCCTGGTCTGTAATTTTCTACAAGGAGATTTTGCATTCATATCTGTCATGTAATTAAAGATGAGCGATAAATTACACATGGACAGACCCTTTGGGGTGATCACTTGGTAATGTATAGAAATACTAAATCACTACGATATGCACCAGGAGCTAACATAGTGTTGCAGGTCAATTATACTTCAGAAAACAAACTCACAGAAAAAGAGATCAGATTCGTAGTTACCAGAGGCAGGGCATAAGAAAATTTGGTCAAAAGGTACTAACTTCCACTTATAAGATATACAAATACTAGGAATGTAATACACGACATGACGAATACAATTAGCACCACTGTATGTTATTCATAAAAGGTGTTAAGACAGTAAATCCTGAGCTCTCACCACAAGGAAAAACACTTTTTTCTGTTTCTTTTGTTTTGTATCTGCCGGAGATGATGGGCGTTCACTAATCTTACTGTGGTGATCATTTCATGATGGGCGTAAGTCAGATCATTATGCTGACACACAGTGCTGTAGCTCAATTACATCTCAAAAAAACTGGAAGGGAAAATTAAATAAATAAATACTAAAACAGATGTGTATACCCTTTAACCCAAAAGTTCCCTTCCCAGAAATGAATGAACTTACAGGTGTGAAGCAGTCTGCATCTGTCATACCATCGTTTGTAATGGCGAAAGATGGGAACAACCTCAGTGTCTATCAAGAGGAGACCAGCTTAAAAAAAGCCACCATAGGGCTTCCCTGGTGGTGCAGTGGTTGAGAGTCCGCCTGCCGATGCAGGGGACACAGGTTCATGCCCTGGTCCGGGAAGATCCCACATGCCGCGGAGCGGCTGGGCCCGTGAGCCATGGCCGCTGAGCCTGCGGAGCCTGTGCTCCGCAACGGGAGAGGCCGCAACAGTGAGAGGCCCACGTACCGCAAAAAAAAAAAAAAAAAAGCCACCATGCATCCATCCAGTGGAATTCTATGTGCTATTATAGAACAAGCTCCAGGATACAGGGTGGAAAGGCGGACAAAGCCAAGTGCAGAAATGTGAGTACAACAAGCCATCACTTTCATGTAACAAAAGGGGTGTGTCCCATCTGAAGGGCCCAAGGTCAGCGGCTAGCTTTGGGGCGGGACCTGGGAGGCTGACTCTTTTTCTTTTTGACTTATTTTTTTAGAGTAGCTTTGGGTTCACAGCAAAATGGAGCAGAAGGTACCCCCTGCCCCACACACGCACAGCCTCCCCCATTATCGGCGTCCCCCACCAGAGTGGTGCATTTGTTACAATCAATGAACGTGCGCTGATACATTACCAAGAATCACCCAGAATCCATAGCTTACATTATGTTGTGTACATTCTACAGGTTTGGACAAATGCATAATGACATGCAACCATCACTATGCCACCACACAGAGCAGTTCCACTGCCCTAAAACTCCTCTGTGCTCCACCTCTTCACCCCTCCACACACCCCAACCCCTTGCAACTACTGATCTTTTCACTGTCTCCATAGTTCTGGGAGGCTGACTTTTTAATCTGCGTTACTTATGCCTTTTTAATTTGAACCGTGGACATGATTACATACAATACATATAAAAATAATATATAGTATACGTATATATAATTTTTAGGTACACACATATATACATATATAGTTATGTATACGTGTATATTTATAATATTTAAAAAATTAAAAGGCACAAAAGAGCATATACTGTATGATTCTACTTTACATAAAGTTCAAAAGCAGGCAAAACTAATCTGTGATGACTGAAATCAGAACAGTAGTTACTTTGAGGGATACTGACTTGGGAGGGAACACCCTCTGGGGTGCTGGCAATATTTACCAGCTGATGTGGGTGAAGGTTACACAGATAAATTACATGTAAAAATTCATCAAGCTGTACACTTAATATTGTACGTAAGACATGCCTGAAAAAATTTGCATGTAAGACATGCCTAAAAAAATTAAAATTAAAATTTTTCAGGAAAAAACAAAGTTCAATCACAGTGAAGGGCATTTCTAGAGAGCCCCTCATGGCCAGAGGGAACACTTTGCTTGGGGCCCTGGGAGGGGGCCAAGCTGGGGTCGAGGCACCCCCCCCACCTCGGCCCCCCAAAAGAAACCAAACGGGAATCAAGCTGGCCTTTGTGGCCGGGTCCAGCAGAACAGGACAAAGGGCCAAATGACGGCCCCCTGCCCCCTCCAGCCCCCCTAGGACACTGAAGCCCATTCATATTGGAGGCTGGCCATTTCCCCAGGGCTCCAGCCGCCCTTCTCTCCGGAGCCGGAACAATATCCCCTTTGACCACCCCCTTGTCTCCCACTTCCGCATTTAATTGCAAGTTCATGGGTATTAAGTGGCCCATACAGCTAACCTAGCTGCCTCTCCCCTCCCCGCCCCCCCCAAAAGAGGCCCACAGCGCTGTCTCTGTTCACTGCCCCTCTGTGAGCCCGCTCCTCCACAATGATCTGTCCAGAGAGAAGAAAGAAAGAGCCCCCCTTCCTCCCCCCTCCACGCCCTCCTCAAAAACTCTGTTCTCACCCAGAAAGTGCCGCCTTGCAAACCGAGCTGCTCTGGGCCCTGGCACGGGGGCGGCAGGCAACCTCTGTTCCAGCCTGCCAGGCTGCCGCAGGCTCGCTGTGCACCTCCCTGGTACCCCACTTGATGCTTGAGGAAACCGAGGTCCAGGAACGGTGGGTGACAGGCCTGCCGTCCAGCCAGGGCCAGGGCTAAGAGCCTCAAAACTCCTCCACCTGGGTGTCCTGATCTTCCCTTAGCTGTCTTCTTGCCCGCACTCAAGGGGGAGACCTAAACCTTTGACCCTTAATCCCTTCTCTAGCTTCGAAACCTCAGGGACAACTCTGAGCTGGTGACCTTTAAGGGTGGGAAGGAGGTTACATAAGCCATATGAGCCCACTGCCCTTCACAGGAACCCACTTTGGCCCTGGTTCATGGATTTCTACTGCCAGAATGTCCCCTAGCCTGTAACACCCATCCTGACCACCTACACCTCCTCCGGGAAGCCTTCCAGGTTACACCAGTCAAGGTCTAACTTCCCCTCTGCTGAAAAGCCTCACCTCCCACATTCCTCCACCACCAATTCAAGTCTGAGCCAGCTCTATCACCATCCTGAATTTGTCACCCTCTCTTTGTACCACCTCCTGGTGCAAGCTGCCACCATCCTTTGCCAGTTACTGCCACCAATCAGTCTTGCTGGTCCTACAGCCCAGCCTCCACACTCTGACCCAAGCGGCCCCTTTTAAAACATAAATCAGACCATACTCCCGCCGGCTTACAGCCCTCCAGGTCTGCCCGCCACGCCAGGAGGAAGGGCCTCCCCCAGCCCCGCTCACCTTTACTTGCCAGGCTCTGCCCAAGTGCCCATTACCTTCCTCACCTGATCTCCTCCCCTCCCTCCCTCCACTCCAGCACCTGCAGCATTTCAAACTCACCAAGCTCTCGCTCACCTCCCCGTCTCTGCACTTGCCATTTCCTCCTGGAACTCTCTTCCCCCAAAAGTGTCACATACCTGGCTCCCATGCATCATTCATGGCTTTGCTCCCAGGTCAGGCCTTTTCTGAGCACCCAGCGGAAGGCAGAACCTCCTCCAGGTCGCTCTTCATCACACCCACCATCCTCCCTGCCCTGATTCCACCCCAGCATGCAGGTGTTAAAATTTGGAATGGTCCAGCTCCTTTGCACTTGTTATTTCTCTGTCGCCCCCCTGTTAGAACATCAGCTCCACCAGGGCAGGGACTTTGTCTGTTTTGTTCACTCCTGTGTCCCCAGCACCTAGTACAGCATCTGGCACACAGGAGGTGCTCAACAGGGCTTCCCTGGTGGCGCAGTGGTTAAGAGTCCACCTGCCAATGCAGGGGACACGGGTTCGAGCCCTGGTCCGGGAGGATCCCACATGCCGCGGGGCAACTAGGTCCGTGCATCACAGCTGCTGAGCCTGCGCTCTGGAGTCTGTGAGCCACACCTGCTGAGGCCCGCACGCCTAGAGCCCGTGCTCCGTAACAGGAGAGGCCACGATGATAAGAAGCCCGCGCACCGCGGCAAGCAGTGGCCCCAGCTCACCGCAAGGGGAGAGGGCCGCGCCCAGCGATGGGGAACCAGGGAGGCCAAGGATAAATAAATAAAATAAATTTATTTTTTAAAAAAAGGAGGTGCTCAATAAAGATGGGGGATTTGATTAATTAGCAAAAGATTGCTCCTATTTTTCTTTAACTGCATTTAATTCAAGAGCTGCCTCATGGGCTTCCCTGGTGGCACAGTGGTTGAGAGTCCGCCTGCCGATGCAGGGGACACGGGTTCGTGCCCCAGTCCGGGAAGATCCCACATGCCGCGGAGCGGCTGGGCCCGTGAGCCATGGCTGCTGAGCCTGCGCGTCCGGAGCCTGTGCTCCACAACGGGAGAGGCCACAACAGTGAGAGGCCCGCGTACCGCAAAAAAAAAAAAAAAAAAAGAGCTGCCTCATGCTCTGTTACAGTAAGCAGGCACTACTAACCAACTGCTGCTGACCAGCTCTTGGGCTACTAACTGGACCAGCCAAGATCTCCCTGCAGTATGAGGAGGGTCTGCATTTCAGGGTTTCCATACAGCTCCTGAAGCTGGAGCAGAGAGAAGGGGCGGGGGCCTCCTACCAGGTGCCGGGCAGGGATGGGCAAATGAAGGCTCGCTCTGGGGACTGATCACCCCACCCCCCTGCTGGCCGAGACCTCCTCCTCTCTGCAGGCCCAACTCAATCAGGGTGCCCCAGAGGCCAATCCTTCCCCCGCCAGAATCACCCACTCCTTTCCCACATTCTCAGCTGCTGCACCGCTGAGTGGAAACATGACGGTCAAGAGCAGGGTTCTGGTGCAGCGAGGCCTGAGTTCGAATCCTGCCTCTGCCTCTTGTCATAGACTCTTAGAAACTCTGCTGGCTGCGTGAGCCTGGGCAGGTTACTGAGCCTCTCTGTGCCTCAGTTTCCCCTTTTTTAAGGAGCTCTACCTCACAGGGTAGTTGGAGGGACTGAAGGAGGGAAAAACAGCTAAACCAACACTTCTCAAACTGCAGAGTGCTTGGAAATCATCGGGGGGCCTGTTAGGAGCAGATTCTGATACAGTGGCGCTGGAGTAGGTCCAAACTCCCTTGTGGATGCTGTCGGTCCCTGGAGCAAACCCAGAGGAGAGCAAGGACTTTGGGGCTTCCGCATACAGTACGTGCTCAGTAAAATGTATATCCTATAGTCACTGTCATCTGACTAAATGAGTCTGCAGAGGGCTGTGTATCTGTCCTCCTACTGGGATTACGTTGGAATCTTTTCAGATCTCTGTGAGACCCTGACTTAAATCTGTAAACATAAATAAAAGTTTAATCTTAAAAAATTAGCAGCTACCATTTATTGAGAAGCCACTTCTTTTCCTCCATTTAATTCTCAACACTCCCCTGCACACTGGGCTGGGGGTGGCAGGGGCTCACTGCACGGAGACCCTCGCAACCACCGAGTTTAAGATGCTCCCCAACACACTGTCTGTAGCCGCCTAAGAATAAAGAGCAACTTCTATAAACCCTGGAACCCTTCCTTGAGCAGCACAGTCCCACCACCGCCCTGGAGCTGGTGTGCTTTCAAAGCATCGGTTGGTTCACAGTAAAGTATTTCAAACGCCACTATCTGGGACCCAGTTCGGTCCAAGATGCATTCTGTTAACATAGCCCAAGACTGGAGGGGCCCTCCCGTGCACCCCACGGGGAGACTCTAGCATCGCCATTTAGACAGGAGGAAAATGAAGAGCAGAGAGGTTGACCAGCTTGTGTGGGGTCCTGCTGGCGTGCAGGCTTCTGCCCACCCCAAGAGGACCAGCGAGGGCCTGTGTGGGAGGGGCAGGGGCTGCCTCCCCGCTGCCGGGCACCTCCACCCATGCAGATAGGATCTTGCTCTCATCAGCCGCTGCACCAGGGGCCCAGCAGACCCTGCCATAAAGGGGCCCTGGGAGAACTTTGATGTGGTGGAGGATGGAGCCGGCCTGACTCAGAAGCTGGGGCCAGCTGTGGGGGAGGGGAAGACCCACACCCAGCCTTCAACATGGTCTCAGCCTCTCTCCAGTCCACTTGGGCCCCCCAGGTAGTTTCAGTGTAACTGTTCCACCAAACCCTTTTACTCCTGAACGCATTTAAACCTCACAAAAATCCTTCGAGTTAGGTACAACAATCACTCCCCATTTTAGAGGTGGGGAAACTGAGGCACAGAGAGGTTAAGTGACCTGCTCAAGTGGCAGAGCTGGATTCAAATCTAGGCCCAGCTGATGCCAGGGCAGGCCTAAACTTACTTATAAGTACTTTAACCAGAGGGTGACCAACCATTCTGGTTTATCTAAGACTGAGGGGCTTCCTGAGATGAGGGACTTATAGGTTTTTTTCTTGGGTTTTTTTTTGGTTTTTTTTGTTTTAATCTATTTGTTTGTTTGTTTTATTTTTGACTGTGTTGGGTCTTCGCTGCTGCACATGGACTTTCTCTAGTTGAGGCGAGCAGGGGCTACTCTTCACTGCGTTGCGTGGGCTTCTCATTGTCGTGGCTTCTCTTGTTGCAGAGCATGGGCTCTAGGCGCACAGGCTTCAGTAGTTGTGGCACCTGGCCTCAGCAGTTGTGGTGCACGGGCCTAGTTGCTCTGCAGCATGTGGGATCCTCCCGGGCCAGGGATCGAACCTGTGTTCCCTGCATTGGCAGGCAGACTCTCAACCACTGTGCCACAGGGAAGCCCGGGACTTTTAGTTTTAAAACCAGGACAGTCTCAAGCAAACCAAGGCAGCTGGTCACTCTATTTACCACTCTACCCATCAATAAAAATAAAGATAATAATAACAGTGAAAGTAACAGCAGCTGAAAACCACTGAGCACTTACACACGCCAGGCTCTGTCCAAACCCCCGAAGCAGGATTTTCCTTGACTCCTCACCACACAGGCCTGGAGGCGGGGCTTTTGTTCGCCTCCCCTCCTCCCCCATTTCACAGATGAGGAAACTGAGGATGGGGAGGCCGCACAACTTGCCCACGGTCAGCACCAAGTAGAGGGCACACAGCCTCTCGGATGGCAGGAGGGTCCCACTCGCCACGTCCTGAGGCTCTTGGAGTGGGCCAAAACAACCCCAGGAGCCATGGTCCGTTTTCAGCACTGACCTTTATGAGAGCAGTGTCTTTAACATACATGACACGGGACCAAACTATTGTGGCTGCAAATCGTCACAGGATTTCTAAAAATATGAACTTACAGTGTGCCACTTAAAAACTGGGTGGCCAGGGCTTCCCTGGTGGCACAGTGGTTGAAAGTCCACCTGCCGATGCAGGGGACACGGGTTTGTGCCCCGGTCCGGGAAGATCCCACATGCCGCGGAGCGGCTGGGCCCGTGAGCCATGGCCGCTGAGCCTGCGCATCTGGAGCCTGTGCTCCGCAACGGGAGAGGCCACAACAGTGAGAGGCCCGCGTACAGCAAAAAAAAAAAAAAAAACTGGGTGGCCTTTGGGCGAGTTCCTGTACTTCTCTGGGCCTCAGTTCCCTCGTCTGTAAAATGGGGATAATAAGAGTCCTCTCCTCACAGATGACAGTGAGCATCCTGTGAGATCACACTGCAGGGCTTAGAACATGATCTACAAAGGAAACAATAAGTATCAGCTATTATTATTAATGGCTGTAGTAGTATTGGTATCACTATGTATTGACATCACATGCAGCGTAGTTTTATGGAAACCATGTAAGCAAGATAAGGCACACTCCCTCTTTCAGCAACTCTCCATGTCTGTGTGGATAAATGATGTCAAACTGCGAGAGGCCAGGCCCAGCCGGGCCCTCCCCCTCGCTGACAAGCATTGAGATGAGACCCCCCCCAGCCGCCCACCCGGCAATAGCCATCTCCATAGAAGCAAGTCCAGACCGGCCCACCACTCAG
Organism: Aethalodelphis obliquidens; assembly: GCF_003676395.1. Lineage (NCBI taxonomy): Eukaryota > Metazoa > Chordata > Mammalia > Artiodactyla > Delphinidae > Aethalodelphis > Aethalodelphis obliquidens. Next base: position 12,332,128 of record NW_020838001.1, on the reverse strand, counting down.
CAGCACCCAGAAGGCTCCTAAAACTGCCCATTAATGGGATCCGTTCTGGCCAAAGCACGATCCTTTAGTAGGTGAGAGCCAAGGCAACAGTTCCCGCCACATGGAAACTGGCTTTCTGCTCAGAAACCAGCCCAAATCCTGAACTTGGCCGCTCCTCTCCCCTTCTCCCCACCCATCTACTTTCTTCACAGCAGCCAGAGGGATTCTTCTAAGATAACTCATTCACCGTGACCCCCTGGCCACAAACCCTCTGCTGCTCTTAGAATAAAAGCCCAGCTCCTCCCCTGTGATGCAGACCCCACAACGCTGTTCAGACCTCCTCCCCCACCCACTGTCCCCTCACTCACTCCACCCCAGCCCCACACCGGCCTCCCTGCTGATCCTAAAACTGGCCAAGCTCATCCCTGCCCCAGGGCCTTTGCACAGGCTGCTCCCTCTGCCTGGAACACAATTCCTCCTGCCCTTCTTCCCATGGCTGGCTTCTTGGCAACCAGGTTCCAGTTCAAAAGTCATCTCACCAGACAGGCCTTCTCTGATCATCAGATCCAAACCAGCCTCCAACACTATCTAATTTATAATCCCTGTATTACGGTATTCATAGCACTTGTCACTTGCAGAATTTTTCTTGTTTATTGTCCATCTCCTCCTATTTAGATGCCAGGTCTTTGAGGGCAAGGATTTTGTCTGCTTTGCTCTCTGTTGCTTCTCCAATGCCTGGCACCTAGTAGGACCTTAATCAGTATTTCCTGACAGTATGAAGACATTAGAAAATAAGATTCCTGGAGCTTAAAATGTATCTAACACAGTAGATCACCTACTCCCTGTGTGACAAGGGCTCTGAGAGAAGACAGGCAGTGCAGAGAGCAATGGGGAACCTGACCCAGCCTGGGGAGGGGGAGGGACGAGCCAAGGAGTAGAAAGTACTTGAGACCCTCGCCCCTCAGAGTGTGGTCCCTGGACCAGCAGCACGGGCATCTCATCTCCTGGGAGCCTGTTACAAATGCAGCATCTCAGACCCCACCCCAGACCTGCTGACCCAGAATCTGCATTTTAATTAGACCTACCCCAGGCAGTTCTATGTATAGTAAAACTTGAGACATCCTGGGTTAGACCCCAGGAAGAGTAGGCAATAGCAGGCATGTCTGGTTCAGGGTGTCCCTGGGAACCAAAAGACCCAGGGCAGGCCTATGAAGCCACCTTCATATAAAAAGTGGCCCCCCAGCACCACAGGCCAGAAAGAGTGGTGAGGCCCATCGGGGTCCCTGAGCATCCTTCCTCCCTCAGGCCCGAAATAGGATCCGAGAAGCCCAGAGCCTTGCATATGTGGGTGGGGAGGGAGAAGGGGGATTAGAACCCAACAGATTTATGTGGCAGACTCCCCGAGAGCCACACCATCTGGAGCCCCTTTGTGATACAGGGAAGGGAGGACAGTGGAGAGGCAGCGAGCCGGAAATATTTACAAAGCATGGGGCAAGGGGGCAAAGGAGGTAAGTGCAGGGAGAGGCAGGGGGCCACCTGTCACCAGGAAACCTGCAGCACCCCCTTCTCCACCTCCCAGCCACCTGCAACAGACAGGGCCACACACCCCAAAAACTGCTTAGAATCTATGTGAATCCACCCTTTCTGCAGCTCCCGGAGATGTGACCTCCTGAAAGTCAACCCTGAGCCCTGCTCTTGGTACATGTACCTGTGGAGAAGCTGATCCCTCACCTCCATCGATAAGGATGAACACGTGACCCAAGCCAGGCAATCTGAGTTCTGGGCTCCTAGATAAGCAATACTTGGTTCATGGATGGGTACATGTCCTAAGGGTCAGGCCAGAGAGCACCTGGATCCAGCTATGCCTGAAGCCATTTTTCCTAAGTCAACTGAGCCCATAATAGCCTTTTTTTTTTCCTTAAGACTCTGACTTGGAGTTTCTGTCATTCACAACCCAAAGAGTTCTGACTAATATATCTGTTAAAGCACTTACCACACTGTAATGTCATTACTTGTGTCCATTCTCTCCCCTGGATTAGAACTCCTTGAGGACACAAACCATTGTTTGATTTAGTGCTGTCCCTGATGCCTAGAAGAAAGCCTGACATACAAAATAATCTCAAGAGATATGGGACAATGAATGGGTGGCTCTTCCTTCCTTCACTCTACAAATATTCACTGAGCACCCTCTGTATGCCGGACATTGCTCTAGGTCTGGGAGCAGCAGGGAACAGGAGGGACAAAAATCCCTGCCCTCCAGGAGTTTAAATTCTAGTGAGAAGAGAGCAGACAATTATCAAACAAGTAAGTAAAATCTAAGTGCAATGGAGAAGGGGGAGAGGGAGCATGGGGAAGAGGTATGCTTTTAGATGGGAAGGTCAGGGAAGGTTGCACTGTGAAAGTGGGATATCAGAGCAGAGACCCAAAGAGGTAACAAACCACAAGAACACCTGGAGAGTGTTCTAGAGCAAGCAGACAGTAAGTGCCAAGGCCCTGAGGCAGGAATGTGTCAGGTACGTTTGGAGATGAAGTCAGGCAGACAGACACGTGGAGCAGGAAAAACAGATACTGAAGGGCTTCCTAAGTCATCATCAAGGCCTTGACATTTACAGCAAGTGAGGTGGGAGTCATAGGAGGGTTTTGAGCAGAGGAGGAATGTAACCTGACTTACAGACAGTGTGTGTGGAGAACCACCGGTCCGGGGCAAGGGCAGAAGCAAGAGACCAGGGAGGAGATGACCACAACAGTGCCGGCAGGAAACGATGGTGGCCGAGACCATGGTGGCAGCGCAGAGGGGTGAGGAGTAACCATATTCCGGACGCTCGTTGAAAGTGGAGCCAGCTGGACCTTCTGAGCTTTCAGATGCAGGATGTAAGAGGAAGAACAGAATCGAGATGGCCCCAGGGATGAGTCTGAGCAGGTGGAAGGATGGAGGGACCATTACCTAGACAGAAGGGGCTGTGAGCAGGGCGAGCTGGTGAAGGTGGGGTGTTGGCAATGCCCGCTAGACACCCAAGGAGAGATGTCATCATCATCCGGATACCGATGCTTGGAGGTCAGGGCAGAGGTCAGAGCAGGAAATGTAAATTTGGGAAATGTTAGCAAAGGGATGGCAGTTAAAGTGATTGAACAAGACGAACTCAATCACAGAATGAGGAGAAAATGACAGAGGGAGAGAAGGAAGGAGCCATCCCCAGCCCCCTGACACTGGGCTCCCACCCCCACAGGTGATAAAGAGTAATAATGACGTCAGCTCCTCCTTCTAGAATGACCTGCTGTGGACAAAGGAGCTGCACATCCAGCATCTCACCTGTGTCCAAGAAAGGGGCAGGGGAGGATACAGCACTGCCCGCCCCACTGCTTCACCCAGCTGAGGAATCTGAGGCTCGGGGAGGGACAAGGCTGTCGCGAGGTAGTCCAAAGGCTGTCAGCTGGCAGACCTGCCCGAATCGGGCCCCTGGCTGTCGACACCATGTGCTGCTACGAAACACAGCTTTTCCTGAGCAGAAATAAAAAGGACCCCCCCCCCGCCCACCCCACCTTCCGGGGCTGCCAGCACAGAGGACGTGACAAAGACTGACACGTGGGGAGGGGGCTGAGAACATACCTTGGCCCGAGACATCGAGATATTGTGGTGACTGGCAGACGACAGTGCTGGCACCGAGCTGCGGAGCCAGGAGGGGTCGCCAGCACCCAGCTCGGGCCTGGGTCTCCAGAGTCTCCCCAGCATCGAGGTCTCCCACTTCTTGGACTTACAGGCCAGCCCCGAGCCCCGAACTCCACCTCCCTCCCCCAGGGATGGGGTACCTCTCTCCAAGCCTCGATTTCCTCGTCTGTTAAGATGGGCGGCAAACAAAGACATGTTTATGTCATCTTTTCATCACAGCAGCTAATATTTGTTGAGCTTCTAATGTGTGCCAGACACTGACCTAGCCCATGGTTCTCAGTCTCAGCACTACTGATGTTCGGGACCAGATAATTCATGCCACGGAGATGGTCCTCAGGCACTGTAGGTTATTTAGCAACATCCTTGGCTTCTACCCACCAGATGCCAGTAGCATCCTTCCTCTGCAATTATGACAACGAAAAACATCTGCACACTTTGCCAGCTGTCCCCTGGGGAGCAAAACGTGCCCTCGTTCGGACACCCCTGTTCTAGGCGCAGTTCTACACTGACCAGGATGTCAGCTCCACAAGGGCAAAGATCCATTGGCCAAATCTGGGGCCCAGATCTAACATGAGGGGTCTGGATTCAGAATCGTGTCCAACCACCCCGTTATCCTGATGCTCAAAGGACTATGGGAGGGTTCATATGACCCAATATTATGTACAGGTCCGCCACACATGAGTGAGAAGCCAGCAACTGTCTTTTTTTAATTGTCAGTTTATCTTAATTTGAAAAATAATGTGTTCATTATAACTAGTGAACAATGGAAAAAAATACAAAGATAAACAAAGTATCTTTCTCTAAAACCCTCCCCATTCTCAGCCCAAGGCCACCAATGTTAATATGCTGGGCTGCATCCTCCAGTGCCTCTCTGACATTCGTAAACACCCATCCAGAGGGTCTTTGGGCTGTTGGGTTTCCTCCTACAAAACTGGGATCACGCTCTACACTTGACTCGCAACTTAACCTTTCTCAACAGTACAGCACGTACGGCCCCTCACATCAAGAGAAGAGATCTAGTTCATTCTTTTAAACAGCTGCCCAACATCCCAACCATGGGTGGGCAAAAACCTTAGCCTTTTCTCTGCGAAGGAGTACCCAAGGGGTTGCCTTTTGTGCGGGGAGGGCCGTGATAAACAAAACCGGAACAAACAACTTTCTGACATCTTTACAGACTTTTTCTTCTTGGTTCTACAGGAGAGATTCCCAAAGGAACTGATTCAAAGGGTATCCTGGGTTTTCACTTTGGAAAACATTGCCAGACGACAACACGATAAATATCCTTAACACGGCTGTACGTTAGATATGAAAGTTGTCAAGAGAGTAAATCCTAAGAGTTCTCATCACAAGGACAACGTTTTCTACTTCTCTTATTTTGTAGCTCTGTGAGCTGATGGATGTTCACCGAACTTATTGGGATCATCGTTTCGTGACGTAAGGCACATCATTACGCCGTACACCTGAAACTTACACAGGGCTGTAGGTGAATTATATCTCAATGAAACGAGAAGGAAAATAAATAAATAAGAAAACGTGGCCAGACTATTTTTCCCAAAAGACGGCAGCATTAAGACTCCTGACAGCAACCCTCTGGAACTGTGCACTTCCCAGCAGGCACACCAGCACTGGGTATTATCACTTTTTCTGTGTGTGAGGGAGAAATAATGGTAATGCTACAGAAGGTAATGCTGACCGATGTGGTCACTCAGCAGAAATGTGGCCCCGCATAGTTCTCGTTCCACAAAGCACTACCAGTGCGAGAGCATTCTGACCCACACGAGGCTAGATGACTGTGCGGGGGCAGGCTGTCCCTCCACAGGGCGCTGAGATGCCTTCCTCCCAAGCTCCTCCCCTTCCTTGCCAGCTGCCTCCTGAGCCTGCACCATCCTCATTTCTGAGACGGATTTCACACCCAGGCATAACAAAGATGTCTTTGTCACTAGGAAAGAGGGAGCGACTGTTGCCAGAACATTCTGGGTTCTGTTCATTCAAATCTCCGTGTGTGTGGGAAGGAGGGTAGAGTTGGGCAGGGAGACGGGATGCTTCCCGCTCTGGGGCTACCTCATGGGTAGATGCCTCGGGCGGAGCTGGAGCAGCCCCAAACTCCCTGTCGTTCACTCACTGGTTTATTCCACAGATATCTGCTGAGAGCTTACAACGTGCCAAGCACTCCGGGAAACACTTTACATTTATCATCGCATGTAACTCACGCCCACAGCCTGATAAGAGAAGTAACACCATTAACCCCGTTTTACAGATGTGAAAACTGAGGCTCAATGAGATAAAGCCAGGACCCAAACCAATACAGCGAACGAACAACACAGGAACACAAAGGAGGGGCAATTAACTAACTTCAAGCCACCTGTGGAACACCCCAGACCCCAGCTGCCATGTTGTTCCACCTGGGCTACCATGCAGCCTCCTCCCTCTGCCTCCACCCTGCCCCGCTACAGTCCATTCTCCACTGGTAGCCAGAGGGATCCTGTGACAGCCAAGTGAGATTCTGTCCCTCCTCTGCTCAAAAGCTCCAAGGGCTCCCACCTCACTCAAAGTAAAATGCAAAGTCCTTACAATGGCCCATAAGACCCTGTACAATCTGCCCACCAGCCTCCCCCATCCTTCTGTTACCTCCCTGACTTCACCTCTGATTCACGCTTCACCTGGCTCACTCTACTCCAGCCACTCTGGCCTCCTTGCTGTTCCTGAAACATGCTCCTGCCTCAGTGCCTTTGCACTTGCTGTTCCCTGTGCCTGGAATGCTCTTCCCCCAGATACAGAGGTTAAGCCATTTTCCTAAGGTGACAACACCTAGAAGGGGCAGAACCTGGATTCAAATCCAGGTTGTATGGCCTTAGGGAAGACAAAACACACACGATGGAGCCTCCAATGAGAGAAAAGGATGCTGTGTGACCCTCAAGCCTTTCTGCTTGCTGAACCTCTCTGAGCCTCTGTTTCCTCATCCATAAAATAGGCAACGTTGGAACATCTTCCCCACCAGATTCCTGGGAGGTTATGCTGCTTGAGACATGTCCACTGAAGACATCTCACACATGTGGATGCTGATGCTATTATTAGGTCCATGGAAAGAGCAAGAACAGTGAGGACCTCTTGAGGAAGCAGGATATGAGCAAGGCTTTGAGGTAGGATGTGGAAAAGCCACGGGGCACTGCAGGCAGCCCAAGTGACAACAGGGTTCCCTGCGACCCAAGACTCTGGAGAAGGTAAAGGCTTCCAATCTGGGATGATGGTACCAGCACAGAGGAGGAGAGATGCTCCCAGCTGGCATCCCTCCCCTTCTTCTGGTCCCAGCAGCCTGGAGTCTTCCTTCCAGGAACCATGGCTCCCCCACTGCCATGTGGTACAGGTGGGCCCCTCACCCAGACCTGGCCAGTCAGTCTCAGTGATGAGCACATGACTCAAGGCAGCCAATCAGAGGCCACCCCAGGACAACAGACAGACCCTTCCTTAACACAAGCCAAGCAATTCCCGTCTCTGCTGAAGGCAGTTTAAGCTGGGTTTTCTGTCACTTGCAACCAAAGAATCTTGACAACCAGCACTTGCTGATCTTGTGAGCAAGAGCAGTGCTATTACTGTTGTTGTTATAGTTGTTGCTGTTATTGCTGTTGTTGTTATAGTTGTTGCTGTTATTGCTGTTGTTGTTATAGTTGTTATTGCTGTTGTTGTTATAGTTGTTGTTATTGCTGTTGTTGTTTTAAAACCTTCTAGATTTGGGAGAAACAAAGCAGGGGAGAGGTTTCCACAGGGCTGCACAAGCGCAGGAAGACACCAAGCCTGACTGGGATGGTACCAGCGTCCTGAAGTCCAAGAGGAGGCCCCAGACGGTAGCTGAGGGAACCCCTAACACCCTTGTAGGATGCTCACTGCTTCCTCTCTGGGATGTGCACCCCAGGATCTCCCAAAGGAGCGTAAGTACAGAACAAGATGCAGGAAGTAGGACAGATGAATGTGGCAACCTCCAGTTCAACAGCTGATGTTGCAAAAAAGAAAAGAGAATGATTGCCCACAGGCCACAGGAAATGGAAGTCAGGACAAGAGAGTCACCCTCTCTAAGAGACAACAACCTTCTCCCCCTCTACTCATCTCAGAGAATAGACCTGTCCCTCCTTTGTTTCTTAAAATATGTAACCCTCTTGGTCTGGCTTTCAGTTTTCCATTTGATAGAAACAAGGGTTAGAAAAAATATTCCAATGTCCTCTTAACTGTATTTAAAAAAAAAAAAAAGGGCTTCCCTGGTGGCGCAGTGATTGAGAGTCCGCCTGTCGATGCAGGGGATGCGGGTTCGTGCCCCGGTCCAGGAAGATCCCACATGCCGCGGAGCGGCTGGGCCCGTGAGCCGTGGCCGCTGAGCCTGCACATCCGGAGCCTGTGCTCCGCAACGGGAGAGGCCACAACAGTGAGAGGCCCGCGTACCGCAAAAAAAAACAAAACAAAAAACTAAAAAACAGCAGAGCAAGCACAATGATAAATGGCAACCAATATTTGGTTTCAATGTCAGGGACATTATGGAAGGGTGGAGACTGTGGCAAACTGAAGACTGCAAGCCCTGTCTAAAGAAGGCAGCTACTGTTCAGCTCCAGCCAAGCGTTGGCCTGTAGGCATGCAAGCTTGATGTGGGCAGATCTTCTGATTATTTAAGAAATCAGAAATATAAATTTTTGTACGAAATTTCTTGATTTTTCAATGCTGGCAACCAATTGAAAAATTTTAAAACACTGTACAGGCCTGACAAAACCTATTTACGGCCTGCGCTGGCTTGAGGACCCCCAATTTGGAACTCATGGTGCTATGGACCCATGGAGGATGAATGATAGTAAGACAGACAGACAGACACACACATACCATTTATGGTCACTGAAGTTACAGAATCTGAAAATAAAGTTTCCCAGAGGCATCCTCTAGGCACACAGGATTCCTCCAACTCATCTGGACACAACTTAAAGCTCCCTCTCTGCCCTCCAAGCATCGGAGCTGTTGGACAAAAGCAGAACAATCATGGGATAGGAGTCAGGAAAACTGCTTTCAATTTCAAGTTCCATCACAAACTCAATTGGTAAGCCTGGACCAAGTCACTGAACAGTTCTGGGCCTCAGTTTCCCCTTCTGGAAAAATGAAATGAATGGGTGAGATGATGTCATGGTCTCTCTCAGCTCTGACAACCCGATTCTAGGATTCTAGGTGCCAATGATTTGTTTGGGTTAGTAAAGACCAAAAGGCCTGGGGCTCCCCTGGTGGCACAGTGGTTAAGAATCCACCTGCCAATGCAGGGGACATGGGTCGAGCCCTGGTCCAGGAAGATCCCATGTGCCACGGAGCAACTAAGCCTGTGCACCACAACTACTGAGCCCATGTGCCACAACTACTGAAGCCTGCGTGCCTAGAGCCCGCGAGCCACAACTACTGAGCCCATGTTCCACAACTACTGAAGCCTCATGCCTAGAGCCCGTGCTCCGCAACAAGAGAAACCACTGCGGTGAGAAGCCCACGCACCACAATGAAGAGTAGCCCCCACTCACCGCAACTAGAGGAAGCCCGCGTGCAGCAACGAAGACCCAATGCAGCCAAAAATAAAAAAAATTTTTTTAAAAACCAAAAGGCCCTAAACCAAAGTTTCTTCAGCCCCCAGTTACTGAATCAATAAAAGAACTGGCAACTTGAACAAAGACGTATGTACTCTGTAACTGTGAAAAGCTGAAATCTATGTAAATGCCCAATATAAATGGAATGGTTAACTGATAATAATTTTATTAGTATATTATTATGTTATTATAATTATAGCTAATAAATACGGAGTGCTTACCATGTGCCAGGCACTGTTTTGAGAGCTTACAGATCTTACGGATCTTAATTCATCTAATTCCCCATCAATCTAAGTAAGAGGTGGGCACTATTTCCGGAAGTGAGGCATGCCCAGGTAAAGCAGCTTGACCACCATTACACAGCCGGTAAGTAGCCAGGATTTTGTTGCAGGACGGGGGACCCCTTCCAGGGCCCGAGAGTGGGCGCTTGTCTACATCTGGAAATGAATTGTCCAAGGAGACACACGTGCTGACAAAGCAAGAGACTTTACTAGAAAGGGGCGCCTGGGCGGAGAGCAGCAGGGTCAGGGACCCCACGAGAACTGCTCTGCCACGTGGTTTGCAGCCTCAGGTTTTATGGTAATGGCGTTAGTTTCCGTGTTGTCTCTGGCCAATCACCTTGCGTGACCCATAGTCTGAGTCAGGGTCCTTCCTCGTGGCTCACGCATCTCTCAGCCAAGATGGATTCCAGCGCGAGGGACTCTGGGAGGTTGGTTGTCCCCTCCCTCTTTAGGCCCCTCCCGAATTCTTTCGGTTAATTTTCCACAGCGGCACCATGTTCCTTATCGGGACCTCCGGTTGTGAGACAACTCAGGCGAGCAGGCCTGGTCAAGGTGGGCGATTTCAGTCAACAGTTCCCTAACAACTCGACCTGAACAGAGCAGATCCAGAGCCCCACGTTTCACTACGAAGCCATTAAAGGCTTAGTGACGAAGAGTGCTTGGCAGGGACACAAGGAGCTGCACAGAAGGGGCAAGAGAAGACGAAACATAGTGTGTGCGGCGTGATCACACCTCAGCTCAAACAGAACGCAGAGAGCAAGTAGGAAATGTACCAAAAGGTGAAGTGACTGTTTGGAAGGGTGAGATCTTTTTGCTTGTCTTGATTTTCCAAATGTTCTACAAAGAGCAGAGACAGCAAAAACGGCCAATGCGTGGAGGGCGTCCCTGGAAGCCAGCTCTGTGCCCAACACCTACTATTTTACTCCACCATACCTTCTCCTCTCAGCCGCCACCCCGGGGGCCCAGATGTTTGCCTGGAAAAATGAAATGAATGGGTGAGACTGCTGACTCACCAGCATCTACAACACAGCCAGGCACTCAGTAGACGCTCAATAAAATGTGTGGAAGAGAAGAAGCCTATGGGGGAGAAACAGAGATTTCCCCTTTTTATAGCCAAAGAAACTGAGGCCCAAGAGGCATTTGCCCAGCGTTACAGAGCTGGTAAGTAGTGGCCTGGGAGAAGCATGTCAGAGCCACATCTTAGTGGAGAGTTCCTACTACCCACACAAGGCTAAAAGTCACACACAGTCAAAATCGCCAAAGAAAGCAATGAAATATGATGCATGATCCAGGATTGGACCCTGGACTGGGGATGGGGAAGGAGGGGAGGGGAGGTATAAAGAACATTTTTGGGAAAATAGGTGAAATTTGAATATAGATTGCAGATTGTATAATTTTTTTTTTTCGGCTGTACCACATGGCTGATGAGATCTTAGTTCCCCAACCAGAAACTGAACCTGGGCCCTCGGTAGTGAAAGCGTGGAGTCCCAACCACTGGAGAGCCAGGGAATTCCCATGGATTGTATAATTTACTATCAGTGTTACATTTCCTGATTTTGTTCAGTGTCTTGTGGTTATATTAGAGAATGTCTGTGTTCTTAGGAGATACATGCTGAATTATTTAGGGGCATCATGTCTGCAATTACTCTCAAATGGATCAAAGTAATAATAATAATGTGTGTGTGTGTGTCTGTGTGTGTGTGTATGCACGCATATGTTTGTATGTAGAGGGCAGGGGAAGTGGGGAGGAAGGGAAAGAGAAGGGGAGAATTTTAAAACAAATGTAGCCCAGGGCCAACAATTGGTGAATTCAGGTGAAAGGTACACGGGGTGCTCTATATTCTTGAAATGTCAAAATAAAAAGTTACCCAAAAATTAACTTTGAAAAAATGCATTAAAATGTCCACAAATACAGCACACTGGAGTTCTACGTCTAGACCCCTGAACATATGTAGAAAGGTATAACATATACAGCCAGGTACATACATAAAACATCATTTTACCACACTTGGTTCCATAAGAGAGAGCCTATAATTGAACGGACATAAGGGAATGGGCTTTTGACACACACGCCCCCACCGTATTTGTTACCTTTGTGATTGAGGGGAAATAAACCTTAAAAGACCACCCAATCGACAGCCTGGCCAGCCATCAGCTAGTGGCTGGGACCACACAGAGCTCCCTCTGCCCTCCCAGTGTGGTAAGGGCAGGAGGTCAAGGATGCCATCCTGCAGCCACTCCCCATGCTGTGGTCCATGCTCCCCAAAGTCAAGGAACCAGGGAGCCCTGGTGGCAGGAACCAGGAGGGCCTCTGCCACAGAGTGCACCCCATTCGATCCCTTTCACTCACACATTCGCTCCCTCGACCCATACTAACAGCACCCGTTATGTGCTAGGTGCTGGAGGGGTGTCAGTGAACACAGCAGACCATATGACTTACATCCTAGGGGAGTAGACAGACACTAATCAAGTAAACAGACAAGATTATTTCAGGGAGTGACAGGAACCAAGAAGAATACAGAGACCATGACTTGAAGGCTCTCTGAAGAAGTGACACTGGAGTTACAGCTGAACAAGAGGGAAGGACCCCTGATGTGGCACAGTTTAAGGTGATGCAGGCAAGAGGAACAGCAAATGAAAAGGTTCACCAGCCTAGCAAGTTCAAGAACAGAAAGAAAGCTGATGGGACCAGGACATAGTGAACGTAGGGAGAGATGAGGTTGGCGTGGTGAGCAGAGTCCAGATCACAGAGGCCTTGTAAGCCACAGCAAGGAGTCTGGATTCAATCAACCTCAATTTCCTGCTCCCCTTACCTTTAGTGCAATGGGGATGGGGAAGAAGGAGATCCTTTTTGATTGCCATTGCCTCATCAAACAAACCAGAATGAAATGGCAGGATATTAGACCTAAACCCAGCCCTGTCAATAATTACATTAAATGTATGTGAGCTAAATAGTCCAATTAAAAGGCAGAGACTGTCAGTATGGATAAAAAAGCAAGATTCAGCTCTGTGATGCCTATAAGAGATGGACTTGAAATATAAAACACAAAGAGGCTAACAGGAAAGAGACAGAAAGCAGAAAGCATAAGTGAGCTGGCGTGGCTATATTAATATCAGACTAAAGAGACTTCAAGACAGTGAGCATTATCGGGGTGAAGAGCAGTATTTCATGATGATAAAAGACTCAATTCATCAGGAAGACACAATCATAAACGTGTATGTTCCAACAAAATGACTTTAAAGTAAAACTGAAAGAATTCAAGGAAGAGATACACAGACCTACAACCATAGTTGGAGACTTCTACCAGTAACTGGTAGAACAAGGGGACCAAAAGTCGGTAAGGAGGCCCGTGAGCCATGGCCGCTGAGCCTGCACGTACAGAACCTGTGCTCTGCAATGGGAGAGGCCACAACAGTGAGAGGCCCGCATACCGCAAAAAAAAAAAAAGTCGGTAAGGACACAGAAGACCTGAACAACACTATAAACCACGCTGATCTAAATGACATTTGTTGAACATTCTACCCAACAACAGAGGAGCCCAGGCAGACCTCATTTTATCGCGCTTCACTTTATCATGCTTCGCAAACATTGTGTTTTTTACAAATTGAAGGTTTGTGGCAATCCTGTGTCGAACAAGTCTGTAGGCACCATTTTTCCAACAGTATTTGCTTACTTCATGTCTCTGGGTCACTTTTAGTAATTCTTACAATATTTCAAACCTTTTCATTATTATATTTGTTATGGTGACCTGTGATCAGTGATCTTTGATGTTACTATTGCAATTGTTTTGGCATTTTTAGCAATAAACTATTTTTTAATTAAGGTATGTACATTGTTTTTTTTAGACATAATGTTATTGCACACTTAATAGACTACAGTATAGTGTAAACATAGTTTTATATGCACTGGGAAACCAAAAATTTAGTGTGATTCCCCGAATTGCGATATTCACTTTATTACGGTGGTCTAGAACCAAACCCGCAATATCTCTGAGGTCTGCCTACACACATTCTTTTCCAGTGCACAGGGAATGGTCACTAAGGCAGACGTATGCTGGGTCGTAAACCAGCATTTCAAAGGGCTGGAAATCCACAGAGCATATCCTCTGAGCACAACAGAATTAAATTAAAAATCACTAAATAGTAAGTTATCTGAAAAAGCCCCAATATATAGAAATTAATACCAACCAGCATGGCTGCCGCAATCCCTATCCCACCCTTAGGGTGACAACATATGACACAAATGTCTCCTAAAGGAGGGAGCCATCAGGCACCTGCCCCATGGCCAGGTCTGAGCCTAAACCCCCACTAGGAGGGGGGAGGGGACCTAGGGGAGCAGATGCTCCGGGCTCATCCTCAACAACCCCATCAGCAAATCACTTCAAGACATACCAGGGGTGTGTGTTAGAGAGACCAGGTCCTGCCAGGGAGGGAAGTGGCATCCCACTGACATCCCACTTAAGCCATCTCGCTCAAAATGAACCCAATGACTCCACCAACCAATCAATCCACCTCACTCAGGGTCCATCCTGGACAGGGCCAGAGAGGGAAAAAACAACATACAGTGGTCAAGAACATGAACTTTGGAATCAATCTGAGTTCAAATCCACCACCTACCATGGTGGTAAGCAGAAGCCTGAGATGGCCCCCAGGTGTCCTGCCCCCTTGTGTCCATGCCCTGGAGGATCTGTTCTCCTTTTGAATAGGTGGGACCATGCAGCTGAGTTCCTGTGATGAGGTTATGGGAAGGGGCCATGTTTAAGGGGGCACATGACAAGGACCTGAGGGCAGCCTCTAGGAGGTGAGAGTCATCACAAGCAAATAGCCTGCAGGAAAATGGGGACTTCAGTCCTACAGCCACAAGAAAGTAAATTCAACCAAGAACCTAAGCAGAGGCCCCCAAGACTCAGACAAGACCACAGCCCTGGCCAATACCATGACTGCAGCCTCGTGAGACCTGCAGCAGGAAACCCAATTACATCATGCCCGGAATTCTGACCACAGGAACTGCAAGGTGATTATCCATAGGGCTGCTTCAAACTACTAACTGTTCAGTAATTTGTTACACAGCAACAGATAATGGATACGTCCTCTCTTGTGATCCTGGGCAAGTGGCCTCACATTTCTGGCCTCACTTTCTTCATCTGCACAACTGTGAGAATGCAAAGGAAGCAGGATGTGTAACAGCCTCACCCAGGAAGTAGGGAATGGTTTATTCCATGTCTACTCAAGTCTGTGGAGGGATCTCAGAGTGGGGTGCTGGGGGGCCTTAACGCATTTTTGAGAAGTTGACCATTTTTTTTCTATCCTTAAGTGGGTTCCTTAGGGAAGGAGATGGCTATTCTCTTCTAGCTCCAAATGCCAGTCATTCCAGAGATGCCCTTGTTTCCAACTGCCTTCAGAGTACAGAGACCAGGAGTCCCGGGCAAGGGGCCACTTGGTCAAAATGAATTCAGTTGCTTATTTCAAGCCCCAGGAATGATCTGAGGCACTTTTTTCAAGATGAGGCCCTGTAACTGTCCTTGTACAAAAAATAGGAAAATACTAAGAATTTAAAACATAATAATAATTTTAATGAAAGAACGACCACCATTGACTGGAGCCTGGCCATGTCCCAGACACTGAGCAAAGTGTCCCAACCCATTTACACATGAGGAAACTGAGGCCCAGAGAGGGGAAGATCCTTGCCTAGGGCCACACAACCACTGAGGGGCAGAGACACAATTCAGACCCAGACAGTCTGGGCCAGACCCTGGGCCCCAAAAGTCCACACAGAAATATTTAGGGGGCTTCCCTGGTGGCGAGGTGGTTGAGAGTCTGCCTGCCGATGGAGGGGACACGGGTTCGTGCCCCGGTCCGGGAGGATCCCACATGTCGTGGAGTGGCTGGGCCCGTGAGCCATGGCCACTGAGCCTGCGCATCTGGAGCCTGTGCTCCGCAACGGGAGAGGCCACAGCAGTGAGGGGCCCACGTAACACACACACACACACACAAAATTTAGCAGTTATATAAATCAAGATAATCACATTATTTAAAAAATATATAAACATGTATACAGAAGAGAGGCTTTTTTTTCCTTCATTCAACAAATATTTAATGAGGACCTACTATGTGCTAGGCATTGTTCTTGGTGCTGGAGAGAGAGAATAAATTAAAAATCAGAGAGAATAAAATTAAAAATTTATTTAATTTAAATAAATTAAAATTGAAAAGAAGACAGGAAGTGGTGAGTGAGGGTGGAGTACAATTTCAAATTAGAAGTGGGGGTTGGTCAGAAAAGACCTCATGGAGACCATGACATTTGAGCAGAGGCCTGAAGGAGTGAGCCACAGGGATACTGGAGGAAGAGCATTCCAGAAAGAACAAGTGAGAAGACCCTGAAGCAGGAGCATGCCAGGTGCATCTGAGAAAGGGCCAATGTGGCTGGAGGGAAGTGAGGGAGGGAATGAGAGCAACAGGAGATTCTGGAATTAGATGGCGGTGATGATTGCACAACTTGTGAATAGACCCCAAACCACAGAATCGTACGCTTTAGGGGGTAAAATTTACCATGTGTGAATCACATCTCAATTAAAGAAAAAAAAACTGTATGAGAAAAAAAGATGACTAGGAGAGGCATGGGAGAAGTGACAGGGGCAGAGCATGCAGGACCTTCCAGGCCACTCTAAGGACGTGGCTTTTACTCTGAGGGCGGTGGCAGCCACAGGAAGGCTTTGAGTGGTGCAGCGGCATGACCTAACTTAAGTGCTAACTAGACTCCTCAGGCTGTGTATGGTGAACAGACCGTGGGAGGCAAGGGTGAGAGCAGAGGAGGCGATGGCCAGTTCCAGATGGTGTGTCCCTGGGCAAGTTACCCTCTGTGCCTCAGTTTTCCTCATCTGTGAAGTGGGTCTGAAAAAGACTTTTTTTTTTCCCCCAAGGGCAGGGGTGGGAGCTGATACCAGATAAAGTGCTGTTATGACAGCTGTGAGTGGAGGGTGGAGTCCAAGGTGCCACCTAACAGTTTTTAATCATACAAATCAGTTTCTTGAACAGAAAACAAGGGGTGCCCCCTCCCTCCCGGGAAGCAGGAAGCCATCTCACCCCCCAGGGGCTCCTCAGCCCACTAAGACTCAAACCCAAACTGCTCACCATGTGTGTGAGGCCCATGCCACCAGGCCCCCGCTGCCCATGCCAACCTCCCCTCCCCTCCAGTCACCCTGGCCTCTTGCTATTCCTCAAACAAGCCAAACACGGTCCTGCCTCAGGGCCTTGGCACATGCCATTCCCTCTACCTGGAACACACTTCTCTCGACTCTTTCCACAGTTGGTTCCTTCTCTGCCACAGGACTCAGCTCAGATGCCACCTCTTCAGAGAGGCCTCCCTTGACCACCCCATCTCAATAGATGCCACCGTCCCTGTCACCAACATATCCCCATTTTATTTCCTCCTTGGTGCACCCACTCTCAAACTGTGTGGACTTGAGCAAGTCACTCAACCTCTCTGGGCCTTAGTTTCCCCACCTGCAAAATAGGTATAATGATGGTCTCTACTTCAGAGGGTTGTTGCAAGCGTTCAAGGAGATAATTCACATAGCACCTGGCACACAGCAGGGCCTCAGTGGATTAGTTTATCATTATTACACCTCTTGTCACTTTCCCAAGTGATCTCTTTTTGTACGGTCTGAAGATTCTATGAGGGCAAGAACCTTGTCCATCTTGTACTGGCCACATGCCAACACCTAGCCCAGTGTCTGGCACTTAGTAGGTGCTTAACGTCCGTTTAGTGAATGAACAAGTGAATCTGTGAATGAAAGCACTGACTGCCCACGCCCCGCTCTGACCCTGGCCTCACCCCTCCTGGGAGTAGCCCCTTGCAGAAGCCACCCACCCTCTCCAGCGAGGGGAGGAAAGACCTCAGATCTCCGTGGCAACTGGCCACCTGCCTCTACCAACCTTCAGTGGCCCTAGTCCTGCCAGCCTGAAATAGCCTCACCTCTCCTGGCCCAGAAACAAGGGATCGGCTGTCAGCTCCACCCTGGGGAAGGAACCAGGCGGGTAAACACAGATTGTGTGTCTGACCACAAGACAAAAGAGGGGCGGGCAGGCAGATCCTCTTCTGGTCCTCCAGGAGCCGAGAAAATAAAAATAAACCTAAAACTCCACACTCGGCTGGGAGGCTGGAGGGCTTCCCTCCTTCCTCAGGGCTTCCTTCTGTGGCAAGTACTTCAGGGAGGCTGACCCTGCCCCAGTACTCAGCTGTGCCAGGTGCATGGAAGACTACACTCCATCCTTGCAGCCACCCTAGGAGGGCTACGACCATCTTACAGATGGGGAAACCAGGGCTCATAGAGGCAAAAGGACTTGTCCAAGGTCACAGGGCTGGGTTTCAAACCCAGGCCATTTGTCTGTAGAGTCTGTGCTCTTAACCACGAACCCAAGACACACTGCGGAGTGAAAAGAACAAACCGTACCATGCCATTTATGTAAACACATACACATTTACACATACACATCAATGCTATACATGGCTATGTAGGCCTGTAAATGCCCTAAAATGGTCTGAAAGCAGAGCTGGTGGTCAAAGGAGGTTTTAGCCAGTGATCCCCAGCCCGGAGCTATTTTGTCCCCAGGGGACATGTGGCAACGTTTAGAGACATTTCTGATTGTCCCAACTGGGGGAAGGGGATACTACTGGCATCTAGTGGGTAGAAGCCAAGGCTGCTGTTAAACATCCTGCAATGCACAGGACAACCCCACAACAAAGAATAAGCCCGCCCAATATGTCAATAGTGCCAAAGGTTGGAAGATGGAGGGATTCACCCCAGACCAGGTACTAGGGCTGGAAATGCCCCCTGTAGGTGAACCTGTTTAAGGAGGATGTTGAATCCAGGCTAAAACACAAATCCCCAGAGAAGGCCCCCAAGCCCTCTCTCCCCAGAACTCTCAGGTTGGAACCCTGACCAGCTGCAGAGTCACCACCCTTCTCCAGGGCTCACCTCCCCCTTGGGGCCGCAACTGCTGCAGGGGGTCCCTCCAGGGGGGTCTCAGACCCTCCACCCCCTGGCTTGCTCACAAGTTCTACGTCTCCTAAATTCTGGGGCAAGAACCAGCTCTGACCTCACCTGGTGCCTGCGAAACAAAGCCAGTGGGACACGATACTCTGGTTGCCCACCTCTCACTAGGGTTCCAGCCAGAGAACCTGTGTCTATTGGAAAAAAGAAGAGAAATCACAAAAATCTGGGAAGTAAAGTTTTGCAGCAAGGCATGGCTTACTTCAAAGACTCAACTCTTGCAAAAGCTTTAAGAGAGGAACGCTGTAAAGCAGAAAGGATGTGGGTTTCTTAATCTGAGGGTGTGGCCCCAAGCCCAACAGCTCTTCTGCTCACTGGCTTGATAAAGGAGGGATACTCTCTAAGAAAGAGATGCCCCTTGAAGCCTCCAGAAGCCAGGGACACCAACCCCATCCATCTCTTCTTAAAGTGACAGAGAAATGGTCACAAGAGCAAACACCAAAATAATAGTGAATGGATGTCCGGGATGCTTATCTGAAGAGCACTCTCATTCAAATGCACGAGTTCTAGCATCCCTGAGTCATCTTTCTCATAAGGACAAGGACCACGTTTGCCCTGTTGACGGCTGCATCTTTGTGGCCTAAAACACTGCCCGGAATATACAGCAGGTGCTCCCTATACACGTACACGCTGAGAAAAACTGTCTAATTTCTTTATGGCTTTACCTATACGTAGCTCTGTTTGCAATACACAAAAGATGGGCCTCACCTAACTCTTACTGATGCTTAGGTTTTTATCAGCACAGAATTTTCACTTGCTTCCTGAAAATGTTCAGGCCAATACAAAGTGGCCTGGTCCTGGCCCTCTAGCATCCTGAAGCTCAGATAATTTGGACCTTTTGGCTTAATTCTTGCCCACCTGGGCAGCCCAGAGGCCTCACAAAGACAGTAATTTGGGTCATGAACACAGCACCATGTTGGGGCAGTTAAGGGTAGTGGTAAAGAATGGGGGCTATGCAGCCAGACTACCTGGGTTTGAATCCCAGCTGGGTCAGGCTGTGTGACCTTGGGAAACTGACTTGGCCTCTCTGTGCCTTTGTTTCATTTGTAAAATGGTAAGCACAATAATACCTGGAACTTTTGAGCTGATACACAGAGAATGCTTTATATGGGGCTTACAAACATCTAGCACTACATAAATGTTAGCAAAATTATTATTACTATTGCTGTACATTCATCTAATAATCATGCTGAAAATGCAATTACTTCCATCGGCGATTTGTAAAAAATATATTCTCATACATATGCATAATTTTACGTGCAAAGGGCATTACAAACAGCCTTTCTTAGAACATTTTTTCCTTTTTCATCTTTCTGCTTGCCTTTCTTCACAAGATACACGTCTTTTCATCTTTCTCTCCAAACTCCTGTAATGTTATACACACAACGTACATCATGTTATGGTTAGTGTTTTTCCCAAGGCAGAACTTCTTAGCATCCTACTTTGCACAACACAAGCTTGTGAAAACCCCCCACATCACTGGTTAGGTCATTCTGTTTCAGTGACCGTGGAATTTAAAACGTACCCCCCCGTCCCCACTCCCCAGCACTGCTCCCTAGTGTCAGACTAGGACTACAAAAATCTTAAAAAAAAAAAAAATAGTGACAACACAAAACCACACAGTTTCTTGTTTCGGCAAGCAGAGCTCCAATGAAAAGAAAAGCTTTTGTCTCCTAACCCCAAAAAGCAGAACCACAGAAGATATTCTGGGAGCCTTCTGCCCACACCCCCTGATCCTCAGGGACCCTGGCCCAGCCAGCTCAGGCAGACCCTCTGGCTGCCTGAGAGTGACAGGTCTCTGTCCTCAGCCAACGGGAGCCCTTCAGGGGGGGCTGCTGACCACTCACTCCGCACGCAGGAGTCTCTCAGCTCATCCGCCCAGGCTGGATGGCACGTCCATCAGGGGACCCACTGGCACCTACCCTGACGACCGACCCCCCACCCCGCTTGCAGGCAGAGACCCCAAACCAATCCAACCAAGAGGCAAGTGGGTTCAAGGCTCACCCGGCCTTTCTTTAAGGGGGAAGACTTTGAGCCCCAAAGAGACAACCTCAACTGCCCCCCGTTGCTGCACATCCCCCCAAAAGCCACCAGAGCATTCTGGGCACCTACTGGTGCCTGGTACAGTGCTAAGAGCGTTAACCTCAGGCTCACTGAGGATTCAACAACACCCCTATGATGCAGCAGGTGCTGTACTATGCCCATTGTACAGATGGGGAAACTGAGGCACAGAGTAGGCTGGTGACCTGCCCAGGGCCACCTACAGGCGGTGCGGAGTAAAGCCAGGATTTGAACACCAGCAGCCTGGCTCCAGAGCCCCACATTCAACCCTCACGCCATGAACAGACACAGAGTGCAAAGGAGGAACCCAGCAGCCTGACGTTTCCATTCTTCTAAGTTCTGCCCGTTGTGCGGAAGAGAGAACAGGAGTCACAGAGGGGAAGTAACCAGAGGAAGCATAGGCAGAGGGTAATTGTCACAGAGACCTGGATTCGAATCCCAGTTTTGCCACCCTAATAAGGCAGGTGTCAAGCCCTTTATAAGCCAGAGGTAGTCTGCGAAGTGGCAGGAACATGAGTTCTGGGGTGGGCAGCTGTCTACATGACCCAGGGCAGCTCACTTAAACTATCTATGCCTCAGTTTCCTCATCTGCCAATGGGGATAAGGACAGCACTTCCTTCATAGGGGTGTTGGAAAGATCAAATGAGTTGATAGAAGGGTAAATGATGAATCAGTGTCAGCTCCTACACAGTAATGACTGTCATTATTATTATCATTATTAACACTGCCCAAGAGTACACACAGTGCACCCAACACAGCCGGGGCTTCTAGATGTTGAGATCCAAGTTTCAGCCAAAACCTGGGGCATTTTCTCCCACAATCTCTATGGGGTCCCCCAAGAGAGATCCAGCATCCATACAAGAGGGCTGTCCTTGCCTTTCCATGACTCTTCAATAAACACACAAAATACGGCACCAAAGTCATCAGTCCCCATCGGAGATAGGGGAGGAGGTGCAATCCAGTTCCTGAAGGAGGTGGGCAATGATGGGGAGATTCTAGAGGAACCAGAGAGCCCCAGGCCCGGAACCAAACAAAACCACTGGTTCCGGAGTGTAGATGGTCAAAAGGAAATTCACTCAGAGTTCCTGTCCTCCTTTCAGTGCTGACTCACATCTCACTTCCTCCAAGCAGCCCTCCCTGACTACTCCTGCTTGCTAGATGCTAGAATCCTATCATCTTAATCATCTTTAATATTTAATAATAATCATCTGTAATATTTAATTATCATATAACAATTAATGATAATAACTAATATTTAGAAATGCCTTACTACCTGCTAGGCACTGTTCTAAGTGCTTTATATATATTTATATAACTCACTTATCCTCTTAAAAACCCTATAAGATCTATTATCATTCTCCATTTCACAGATGAGGAAAGTGAGGTTCAGAAAGGTCAAGCCACTTGCCTAAGGTCACACAGCCCAAGGACCCGACCCCAAGCAGTCTGGCTCGAGCCCAGCCTCATACTTGGATTTCTGTAAACACCCATTTCGCCACCTTTGACTAGAACCTGGCCCTCCTCGAGGGCAGGAACTTAGAACTGGCTTTTCTGCATTTCGCACAATGCTCAGTCTACCCCAAAGACTTCATTTCTACTGGTGACAGGACCTTAAAACAAGGGACACAAGGAGGCCAAGGCAACCCTTCGAGACCTGCCTCTGCCACATGGAATTAAAAGCAGGGAGGGATTACCCAGCATTCTTCCGAGCGGGAACAAGCCCTCAGTAAGTATAAAGGCTGGGAGGAGAGAGTGGGAAGACAGGAGAGAATCACAACCTGCAAGTTGCCAGCCTCGCTGCCATGGAAAACCTTGGTAATTAGCAGTTCGTGAAGCTCTAAGCCCTGGGTTTTCAAAACTGAAAGATCTTGCGTCGTTTAGGGACCGTTTCTGATGGAGCCAAACAAGAGAGGTCTCCTACAGCTCACAAACGAGGTACCGCTAGTCGGGTTACACAACCAGTCTGTTTCTGGCACCAGCTTGGGGACACCCAAAAGGACATGGCAGGAAGAAAGCCTGGATTCCCCTTCCCTCATTTGACAAGTGGGGAAACTGAGGCCAGGACATGTGCACGACTGATCCAAGACGTCCAAGTCGGAACCAGCTCATCTCAAAACTGACAGGTCAATACAAAAAAAAAAAAAAAAACTGATGAGCTCAGCAAATTCAAAGTGTCAAGGAGATACTATGGAAGTAGAGAAATCTTTTTTTTTTCTGTTTCTTTAATAAGGATGGTTGATTCCAATCAATTTCCATCATTCCAGCTTCCTCAGACTCTACACATGGACAATTTAAAACCACAGTGAACCCAAATGCCATCTCTATCTGTTCTGAAAGGCACCACACCGTCCAGAGCAAGGACGTGGGAGGAAGACGTATATTTTCTTTACTATTAATATAAAAATCGGCTTGTCTTTCCTCTTTCCCTTCCAGACTGAGAAGCAGGGAGTGGCTAGAAGGAGAAATGAGGAGTCCCCTAGAATCTGACGTTGCTCAGAGATACCAGGGCTGTCTACATCTTTAACTCAAACTGAGCAGATTCTTTTCTTTTCTTTTCTTTTCTTTTCTTTTTAACTGTGAGAGAGGGAGGGATGGGAAAGAAAGGCCAACCCTGCCTCATTCTCACAGGCCTTTCTAGAAGGGTCCTTTAGCCAAATGGTTTTCAATGCCTCTGCACAACTCTCCTCCCCGCCCATCCACCCCTCAACACACACACCTCTTTTCACAGAGAGAAGGGCTCTGTCCTCCTTGAGTTAAAACTCGGACCTCACACAGCCTCAGCTGCACCCCCAAGCCACGGGGGACCCCAGAGGATGCCAGAGTCTCCCTCTTTCCCCGGAGACTGGGAGCTGTAGAGCCTGGCTCTGGGGTTTCTGAAGGAAACACCAACCGCCCCCGCCCCACCCCCCCAACCAGCCCTTCCTGAACCAGGATTAAAAGACTTCCTAGAGCAGAGAAGGGAGTAAATGAGGTCCCAGTAGGAGGTTTGGAGATTAAAGCCCTCGGAGTCTCCTAATTTCCAGCAAGGCTCACCCCACTCCCACCCCCTAGCCACTTTTCTCACTTCCTAGGAGAGTAGGGAAGTGGCCCCTTCCTCCCTCTCACAGAGAAAAAAAAAAAGAAGAAGAAGAAGAAAAAAAAAAATGCAGCCGAGAATAGGGGTTTGGAGCACTAGCTCAGACTGCCCTGGTTCAAAATCCGGTATCCCCAAGTAACCAGTTGTTTGATTCTGGGTAAGTTACTCAACCTCTCTGGAGCTAAACTCTCCCATCTAAAAAATGAGGGAAACATTCGTCCCTACTTCATGGGCCACTTGTGAAGGTTCAACCTTCTCATGACCAATGTAAGCGCCTGGCACATAATAAGTGCTCAATTATTTTACAGCATCTGACGCTGTGGTTTTGCAACTTGGAGTTGGGGATGGGGAGGATGGGACTGAACCTCGGAGTCGTGAGTTCGAAACCCACTGTCCCCAAGCTCCAGCAAAAGCGTGTGCATGGGAAAGAGGGGTCCTACCCCGGGGTTTTGTCGACTTCTGTCCCTACTCCGGGCTTTGGGTTTTATCCTACTCTACTGGGCGCTTAGGGACTCTGGGCTCTAGGATTTCTAGGGTCCGTCCTAGATGAGTAGTCTGTGATGCACTAGGTGGCGAAGAAATCCCCGGGGGAAAAAAACGCAAGCCCAAGCTCCCGGCGCCTGGCTCCCAGAGACCCTGCCTCACGGATGTAACTAATTTTAAAACTATTTGAAAGGCGGAGAAGGGGAAAGAAAAAGACAAAAGGACAGCGTGCCGTGGGGAGAAACGGAGTGAGGGAGACCCCGGGTCGGGGCCGGCCAGGGAGGCGACAGCCCAGCTCTGGAGGAGGCCGCCCTCCCCACGTCTGAGGCGATTCTCGCGCCGCCCGGGGGCCGTGGCCACAGGTTGTGGGGACCACCCCGCGCCGGAGGCCCCTGCGCTCCGCAGCGGGGCTGGCGGCTGGAGCGGAGGCTGTCCCCGCGCTCCCCGGGCTACACTCACCGACTGCAAGAAGCGCAAGGTGCCCACGTAGTCCCTCTCGGTGCCCAAGATCTCGTTGAGGACGCAGAGGCGGAGGCGCAGCTGGCGCTCCGACTCCCGGGCGGCCGCGCACTGGCCGGAGATGGGCGCAGCGGCGCCGGGTGCCCGGGGGTCCAGGTGGGCACCGTCCCCAGCCCCGTCGCCGCTGGGATCGCTGCCGCCGGGCACCTCCATCCTAGCGCGGCCGCGCGGCACCGGCTCCTTCCCCCGCGCGGAGGTCGCGCCGAGCGGCGACTCAGGCGTCCAGGCACTCCATCCCGGACGGGGCGCGCCGGCGGGCCGGGCTCAGCGGCGGGCCCGGCGCATGGCGCGGCGGGCGAGCAGGCGGGACTGGGGGCGGGCAGCCCGGGCCGGGGGCGGAGGCAGCGCGCGGAGGCAGGACGAGGGGAGGGAGGGGGCCGGCCCTCGGGGCTCCCAGACGGCTGGCCAGGCCGCCGCCTCCCCCGCCGCCAAGGGAGCGTCTGCCAAGTGCCACGCCGTGCTCGGGCCGCAGAGGCGCTCCGGGCGCGCACTGGGCCCCTTGGAGACGCGACGCGGCGCTGGGCTGGTACGTCGGAAGCTCGGCTCGGCCTGAGCTGGGCGCCCGGGGCTCTTGGGCGAAAATCTTCCGCGAGGGGCCCCGCAGAGCCCCGAGAGTCCGAAGCAGCGCGCCCGCCGCGGTCAACGCACCAACTCCGCGCCCGGACGCGTGGCGCCCCCCCGTCCGCCGCGGGCTACGCCACTCCCACCCCGACACACGCGACACCCACCGCGCGCAGCACAAACACGCAGGTCCGGTCGCCGGCCGCCGCCGCTCGGGCTGGGTCAACACCCTGTTGGAAAAGCTGGCAGCGGAGCCGCGCAGGAGAAAGCCCTCCCCACCACGCGCGCCCCCGCGGGCCCCGGGAAGAAAGCGGTGACCCCAGCCCCTGCCTTTGGGACACCCAGGCCTTTGGGTGCCCTCGGGCACTGCCACGACCTTGGGAAGGAAGACGCACGGCTCTCTCGTTCTCTCTCTTACCCTTTCTTTTCTCTTTCCCCTTCCTTTTTCTTTCCTTCCTTCTTCTCTTTTTCTCTTTCTTTATAACTTCTATGCCTCCCATGAGATGAGCCTGCCCTTTCCAACCTTTCTCAGAGGAAATTATTTGCTCTCCAGTCACTAATCAAGCGGCAGCTGCTCTGCCCGTGCCTCCTTCCATACACCCCCAGCCCCCATAAGGCCTTTGGAAACCCGGCTTCTAGTCTAGGCTGCTCTGTGTGACCTTGATAATCAGCAAACTGCTAGACAAGTGTCTTCACCTGCCGCACTAGAAGATGTGAAGGGAGGATCCCTCTGGGACCTGTTCAGGGTAAAATCCCAGCTCCCGCACTTGCTAGTTTCCTCGGGTGACCTTGCCCTGGTATCCTTACCTCAAGAACCTCAGTGTTACCATTACAGTGGGAATAATCATGGCACCTAGCTAATGGGGTCCTACAGGGTTATGTGTTCATCCATAGGGGTACTTGGAACAGTGCCCGGCACCTAGAAATTTCTCTATAAATGTTTATTATTAATATTGCATGTATGAACAGCCCTCTTAGCCCAGCCCCACTTTCCATACTGTCCACACAGTTCCTAACCTGCCCCTGTTCAAGGGCCAGAGATTGTGTCTCTGCAGTGGATTGGCCGACTCATGTAGTATCCCCCCGTAGACTGTAATCATCCTTTAGGCTGTTCCGAACACCCAGGATCATTCTCCCAATGGCCTCTGGGTAAGTACTGCAAGTGCATAAGGACACAAGGAGAGAGTGGGGTGTCTTCTGCCCTCTCAGAGCTCTGTTGCTTTGTGATCTTGGACAAGATGACATTTGATCTGGGCCTTGGGTGACTGAAGTTCCCCTGGACAGGTAGTCAAGGGTGTGAGGTAGATGAGCCTGCCAGGTTTGGGTAGTGGAATCAATTGTGTCTGAAAGGTGATTGGCTCCCGAGGTTCTCGGGAAGAGGGCTCCGGAGCAACTCTGCTCTGTGACCTTCAACTGGTCACAGCAGCTCTCTGACCCTCAGTTGCCTTGTCCTTAAATTAATCCTATCTACCGCAAGGGGAGAGCATAGTGGGAGCATCCTGGCTGTGCAATGAAACTGGCTTACATTTGTTTCCCAGTTCCAAATCTAACTGGCTGGGGTGACCTTGGTCAAAACACTTCACCTCTCTGAGCCTGTTGCCTGTTCTGTAAAATGGGAATCTTTGTAAGAGAAAAATGCATGTAAAGCAGTGTTTCTCAACCTCAGAATATTGACATTTGGGGCCAGATAATTCTTAGTTGTGAGGGACCATCCTATGCGTTGTAGGACATTTAGAGTCATGCTGTACCCACTAGATACCAGTAGCACCCCCTCCCCAGACGTGACAACCAAAAGTGTCTCGACATTGCCAAACATCCCCAGAGGGACAGAATCACCCCCAGTTGAGAACCACTGATACAAAGTACCTGACACAGATAGCCAGCACATATTAGGCTTTCAACAACTGTTAGTCCCCTTCCCAGCCGTGACCAAGAAAGATTAGCTTCAACTTCAGAGATATTAGTTACACACACACACACACACACACACAGATCCCATGCTTCACCCAAGAATTGACCCGCCCTGCCAAAAAGACCAGCCTAATGTTTCCGCGTTTCCATGCATGGAGCCCACCTCTGGCCCACCCCATCTCTTCTACATTCTTTTACTCCCTCAGATTCCTCTGGGATATTTCTCCCCCACCATCCCATCCCTAGTGAAAGATAATACAACTTTTTTTTTTTTTTTTTTTTTTTTGAGGTACGCGGGCCTCACACTGTTGTGGCCTCTCCCGTCGCAGAGCACAGGCTCCGGACGCGCAGGCTCAGCGGCCATGGCTCATGGGCCCAGCCGCTCCGCAGCATGTGGGATCTTCCCGGACCGGGGCACGAACCCGCGTCCCCTGCATCGGCAGGCGGACTCCCAACCACTGCACCACCAGGGAAGCGCAGATAATACAACTTTAAATAAATTACTTAAGCTCTCGTTTTCATCACTTGTGAACTGAGGATCGTAACTGTACCAACGTCGTGAGGTTGTTGCGAAGATGCCTGAGTTAGTACGTGGGAAGTGCTTAGAGCAGATAGCGCTCTGGAAGTGAAGGCGTTTATTTAGTCAACGTGTGGACTGAGTGCTGAATCCATTGGGATGCATTTGGCTGCAAGGAGGAGAAAAACGGGCTACTGATGGGTTAAACCATAGGACGTCATTTACTTAACAAGAGGTCCAGAGGAGGCTGGCTCCTCAGGCTGGTTGAGCACTTGGTGACATCCTCAAGGATCAAGGCACCTGCGACCCTGCTATCCTCATCATGGTGGCTTTTCTCCCAAAGTTTGGGGCCTCAGAGACACAAGGTGGCTGCTGCACTGGCCACGTCACCTGCTAACACAGCTCCAAAGCAGGAGAGAAGAGGGTAAAGGGGGCGCTCCCCTGTGCCTCTCTCTTATCAGAGGGAGAAAACTTTCCCCAAAGCCCGCAGCAAGCGGATTCTCCCTTACACTTCACAGGCAGACTTGGTCACATGGCCACCTTTAAATACTCCCTGACCAAGAGCAGGGTTGTCACCAGCAACTTAGAATAGTCCTGCTCCATCTCCTGGGACATGGCTGCCTGAACAACTTGGGCTTCTGTTGTTAAGAGAGAAGTGTCTACCACAAGCACCCACTATGTGCCGGGCATGGGGTGAGGTTCTGGGACTGCAGACGTGAACAAGATTAACACCATTCAGGCCCTCCTGGAGCTGACATCATTCCAGCAGGGGGAGCAGACAGTGATGAATTAAAGACATCAAGTTCCTTCTGTCATTCATTCAATGGGTGTTTATTGAAGGCCTACTATGCGCGAGGCTGGGATACAGCGGTGACCACAGCAGGTAAGGTTCCTGCCCTCCTGGTGCTTCCAATCCAGAGCAGGAGGAGAAAAACAATAACCAAACCAACATTCAAAAAAAAAAAATCAATTAACAAGCAAACAGGGACTTCCCTGGTGGCGCAGTTGTTAAGAATCTACCTGCCAATGCAGGGGACATGGGTTCGAGCCCTGGTCCGGGAAGATCCCACATGCCACGGAGCAACTAAGCCCGTGCACCACAACTAATGAGCCTGCGCTCTAGAGCCCGCATGCCACAACTGCTGAAGCCCGTGCGCCTAGAGTCCATGCTCCACAAGAAGAGAAACCACCGCAATGAGAAGCCCGCGCACCACGATGAAGAGTAGCCCCCACTCGTTGCAACTAGAGAAAGCCTGCGTGCAGCAACAAGAGCCAACGCAGCCAAAAATTAATTAATTAATTAATTAAAAAATAAAATAAAATAAACAAGCAAACAAATAAACGAGATCCTTTCAGCTTCTCCAGAGTTGTTCGGTGGCACCTCCAGGCCTCTGCCTCAGGTCACTGCCTACCCAGGTCTCATTACTCAGATAGAGACCTCAGCGCTGGTGTGATCAATGGGGACTCCCTTGGTCCAGGGCTGGCTGCCTCCCAGCTAATCCTGGCACAGAGCAACTCACTGAACCAAACATGACTAAGGAATCAAAAGCTCAGGGAGATTTCCTTTATCTATCCCGGTGTCAGCCTGACCTCTCCTCCCTTCTTCCTCAATACTTCCATCCCTACCCTCCAGGATCTTCAGTAGGGAGCCCTTAGATCCCTGTCTATCTCCAGGGCAGGGCCTAAAATAGGCTATAGCTGGGAAACATTCACCAAAAGAACAGAGAAAAAGGAGGGGGAAAAAAAGGCTCTCAGTTCAGCAAGAAAAAAAAAAGCAATGGTAATGATGGGGAAATTCTCTTCTACAGGGACAATTTTAGAGTTTCTGTTACCACGTACTTTGCAAATAGCGGGAAATACCGTTTCGTTTCTGTTGCATAAGTTTCACAGTTGTGAGGAAGAAGTTAATGCTGCTTGGAATCATTAGACAGATAGTTCCTTATTCTCTGATGAGACTCTCTCAGATTCGGCAGGCTCAGGATTTGAAGGCGTCCCCTTCCCAAGCTCTGCTTTTTAAAATGATAATAATAATTAAGATAAAACAAGGGGTGGTTTTTTTCCCTCCCAAGTTGAACGAGCCAGGTGAGAACTGAGTTATCGGACTGCCCAGGACAGCCAATCATTTCTCAAATGCAAATAAGTTCTCAGTAAGCCAGGCCAGCTGCCCAGAGAGTCTTTTCCCCGTTCCAAGCACCAAGAGCAGCTTTCTGAGAAGAGGAGAGAGGCGTCTCCACCCTTGGTATTGGACAGAACAGCTGAACAACCCGACGCAAGGCTGGACATGCAGGCGGGGGTTCATTTCTTCAGACCAAGATACAATTCTCTTCCTGCTACTCTTGGTGGAGTCGCGCACAACTCCCCAAGTCAAAACTTCTCCAAAGAAAGCCTTGCTCTTAGAAGCAGATATCTCCAGAAGGCTCTGGTTCAAGGTCTGATTCGAACATAATAGATATCAGATTAAGTCAGGGCTCCAGAGCTTTGC
Source organism: Aethalodelphis obliquidens (assembly GCF_003676395.1). Taxonomy (NCBI): domain Eukaryota; kingdom Metazoa; phylum Chordata; class Mammalia; order Artiodactyla; family Delphinidae; genus Aethalodelphis; species Aethalodelphis obliquidens. The sequence continues at coordinate 12,301,941 of NW_020838001.1, read as the reverse complement.
CAAATCATATTCCCACCAGAAAGCACTGGAAATATAGCCCGGAGGAAAGAGAGAAGGAAATGCTTAGGACCCTTGGTTCCAATCCTGGCTTGGCCGCTGACATGGTACCTTCTTTTTTTTCCAGGCTTTGGACATTGTTGTAGCTCTAGAGACCAGCTGCCTGGATTCAAATCCCAGCCCCACCATTTCCCATTGTGTTACTTTGTGCAAGTGACTTAATCTCTTCCAGCTTTGATGTATCTATCTTTAAAATGGGGCCGATAAGAGTTCCTACCTCACAGGGTTATTGTGCGGATTAAAATACTTAATAGCTCCAAAGTGCTTAGGATGCTACCTGATATTCAGTTGAGTGTTAGCTATTATAATTGGGTGAGGCCATGATGTTTGGAGGTGTGGCAGCCATCTTGACACCATGAGGGAGGACATTGCTGACCAGCTGAAGATGGCAAAAATGACAGATGGGGGCTTCCCTGGTGGCGCAGTGGTTGAGAGTCCGCCTGCTGATGCAGGGGACGCGGGTTCGTGCCCCGGTCTGGGAGGATCCCACGTGCCGCGGAGCGGCTGGGCCCGTGAGCCATGGCCGCTGAGCCTGCGCGTCCGGAGCCTGTGCTCTGCAACGGGAGAGGCCACAGCAGTGAGAGGCCCGCTTACCGCAAAATTAAAAAAAAAAAAAAAAAAAAAATGACAGATGGAAAGAACCTGGATCTTTGATGTCAGTGAGCTCCTAAATTAACCAACTGTAGAGCCATCCTACCTCTGCATTTCTTGTATTATAAGACAATAAAATTTCCTTATTGTTTAAGCCAGTTAATTTTCCTTTATTTGAAACCAAAAGCACCCTAATTGACATGCTTCCCTTCCCCTAGATTTCTCCCCACTAGGATGACCTGAATCTTCTGTTCATAGGATGACCAAACACCCCAGTTTGCATGGGACAGTCCCAGTTGGTACCTGTTGTCCCAGGATAAATATTATTAATAACATCTCTGTTTGGATGATTATGGCCACCCAATCCTTTGAAATAAGCATTGCCCACTTCCTACTTCTCTCTTAAAAGGCACATGCCCCAGAGAGGACTGCTCTCCACCATATTGCTTTCCCAATGAAGTAAAGGTCTAAGATTTGTAACATGAAGCCTGGACTGGGGGTAAAAGTTAAGAAAAAGGTTCAGGAAGAGATTGGTGCATAAAGGGTAAATTCTACAACTTAGTCAAGCCTGGAAATTGACCTGGATGGTGTATCTTGAAATTCTGCAGCGAGGGATGCCAGATGGTTTTAACAGACATACTGGACACACATTTATATGTCTGGGTTATTTTTTTTTTCAGGTTCTTTCCTGGACTGAAAACTCAAGAATAGGGCTGCCCAGTCGAATTCCAGACACCTGGCAATCCCAGTAGTAACTTTTACTGAAAACTTATGGTTTCCTCTTTAGCCAGCAGAAACACAAACAGCCACACCCTCTCCAATGCCATTTATACTGCAGCCTGCCTTCCAAATTTCCTGGGCAAATTCCATTCTTGGAGCCTTCGTTGAAAGGGAGAAAGTTCTAATACCAACTGTTACCATTTTTTGAGCACTCACTATGTACCAGGCACTATTAAGAAGTGACATCAAATTTTCACAACTGCCCTTTGTGGTAGTTATTATTGTCCCATTTTTACAGATGAGAAAACTGAGGCTCAGAAAGGAACCTGATCAAGGTGGCTGTATTAGTTAGGATAAAGATAGACATTGTGACAAGACCCAAATAGTAATGAATTTTTAAAAACATACCTTGTTTCTCTCTCATGTTATAGTCCAGGTATAAACAACCCAAGGCAGGTATGGAGGCCTCAAGGTTTCAGGGCCCAGGTTCTTTCCAACTTCCTTAACATGTGGTATCCACTGTATGCTCCAAGATGGCTGCTCTGGTGCTACATTCCAACCAGCAGAAAGAGAAAGGGAGAAGAGAAGGGAATGCCTGGTTCTTTAAACACCCCCAGGCCGGAAGTTTCACACATCACTCTCACCCAACTGGCCAGAGCTTTGTCACCCAGGTGTGTCTGACCCCCAAATCCACGCCAAGCCACCACTCTGGTGTTGCCAGAGGACTGTGAGAATCTTGTTTCCCTCATCATAGAAGAATGCCAGGCACACCTAAATATTAATTGAACAAATGAATGAATGAGTATCTCAGTACTCGTGTTTGGACTCCAGGTTGGGAGAAAGCTCACTGTGAGGCCTGACACTGCTCTAGGCACTGAGAATAGCAAAAAAAACAGGTCGGAGTCCTCGCCCTCCTGGAGCTGACACTCTAGTGGCAAAAGAGATGGCCAATTAAGACCCTAATACGTCGATCACAAAGTCTGCCAGATCGTGGTGAGGACTATGGAGAAAAACAAGCGGGAAAAATGACAGAGAGTGCTGGGCAAGAGCATCCGGAGGAGGGGGGAGGGGGAGAGAAATTCTCACTAAGAAGGTGACATTTTAGCAAAGAACTGGAAGAAAGAGGTGAGGGAGTAGGCGCTGCATGTGTTCCAGGCAGAGGGAACAGCAAGTACAAGGGCTTGGAGGCCGTGGGCCACAAGTGCTGAGCCCTCGTGCCACAACTACTGAAGCCTGCGCGCCTACAGCCCGTGCTCCACAACGGGAGAGGCCACCGCAGTGAGAGGCCCGTGCACCGCAGCGAAGAGTAGTCCCCGCTCACTGCAACTAGAGAAAGCCCGCATGCAGCAACAAAGACCCAACGCAGCCAAAAAAAAATTTTTTAATTAAAAAAAAAAAAAAAAAAGCTAGAACCTATAGGTTTGCTGAAGTGCTGGGGGTAAGAGAGACAGAGTTCAACTTGACTCCAAGGTTTTTGGCCTGAGCAACTGAAAGGATGGGCTTGGAATTAACCAGGATGAGGAAGGTGGTGGGAGGGGTGGGTTTGGGGGAGAAGATGGAGAATTTAGTTTTGATCATGGGAGATTGCAAATTCCATAGCCTGGTGGAGATGTCGGGTGGGCAGTCAGAGATGCAATCCTGGGGTTCAGGAGGGAGGGCAGCCTGGAAATAAGAATGTAGGCATGGTCAGAACATAAGTACTAGTTAAAAGCCACGGGATTGCGGGAGATCACCCAGGGAGGGCATGTGGATGGAGACGAGGACAAGGACAGAGGCCTGGCCCCCACCAGCATTCAGAGCTGGGGCAGCCAGAACAGATGTTACAGAGAGTCCATTTCCAATTTGTTGAGATTCCCTGGCTTTCCTAGGAAGACTGGACATAGTGATGGAGTCTCCCATGACCTTGAGAAATGGAGCAACAGTCAGGTTCCCAGTCTCAGCTCAGTCAATTCCTTCATGGTCCTGAGCCTAGTTTCCTCATCTGTTAAGTGGGGACATTAAGAATCCTGCTCTGCCAGCTCTCCAAGGGAACGTGAGGACACAATGAAATCTTACAGACCCCAAAATGCTTGAAAAAGATGAAGAGTCCTATACAAATGAAAGGAATTTCTTTCCCTACCACCCGAATTTAGGTCCTCAGAAATGTGAAACTGAAGCAGAGAAAAAAACATAAACAGCTTCAGAGAAAAGAAAAGTTGTGGCAGAGAAAGACTTATGTATAACTCCATGCAACAGCATGTGGATGAATTTTTAAAACTTAACATGCCATATGCAGAGACATGGATGGACCTAGAGACTGTCATACAGAGTGAAATAACTCAGAGAGAGGAAAACAAATACCATATAATATCACGTATATGTGGAATCTAGAAAAATGGTACAGATAAACTTATTTGCAAGGCAGAAATAGAGACGCAGATGTAGAGAACAAACGTATTGGATACCAAGGGGGGGAAGGGGGGGTGAATCAGGAGATCGCGATTGATATACATATACACTACTATGTGTAAAATAGATAACTAATGAGAACCTTAAAAAAAATGTAATATGGAGCCAGTGAAGCCAGATATAAAAAAGCACATTATGCATGATTCCATTTATATAGTGCTCAAAAGCAGAAAATATTAAACTACAGTACTTAGAAGTGCACACTTGGATGGTAAAGCTATAAAGAAAAGAGTGTAGGTAGCATTTACTGCACAAGTCAGGGCAGTGCTTTTCTCCCAGACTAGGGAGTAGGAGTCTGGGATTTGGAGAAGCTGTACAGAGGCATTAAGGGCCTGGCAGTGTTGTATTTCTTACCCTAGGTTGTGATTTCACAAAGGTTCACTTTATAATAATTTATTATGATTTACATGTGTGTCTTCTACACTTTTCTCTCTGTGTTCTCCATTCCTCAACCTAAAAAATGCATCAAAAGCCTTAAAAATAAGCATACACATCTATATTCATACCCTTTGACCAAGTTATTCTCATTCAGGGAATCTGAACCACAGAAATAATCACACACTCACACAAACTTTAATTCACAAAGATGTTCACTGCAGTGTTACTTATAATAGCTCAGATTTGAAAGGACCTAAATTCCCACTAATAGGTAAATAGTTATATACATTATGGTATATCCACAATGTGGAAAATTATTTAACCCTTTAAAAGTCTGCTATCAGAGTATATTTAACGGAATAGAAAAATGGTCATGATACATGGATAAATGGGGAGGAAAAGAGTGGAATAAATTACATATAGACTGTGATCCTAATATTGTCAATATATATTACATATTAATACAAAAAAAGACAAGAAGGAAATTACAAAAATAACAAGAGTAGTTACATCTGGGCAGTGGAATTTCGGGTATCTGTTTTCTTCTTTTTTTTTTTTTTTGGCCACTCCCCCCAGCATGCAAGATCTTAGCTCCCCAGCCAGGGGTCGAACCCGAGTCCTCTGCAGTGGAAGCACGGAGACCCAACCACTGGACCACCAGGGAATTCCCTATTTTCTTCTTTACACTTATATTTCCCAAATTTTCTACAATGAATATATATTACTTTTATTCTTTAATACATTGCTTCCTCCGCTTTTTTTTTTAATTTGGACCTCAAATGCACACAATTAGTTAATAACACTCCTCAGGCCATGGCACACCATCAGTGACATCAGAGTATGGCCTCTACTTTGTTTTATTTTCACTTATTTTTGCCTTCGTCATCCATCTCTACTCCTCCTCCCCCCCCCCACCCATGGACACCCACCAGGGTATATTTAAAGTGTGTTCTTTCTACCCATCTGCCATATATTTATTTGGATATATGTGTATCCAAATAGACATAGTAAAAAATAGTAAAAAATATATAAAGAGAGAAAGTGTTGTTTTATGATTGTTTTTAAATTTTTACATAAATGGTACAGTTATGCATTCATGCTATGTTACTTTTTTCACCCGGCGTCATGTTTTTTTGAGATCATTCCTTGTTGCTCTTTGTAAATATAACTCATTACTTGTGACTATTGCTTAGTATTCCATTATGTGCTTGTATCACAGTGGTAGACTGCTGGCTGTTCCCCAAGTGTGGTTTCCTCCTCTTCCAGGACACACTGAAGGACTACATTTCCCAATATCCCTTGCAGGTAGGTGGAGCTACATAATGGAGAGTTAGATGCCAGCAGATGCCATGCATGGCCTCCAGTCCTGGCCCATGGAACCTCTCCCATGTCCTTTCCTCCATGCTCTTTTCCCTTCTAAACTGATTGGGATGATGACCCCAGAGTGACCTTGGAAACCATGGGTTGAAGATGGCACAGCCACCCTCAGCCCGGGTCTGAATGTCTGCACCGAGGGAAGACAGACCAGTGATCAGTAACGTTCACCTTAGAGCACCTTATGTGAGCAAATAATGAAATGTCCATGGGGTCTGAGACTTCACATACTTCATGGTCTATTTATTATAACTAATATTAACCCTAACCAATAAAACTATATTCTACTTTTTCATTTCCTAGTATTGAAACTACTGCAAACTCTTTGAAGCAATGCTATAACAAACATTCTCATATATATTTCCATTTGTATCTGTGAGCAAGTATTTTTTAGGTTGTCAACCAGAAATGGAATTGCTGAGCCATAGGGTTTGTATGTATTTTGCTTACTCCTGACCTAAGCAATGGCAGAGGCATCAATCTTTGGGGGACAGTGACTGCAGAAGTTTTGGTCTTCAGTCACTCAGAGTCAGAATTGCCAGTTGGGGTGTCAGTGTCATCACTGGAGCCGTCTCACAGAGTGGTTTGGGCATCGTTTTTGAGGGCCTGGCTGCCAAGACTGACTTCCTGGGCACCCTTGAGATTCTGTGAGCTCCCTATAACAATTGATAAAATTCTACAATGGGTTCTGTTGTTTAAAACTGCAAATCACTGACCCAAGATCAGGAGCTGGCAAACTTGTTCTGTAAAGGGCCAGACAGTAAATATTTTAGGCTTTCAGGGTCGTAAAGTCTGTGTCACAACTACTCAATTCTGCCATAGCGCTAACAGCCGCCAGAGACAATATGTAAATGGATGGGTGTGACTGTGTTCCAATAAAACTTTATTTATACAAACAATAGCCGGCAGGCTGCAGTTTGTCAATCCTTGAGCTAGACAAAAAAGAGATCTCTCCTTTCTCTAAATCTCTATGTAGACATTTATGGCACGTTTCCTGGTCTTAGCTCTTTGGTAAGTTCCTTTCTTCAGTCCATTTTGGACTAACACACTACCTTGCTTGCAAAGGGCTGATGGAATGAACAAAGGAGTAAATGAATGAAAGAACGAACGGCATTGATTTAGAGGTGATCCTAATGAACAACCCAGGCAAAGGCCCGTCAGAACAGAAGCCAACTGGAAACCATCTATAGGACCGAACCGTTGCACCAGCGGCCTCCAGTCCTGCTCCATTGAGCCCACCCTCTGCCCGCCAAACCCCACACCCACCCAACCAGGCTTCATCACACATGTCTGGAAGGCACCAGTTTAGGGGTTCCGTTTCCAAATTTCAGAAGCTAATAAGGAACAAGGGTAACTGTGGGAGACTCAGTTCTCAAAAGCAAACCGTGTTCCAATGACTAATCCATCTTTCACTCCCGATATTTTTATTCATCCCAGCAGAAATGTGTATGAGTCACAGCTCCTGTTGGAGAATGTTTTAAAATGCATTATTGTGTATGTATCTCCAGCCTGCAGACCAGCAGAATCTGGGTGCTGTTGGCAGGGGGCTAATGATTTCAGCACTAACAATAAAACCTGTCAAGTCACACTAACCAGGACTCCTTTTCCCCAGTCTCTTCAGCAACCAACAAATAAAAAAACAGAAAGAAAAAAATAATAATTGATTTGGCATCTGATTGAGGATGTGGCCCATGGAGTACTGAGGTGGTCACAGACTTACACATTCTCCTATCAATACCTTTTCCTTCTTTTAAGATCCTGCCGCAAAAGCAATTATACTCCAATAAAGATGTTTAAAAAAAAAGGATCCTGCCACAACACCCCCGTCTCTTCAGGAAGCCTTTTGAATTAATCTGATCTCATCATTGGGAAAGCAGAGTTTTAACCGCTGGACCACCAGGGAAGTCCCTTCCTCTCTCTTAGAACAGGACTCAGGAAAAGAAAAGGACCTCTTCTGTTCTTCTGACCTGTGGATGTTGCACGAAGACGCCATGTCTGGAGCCATGGCAGCCATCTTGGACCCATGAGGAGAGACTGTACCATCGTGATGGATAGAAAGGACCTGGACCCTTGATGCTGCTGTTGAGTCACTGAATTAACCAATCCTGGGACTGCCCTACCTCTGGACACATTGTTTAAACCACCTGGAGTTGGCTCTTCACTAAGTTGTAGAAAAAAATTATCCTGATGGATATGCCCCATATATGGTGAAACTTCAAAAAACGTAGCTCTAGGGTCACTCCAGACCCGTGTGTGAGGTGCAGAGGGAACATCTTTCCACGCAATCCTACAGGCACCTCAAAAACATGTCCCAACTTGGACCAATTATCTGACGCGGTTGCCAAAAGACCTTATCCACCCTCCATTAGATGGATGGCACCTCCATCTATAGTCTCTCTCATGAAACTCTAAATCCTTTTCTCATTTCTGCATTCATTCATTTAAACAAATCATATTTACTGAGCACCTACTATATACCAGGCATTATGCTAGATGTAGGGGGAAAAACAGTGAATAAAACAAGTTTCACCACTTGTGAAGTTTATATTCTAGTTGGGGGAGAGAGATATTAAACAAACAAACAAACACATAGTCAATGATAGCTAAGAAATAAACGAGGTATTTTCACAGAAAAGTACAGGAAAGTACATACCTAGATAGGGTGATTCAGGAAGACTCTCTTAAGGAAGTAATAGTTGAGATCTGAATGCTGAGCCAGAACCAGCTCTGCAAAGCATGAGAAGAGCTTCCTAGGCAGAAGAAAATGGCAAGTGCAAAGGCCCTGAGGCTGGACCACACTTGGAACATTCCAGGGGTAGTAAGGAGGCTGGTGAGGTGGGAACAATGAGTAATGAGAACAGTAGTAGGAGTTGAAGTCAGATTAGTAATGCAGAGACAGTCCATGCATTCATGGACTTTATGCTAAGCACAGTGGGCAGCCAGGGCAGGGGTTTAAACAAGGCTGTGATATGACCTGACTCAGGTTTTTAAATGGTCACACTGTTGGGCAGAGAATAGCCTGTAATAATTAAAAATGATCGTAACCAACCCTTTTGGGGTTTTGTTTTTTGTTTTTTTTAATATTTATTTATTTGGTTTTGTTGGGTCTTAGTTGTAGCATGTGAACTCCTAGTTGCAGCATGCATGTGGGATCTAGTTCCCTGACCATGAATTGAACCTGGGTCCCCTGCATTGGGAGCGGGGAGTCTTAACCACTGCACCACCAGGGAAGTCCCATAACCAACCCTTTTGTAATACCTACTGTGTGCCGGGAACTGTTCTAAGCAATTTCCATATATTAACTCACTGTGTCCTTATAACAATGGGAATGATTATGATGCCATTTTATAGATGAAGAAACCGAGGCACAGAGAGGTAAAGTGACTTGCCGAGGATCACACAGTGAGTAAATCAGAGCCTGGACTATAGGAAACAGGGAGCCTAGCTAGAGGCTATGGTATATATGGTGAGAGGGGGTTGCCTGGCTTGGTCTTGGTGGGCAGTACTGGAGACAAGAGAAGAGGATGGATCAAGAATGTAACGTCAATATATGGGAATTCCCTGGCAGTCCAGTGGTCAGTACTCCACGCTTCCACTACAGGGGACATGGGTTGGATCCCTGGTCAGGGAAATAAGCTCCCGCATGCTGCTCGGTGCTGGCCAAAATAAAAAATAAAATAAAAATAAAGAAAAAAATTAAAAATATATAATGTTGGACTTTCCTGGTGGCACAGTGGTTGAGAATCCACCTGCCAATGCCGGGGACACTGGTTCGATCCCAGGTCCGGGAAGACCCCACATGCCGCGGAGCAACTAAGCCCATGTGCCACCACTACTGAGTCCATGCGCCACAACTACTGAAGCCTGCGCGCCTAGAGCCCGTGCTCCGCAACAAGAAGCCACCACAATGAGAAGCCCACGCACCACAATGAAGAGTAGCTCCCACTCGCCACAACTAGAGAAAGCCCGCGCGCAGCAATGAAGACCCAAATGCAGCCAAAAATTAAAAAAAAAAAAAAATATATATATATATATATATATAATATATATATGTGATGTCAAGACAAAAAGGAAAGAACTTTCCGAGGGAGTGCACAGTATACTGTCTGTACCTTCTGATTCCCTTCTCCAGCAGGACTTTCAACAGGACTTTGGCTGGAAGACAGGTCACTAGCCCCTGATGTCCTCCCTGCCCACTTTATGGATGGAGGTCTCCACCCCACCCCAAACCCCGTTATCCTGCAGCACCTCAACTTGTTCATCTCACATGATCACCTCCCCTTTTGAGAACAGCCCAACGCTGCTACTACTGACTCCGACCTTGGTCTTGCCCTGCCCCTCCACGGCTTCGCCTGGATCCAAAGATAAAAAGCCGCCAAAAAGCCAGCCGGGCCGCTCGCGGCGCCTCGCTCTCGGAGGAGAGCACTTTGTAGACACTCCCTGGGCCTCAGCAAAACTTCTATTGTTACGGGAGGCAGAAAACCACCCGAGTGGCCCGGTTGCTTGCCGGCCAAAGATTGCGAGCACACCCTGTCCCAGCCCGGCCGTGGGCCTGAGCTCCCTGGGGGAGGCCAGGGGGCCGCAGGAGAGCAAGACGCGCGCTTGACACTGCTGTCTGCCGCAGGTTACAGCCTCCACTCACCCAGGCATCTCAAGGAAGCCAGAAAGAGGGAGAAAGCAGGGCGGAGGTGACCAGTTTGGCCTTTCAAGGCGAGGCAGTTGTTTCTACGAAGCGTCTGGGAGTCCCCTAAGTATCTGTCCCCAACCCCGAGGGGATAGAAGGTCAACCTCTCGGTTCCTCCTCAGCCCGGGATTGGTTCAGTGTGGGGTGAAAGTGTGAAAAGCTAGGGACCTACCCACGCCTGGCTCCTGCTTTGGGGCTTTCTGAAAAAATGAAGTGCACAGAGCCTGAGCAGAGAACCCACCTCGTGCAGAGCACAGCGCAAGGCTTTGAGGATTCAGAGAATAGGAAAGCACCCTGTCCTCCAGGGTCAAGGTGGAGGTAAGATGAGTGGTGCAGAGGCGGAGGTTTGAGGGAGAAAGCAAGGAAGGCTTCGGGGAGGAGCTGGCCTTTTTCAACTGCTCTTTTAGAGGCGGAGAGGACTCAGCACAACTGTAAGCTTCTTGATTGCAGAATCTATTGCCCTGAATTATTTTCGTTTTCCACAGTAATCTGCACTGAATATTGCTGCTTTCCAGTTAATTTTTTTAAATAAATTTATTTATTTATTTATTTATGGCTGTATTGGTTCTTCGTTGCTGTGCGTGGGCTTCTCATTGAGGTGGCTTCTCTTGTTGTGGAGCCCAGGCTCTAGGTACACAGGGTTCAGTAGTTGTGGCGCACGGGCTTAGTTACTCCGTGGCATGTGGGGTCTTCCCGAATCAGGGCTCGAACCCGTGTCCCCTGCATTGGCAGGCGGATTCTTAACCACTTCGCCACCAGGGAAGTCCACCAGTTAAATTTTGTTGAAAATAAAATAATAGGACTGAAAGGATCCTTATTCTCGCCCTCCTCCCTCTTTCTTTCCTTCTCTAAAAAAAAAATCCTCAAAATGACTAAACAAATAAAATATGCACAAAAGAGCCATGTTCTTTTTTTATGTAAATGTATGGGCCATGTCCTTTACTTTTTTTTTCAGATCACTAAAGGATTTTATGTGCTTTGCTGGAACTTTGGAAAACCCCAGAGGAGCAAATGAATAAAATGAAAATCACCTACATTTTCACCATTTAGAAATAAACATTCTTAACACGTCAGAGTATTCCTCACCAGGCTTTGGTGGTTTTTCTATTAATATTAAGGTGAAATTCGTTACAGTGAAATGCACAGATCTGAAGTGAATGATTCAATGAATCTTGACAAATCCCTACACCGTGTACACCCCACCCCCCAATCAAGATCTAGAACATTCCTATCATCCCAGAAAGTCCCCTCAGGTCCCCTTCCAGTCAGCTCACAACCTCCACAGGCAACCATCCTTCTGATTTCTATCACCATAGATTAGTTTTGCCTGTTGTATAATTGGAATCATTATACAACAGACAAAATGCCTGGCTTCTTTCACTCAGTATAATGCTTTTAGATCCGTTCATGTTATCAATAGCTTGTTCCTTTTTATTGCTGAGTAATGTTTTAATGTGTGGATGTACAACATGTTGGTCTAGCCACCCTGTGATGGTCTTTTGTGCTGTCTCCACTTTGGGGCTATTATGAATAAAATAAAGCCACTCTAAACATTGGTGGACACATATCTGTATGGACATAGGTTTTAATTTTTCTTAAGCAAATGCTTAGGAGTGAATTGCTGAGTCACATGCTTAACTTTTATCAGAAATTGCCACCAGGGGCTTCCCTGGTGGCGCAGTGGTTAAGAATCCACCTGCCAGTGCAGGGAACACGGGTTCAAGCCCTGGTCCGGGAAGATCCCATATGCCACGGAGCAACTAAGCCCGTGCACCACAACCACTGAGCCTGTGCTCTAGAGGCCGTGAGCCACAACTACTGAGCCTGCACACCACAACTACTGAAGCCTGTGCACCTACAGCCCGTGCTCCACAACAAGAGAAGCCACCACAATGAGAAGCCCACGCACCGCAACGAAGAGTAGCCCCTGCTCGCCGCAACTAGAGAAAGCCTGCACACAGCAACAAAGATCCAACACAGCCAAAAATAAAATAAATAAATTTTTTTTAAAAATTGCCAACAGCTTTCCAAAGTGGTTGTACCATTTTATATTTCCACCAGCACAGTATGAGGCTTCCAGTTGCTTACTAGTATGAATTTTTCATCACACAGAGAATACATGGGTATATTCTCCCGTAAAGCTAAAGCACCTTTGGGCAATCACCAGGCACCCGCCACTCCCCCCAGAATAACACTGTTAGCAGTTTGGGGTGCTTCCTTGCAGACCTTTTCCTGTGCATTTATATACATAAATAAATACCATAGAAAACACATCGTATTATTTTGTGGTGATTCTTTTTTACAAAAACGGAAAACATCTTCCGTTATATATTTCTTCCTTGTGTTTACCACCCCCAGCATACAACTTATTCCCTGCCTCTACTCTCCCCCTAGATAGGACGTTACCTCAGCTAAGGTAAGGAGTTTGTTTTGTTCACTGCTGTATTCCAAGTGCCTTGAACAGTGTCAGGCAGAAACGGATGCTCCAAATATCTATGGAAAGCAAGGAGAGTGTAAGTATTGTTCTGGAACTTGTTTTTTTCCCCTCTATAAGTCATAGATCTTTCTAGGTCAGCACTTACCAATCTATTTCCTTCCTTAACCTGCTGCATGTATTCTGTGACAGGAATATGCAAATTGTCTTTTTCATTCCCCTATGGATGGGCACCTAGGTTGCTTCTGATTTTTCATTGTTAGGAGCACTGCTGCCATGAACATCTGGGCTTGCCCCCTTGGGCACAATATTTCTCTAGAACAGTATCCCAGAAGGAAACAGGAGGTTCGGAGTGTCTACGCAGTGTAAATTTTAGTAAAATTGGCCAAAGAGGCAGGATCAACACATTGTCAACTTGAGGAATGGGGGGAAATTAATGGTAAATGGATAGAATTTCTTTTATTTGGCAAATTGGGGGTGGTGGGGAGAAGGTAGCATCAGAGTCGTGCTGGAGGGTGATTATGTTCCCACACCCCGGGGTCAGATGCCCTGAGTTCAAATTATGTCTCTGCCACCATCAAGCTGTATGACCTCAGACAAGTTAAGTTATTCAACCTCTCTGTGCCTCAGTTTCCAATCTGAAAAATGGGAATAATAAACATAGCCACCTCCAAGGGTTGTTATGAGAATCAACACACATATAAAGCACTTGGAGCTGGGATGGGCACTTGTTAAATATTCGGTAAGTGTCCTCCACTGTTACTATTTACAACCAACAAGTGTTTGTGTTTAAAAGAACACCTGTGGCTCACTTCGGTCATTTCCTTCACCTTCCTGGCCTGTAGACATTGGCTTTTCCATCCACTGACTCACGGCATGTATTCCAGAGAGAGGAGAGGCCTGGGAGCGGAGGTCCAAGGGGGAGGGGATCCAGGGAGTTACAGGAACCAGTGGAGTTTCCAGAAGCAAGGGCTGTTTGTTCAGTGGCAACAAAAGCCCCAGAGGTGGGTTCAGGGAAGACCTATGAGCAGCTGTCGCAGCCAGGCAGCGGGGAAAGTCAGCAGTGACCTCTGGGAGGGATGTTGGGGCAGAAGCCAGCTTCAGAGGGCCAGGGCCAGGGCCTGTGCTGGTGGGGAAGGAGTTGGTCGGGAGCACCATTGTCCTTCAGAGAAATCTGGTCAGCCTGGACTGTATCTGGAAGAAGAAACACGTGTCTTGATTTTTAAGTGTAGAAGATCTGAGCAGGTTTAAGGGGAAAAAATTATTTCAAGAGCCGTGACTACAGGGTCTGAGAGGAACAGCGCCAGTATATTCAGGGCCTGACCCTCTCAGAAAGTTCCTGCTGTGGTTAGATGTTCCACCAATTTCTATGGAACAGATAACCATGGGGAGGGAAAAGATGCCTCACCGCCCCCACACACACATTCACTAATTTCATCATGAGACACCAAGAAATAAAGAGCACAGTCCCTGCCCTTAATTAAGGGTGGATTCCAATCTAGTTTGGAAAAGGACACAGGAACGTGAAAAAGCTAAAATCATAATGAAAGATTTAAAACATGACAGGCAGGCCTGGTGTAGAAGAAAGACTGCAAACTAGCAGCCTATGCAAGGCTTTAGTGACCCAGAACAAGATATTTTCCATTTTGACTTGGTTGCCATCAATTACATCTAGGAAGTTTTCACAGTAAGATCTAAATATCTCACACCCCACATCCTAAACGTCAGCCAATTCTATAGCTCCACCTTCAAAATGCAAATACCCAGAGTCTGATGACTTCTCCCCACCTCCTTTCTCACCCACCTACCGGTCCATTCTCCAGAGGCAGCCAGAGGGATACGTCGAGGACCTAAGTCTGGTCCTCTCTCTCTCTCTCCTCTGCTTAGAACCCTCCATGGCTCCCACCTAAACAGAGCGAAAGCTAAAGTCCTCACAGTGGCCACAAAGTCCTGCATCTTCTGCTCCCATTACCTCTCTGCTCTCAACTCCTTTGACTCTTCTCACTTCCTCTGCTCCAGTCACACAGGTCCCTCACTGTTTCTAGAACATTCCAGGCAGGATCCCTCCTTAGGACCTTTGTATTTGCTTCTCTCTCTACCTGGACTGCTCTTCTCCTGGGGGAAGGGTACCGCACAGCCCATTCTGGGAATCTTTCCAGCCTTTAAGCAAACCTCAGAGGTTTCCCCAATACCCCACGTAAAAGTTCGCAATACACCTGACACTTCTGCCCCCTGCCCTGCGTTATGTTTCTCCACAGCACTTACTACTGTCTAAAATGCTACGTAGTCTGTTTTGTTCACACCTGTCCCCCATTAGTTTGTAAGCAGTGTCTTCAGGCTGTTTTGCTCTCCATGGACTCTCCAGTACCTGGAACCACCCTGGCCCAGAGCAAGCACTCCAAAAACATTTGTGCAATACGAGCACTTCCAACTTCTCTTAACAAGCAGAGGAGGGACTTCCCTGGCGGTCCAGTGGTTAAGACTCCTTGCTTCCAATGCAGGGGGTGCGGGTTTGATCCCTGGTCGGAGAACAAAGATCCCACTTGCCGCGCGGACAAAAAAAACCCAGAAGAATTTGGCATCAGTGGGCTAGAAAGAGAGGAGCCATCGCTCTTTTGTTCACTGCAGTCCCCACCCAGCCTGCTTCGCTCTGCACTTTTGTCCCCTGGGCAGATGACAGAGCACCGCATGGGGAGCCAAGAGCCGGCATTTTGATCCCCACTTTTCTGTTAAATCTTTTCCTCCCTGTCCCTGAGCCTGCCAACCTCACTGCCTAGAACACCCGGTGGTCGACAGAATCCGGCCGCCAGAGGAATCCAGCCCACCGCCTGTTTTTGTGCAGCTAAGAATGGGTTTTACATTTTTAAATGTTTGGGGAAAAAATGAAAAAGGAAGACGTTGGTGAACCATGAAAATTACATGACATTCACATTTCAGAGTCCATAAATAAACTTGTATCGGCCCCAGCCATGCACAGCCAGTTTACCTGTAGTCTGTGGCTGCTTTTGCGCTGTAACAAACAACAACAGAACGGCAGAGACGATGTGGCCTGCAAAGCCTAAAACATTTTTTTTTTTTTTTTTTTTGCGGTACGCGGGCCTCTCACTGTTGTGGCCTCTCCCGTTGCGGAGCACAGGCTCCGGACGCGCAGGCTCAGCGGCCATGGCTCACGGGTCCACCTGCTCCGCGGCATGTGGGATCTTCCCAGACCGGGCAACGAACCCGTGTCCCCTGCATCGATAGGCGGACTCTCAACCACTGCGCCACCAGGGAGGGAAGCCCAGCCTAAAATATTTTATCTGGTCCTTTCCAGGAAACGGTTGCCAACACTGGTCTAAATCCCTTCGTGAGATGAACCAAAACCAAAAACCACCAATGTCTTTCTCAGCCTGAGCTCCTCTCTGAAAACTTCCCTTGTTCCTGGGACCCACTTTGGCCCCGGGAAGCAAGTCATATCACTGCACAGCCCACACTCGCTGGCCACGACTTGTTTGCTCTGTATTTGTTCCTTCCCTCCTCGAGGACCGGGACCTGCAGGCTAAAATCCCCCAGTGTTGAGCACGTTGCCCTGTAGTCAGTAAGTATTGGTTAAACTTTTCTGTAGGCCTCAGGGCCACCCCTTCTCTACTCTGGGCTCCATTTTGTCATCTGTAAAGTGGGAGCCTTGATCCCTAATATCTCCAACACTGCGGAGAAGGCACCCATGAGTCCTCGCCAAGCTGAATGAGACTATTTGCCAAAACAGTTTTTTTTTTTTTTAAAGGGCATCGTGAGAGCATCAAAGGTAACAAACTCATGGACTGTGGGCCCGATTTCAGCCCAAATATGTTTTGCTTGGTTTGCACTTTTTCTAAATGTTTTTTTACTTCGGTGTCAGTAGAAACCAAACCTACTGTAAACCAGCACACTTCAGTTGCGACTAGTATCTATCCAGCCCTTGTGGGCACGTGAGTTGGCCATCCCTGGATGGAGAGTTAAAGGATCATTACAGCCAGGATGCCTGGAGCCCTAAAGAAGCCTCTGGAGTCAAAGGTGAGGAATGTAATTAGGCCAGTTTTTCTCAAACCTGGATGGATATCAGAATCACCCAGACAGTATATACGGTGCAGATTCCAGGCTCACCCCACACCCGCTGAATCCTACGCCCCATAGTTTGCAATGCTGGATGTGGATTTTTTTTTTTATTCTCCCCAAATGCTTACGCATTGCAGGTGAGACTATGTATCAAATCAAACTGCAGATGTCAATTTGTCTGTTATGGTCAAAATTATAAATGTACCTATCTCTTGACCCAGCAATTCTGGTTGGGAATCTATCTTCCCAACCAGGGCTTCTTAAACTTTAATATGCATACAAATGCCCTGGGCATCTTTTTAAGATGCAGAATCTGATCCAGCAGGTCTGGGGTGAGGCCTGCGACGCTGCAGTTCTAACGAAGCTCCTAGTTGATGCCCAGCTGCTAGTCCTGGAACATTTTGAGCAGCAAGGCTGTGCATCTCCCCGCACACATAACCAGTGATGCAGGTACAAGGGGACTCATTGTACTATAGTCTGTCATTGCAACTATTGGGAATAACCTGTATGTCCATCAACAGGACACCAATCAAATTGGTGCGTCCCTATAATAGAGTATTACATGGCCTTCAAAACTATCAAGGCAGCTCCTTATGAACTGCTATGGAATGATCTCCAGGGCATATTATTAAACATACAAAAAAATCAAGAAGCAGAACACTAAGCGGAATGTGCAACATTTTGTATATAAGTGTTGGGTTGGAATATTTATGTTCACATTGACTTGTAGAAGCACAGAACAGCCTGGCAGAAGAAACTGACAACTGAGTACCTCTGGAGAGGGCAACGGAGTGGACGGATGACAGGGGAGAGAGGGTGACATCTTCCTATATCCATTTGAATTTTGAACTATGTGACTATAATACCTTTTAAAAAAATGAATAAAAATTTAAATTATAAATACACCTAAATACAAAGACTCACTATGTGCTTCTAAGGCTCACACATGAATTTCACACATGAACCGGAAAAGCAGCTCCAGCGTGGGTCACCTCCTCCCTCGGTGCACCATGTACACATGCGTGTGCACACACACACACACACACACTTGCATCCAGCTTTGAGGACAGTCTGTGCAGGGTGTTGGCAAGCACGCTGGGCTTAAACGCGGCAAACCTCCATTGGATCTCAGTTCCACCACCTGAGTGGCATAGAGTAAGACATGCCACCTCAATAAGCCCCATTTCATGGGGATGGTCAAAATAACACTGGCTACCCTGCAGACCTCAGATGGTGGGAAAACGCTTCAAAAACTGTCAAGCATACACATGAAAAGACTAATTATAACATGAACCCTGATGGTGAGCAGGGCATCGGGCAGCCCCAGCCTGGTCTCCACGGGGTCTCGTGCTTACCTCCCAGGGCGCCATGCAAGGTGGAAACCCAATACCTTGACCTTTGCAGTCAGGCAGCTGCTCAGAGCAACCCCTGGCAGTGCTAATCTCCAACTCTCCTCCCACCATCTGGTCCAGCTGCCAGGCTGAGTCACATGGGGCTAGGGACAGCACATGACCTGTGTGTGGGACTGGTGTGAGAGTGGTGGCTGGGGGAGGATGGGAGAAGCCACAAGAGGCTGCCACTCCCCTCTCAGTGGGAAACTTCCTGCCAGGGAAGGAGATCTAAGCTTGACCTTAGGTCCTGAACTCAACTGGTTGCCTGGCTGTCTGGCAGAACTCCTCCTCCAGGAAGCCCACCGTGTGTGTGTGTGTGTGTGTGTGTGTGTGTGTGTGTGTGTGTGTGTGTGCGCGCGCGCGTGAGAGAGAGAGAGAGAGTGTGTTTATAGCAGAGAAAGAAGAAGTGTACAAGGAGATGATAATAAAACTAACAAATATTGAGCACTTAACCGTGTGCCAATCTCTGTCCTAAGTATCTCACAGATTGGGACTTCCCTCGTAGCGCAGTGGTTAAGAATCCACCTGCCAATGCAGGGGACACAGGTTCGAGCCCTGGTCCAGGAAGATCCCACATGCCGTGGAGGAACTAAGCCCGTGCACCACAACTACTGAGCTTATGTGCCACAACTACTGAAGCCCACGTGCCTAGAGCCCATGCACCGCAACAAGGAGTAGCCCCCGCTTGCTGCAACTAGAGAAAGCCCGCACGCAGCAACAAAGACCCAACACAGCTAAAAATAATTAATTAATTAATTATTTTAAAAAAGTATTTCACAGATTAAACTCAGTGAATCTTTGTTGATACTGGCAACATTGTCATCACCCCCACTTTCCAGACGAGGAGACTGAGGCCCAGTACAGCTAATTATCTCGTCCCAGGTCATATAGCCCAGAGTCAGAGACAGGCAGTCTGACTCCAGAGCCCCGACTCTGAACCTCTCAACCACAGGGAATTTCATTTCTGGAAGGGATTTCTCAGGTGTCCCTTATGTTGGCATCTGGCAGTGTAACCGTGGGCAAATTAACCCCGTGCTTCGTGTTACAGAGTCTCAGTTTCCTCACCTGTAAAATGAGCATCATCATAGCAATACCCACCTTTCAGGGCTGTTTGGAAGCTCAGTGATGAGGTATTGAAAGTCCTGCATGCAGGACCTTTAACCTGATATCAACTCTTGTGAAAATCATCATTGTTAATAGGATTATCATACCCATTACTATCCAGTACTATTGAATGAGGTATAGAAAACACCCAGTCCTGTGCAAAAAGGAATCAAATCTCTTTTTAGCAGTTTGTCTATATCATTCGTCTACAACATGTAACCTAAATATCTTGCCTCTTCTCCTGTTTCTGTCAACCCCTGTAAGAAAGCAAGATAGAGTTAGCAAAAGAAAGTTTGCAGATCTTGGTCATGATCAAAACCACTTTTTTTTTTAAGGCATCAAGAATCTTGATTTCTGCTGAGAGATTGTCACAGAAGAGAAACCTACACAGGGCAGAAAGTCCAGCCTCGTGGCCGGGGGACAGATGAAATTTATCTTTCAAGGTCACTTCGACTTCTTTGTCCCCATGAAGACTAATTCAATTCAACAATTATTTAGCAAGTGTTTAGGCTGTTCCAGGCCCCTGCTGGGGACTGGGGAGATGGCACAAAATAAGACAGATAAAAATCCCCATCTCATGGAGCTGACTTTCTGGGGGAGGAGACAGACAATAAACAAGTAAAGAGATCATCTAATGTCAAGTGTCAAGAAATGCGGGGGAAGAAAAGTAAAACAGAGTAAGGGTGTGGAGGGTGGTGAGAGTGAGAGGGCGGGGCTGTTATTTTAAGCAAGGTGATCAGGGAAGGCCTCTTGGAGACATTTAAGTAGAGAGCTAATGAAGTGAGGGTAGCCAGGGAAAGAATATTCCAGGTTGAGGGAGTGAGTAGCATGTGCAAAGGCCCTGAGGCAGAGCCAGGGGAGAGAGTGGTAGGAAATGAGTTTGGGTAGGCAGGCAAGGCCTTGCGTCTCTCCTACTTTCTTCTCCGCCAAACTGGGATGAAGACAGCAGCCTCCTACCCCACCTCCACCCGGGAGCTGCCAGGAGATATTGGAGGGAAAGTGCTTTGAGAGGGAGACCAGGGAACTAATCAGAACGTTATGAATGGACACGCTTTACAAGGCCTATGCCAGGGGCACTTTGTGACAGCATCGTTTCTCCTCCCTCCTGGCGATTCTGTTATCCTAAAGACTATACTGGGAGAGCCCAAGTTTCAAACATTTGCATTCTCTCACTCAAAGGATAGAAAAGGTAGGGCCCAGGGAGTGGGGAGACCTGCCTGAGTTCACATAGCATATTCCAGCTAGAGCCCCAGTTTTAAGGACTTGGCTCCGAAATGTAACAAATATTGACTCATCCCACTCTCAGGTGAAGATGAGAGCAAATAAAATCAATAGCCTTATCTCCTTAAGAAGTTGTTACTTCCCCCAAGGCAAGAAGGAGGTGAGACTATTTGTTGAGGGATTGGACTGGCTGAGTAACACCTTGCAAAGGAAATTAAATGTGTTAAATGAGCAATTTCTCCTGTAGACTGGTTTCTTTGCTCTTCTCCACTTCTCGTTTGTGCTTTTCAGAACGTTCCCCTGATCTTCTTAGGTCTTCACAGCCCATGCTGAGCAAGGGTTAGAGAAAACTCTGGGCTCTTCGTCACCTTTCCACAGATGAGGACACTAAGGCCTGGAATAGAAAAATAGCTCATCTGAGGCTGTACAGCAAGTTTATTTGTTCAGCCAGCAGATATGCATCATGGTGAATGGGGAAAATGGCAGGCAGCAGACCACCTAGAAAATAACATAATGAACAAGATAATTTCAGAGAATACCAAGAGTGTGGATGAAATAAAAGAAAGGGACTGGCAGGACTAATTGAGTGTGGTCAGAGAAGGGCCCCAGGGGAGGTGACATATGAGTGGTGCTTGTAGCTTAAGAAACAACCAGCCATTTTCAAAGCCAGGAAGTAGTTCCAGGCCGAGGGACGGCACGTGCAAAGGCCGTGTGGTTGGAACAAGCATGGTGCTGGAGGAACAGAAAGGAAAGGCCAGTGTGGCTGGAGCAGAGCAGACCAGGAGGAGGGAAGTGAGAGATGAGATCAGAGACGTGGGGGCAGGGCCTTGCAGGCCACTGTGGATTCAGTCCTAAGGGCGGTGGCTGCCCGGTGGAGGGCTCTATGGTTGGTGTCAGATCTCCTTCAGAACGAAGGCTCACTCTTCCATGACTCCCTTTGGCCTTCTACACATCCCGGTACTTCCTCAGCTGACCCTGGAAGTTCCTGGTTGTGCTCCTGGCACGTGACTCTAACTACCACCCCCACCCCACCCCCATCCCCAGCTCTGATTTCCCACAAACTCAGCAGCAGCTGCCTTTCTCACATACAGGCAGATCCTCACCTCGGTTTCTCAAGTTCACGCCCTCTGGGAGCCTTGCAGCAGATGAATTTACATCTCCCTCCTCCCTGGCGGCGGCGGCAGGAATTGGGGGTAGGGAAAAAAGAGAGCGAGAGAGCAGAGAAGTTGTTCAGGAGTGAATCTGCCTGCAAACTAGGTAGAAAAGCAGAGAGAGCACGAGCCAGACCTGATGTGAGGGGCTTATCAGCTCTGCCCTGCAGACAGGCTTCCACGGGCCAGATCTGTCTCCTCTGGCCTCACTCCTGGTGTTAGACGGTGGCAGACGGAATCCCAGAGTGAGGCTGGCCAAAAATAACCAAGCACAGGGACAGCATCTAGGGGAACCTGGTGGGGGAGATGGGGGTCCTAACCCCCCCCCACCAAATCACCATCAGACCTCCAAAACTCTTCCTTGGTGATATCTCTCTTTGATGTAGGCAGTTGAGGTCTTTTTTTTTTAATTGAACTATAATTGACATATAACATTATATTAGTTTCAGGTGTACAACATAATGATTCTATATTTATAAATATTGCAAAATGATCACAACAATAAATCTAGTTAACATCCATCACCACACACAGCTACAGTTTTTTTTCTTGTGATGGGAACTTTTAAGATCTATCCTCTTAGCATCTTTCAAATATGCTCTACGGTATTGTAAACTATAGTCACCATGCTGTATGTTACATCTCCAGGACTTATTTATTTTATATCTGGAAATTTGTACATTTTGACCCCCTTCACTCATTCCGCCCACCCTCAGCCCCTGCCTCTGGCAACCATAAGTCTTCCTAATAATAATAGCTCAGAGTTATAGAGCACTTACTGTATGCTATGCACTGTATTGAATACTTGGAAGTTTTAATTCACGAAAGCACCTATGGCCAATGGAAATAAAAGGATTCTTAGAAAACTTGGTGATTTTTATGTATTTTTCAAAAGCCAGCTAAGTCGGGCTTCCCTGGTGGCGCAGTGGTTGAGAGTCCGCCTGCCGATGCAGGGGACACGGGTTCGTGCCCCGGTCCAGGAAGATCCCACATGCCGTGGAGCGGCTGGGCCCGTGAGCCATGGCCGCTGAGCCTGCACATCCGGAGCCTGTGCTCCGCAACGGGAGAGGCCACAGCAGTGAGAGGCCCGCGTACCGCAAAAAAAAAAAAAAAAAAAAAAAAAAAAAAAAGTCTTGTGATTCCTCCCTGACCAAAAAGAGAAACAGGAGCTGACATTGTCATCCTCTTCCTCCTTCTCCTCCGCACCACGAATTAATATGAATAATGGCTAACTTTATTTGAGCATTTGCTATGTACCAGGCTTTCTTCTAAGCATTTTGTGTATTGTTTCATTTAATCCTCACAACAATAGGAGGAGGTAGGTGCTATTTTAACCCCCTTTACAGAGGAGGCAACTGAGGCAGAGCCCACACAGCGGTGGTGAGTAGACATTAGCTCTCTCACCTCTCATGCTATGACCTTGGACAAGTCACTTCCTCTCTCCAGGCCTCAGTTTTCTCATCTGTGAAATCTCTAAGCTGTACAAGGTCATCATGACAGTCTAAACTTTTTGTTATGCCTTAAACACATTTCCTAACAATCAAAGCATACCTAAAAAGAATGAATTTGAAACCACCTACATGCCAGTGTAGGACATGTGTGTGTGTGTGTTTTAAGAGCCAATTAATCAGTAATCCATTGCAGTTTTTTCTTTTCAGCCTGGGCCAGCAGAATGGCTCCCACAAAGAAGGATGGTGAAAAGGACCATTCTGCCAGCAACAAGGCGGTGAGCAGAGAATATATCATTGACATTCACAAGCACACCCGTGGAGCAGGCTTCAAAAAGCGTGCTCCTTGTACACTCAGGGAGATCCAGAAGTTTGCCATGAAGAAGATGGGCACTCCAGCTCTGAGCATTGACCCAAGCCAAAGGAACAAGCAATGTCCCTACTGTACCTGTGGCTGGTGTCCAGAAAACAAAATGAGGATGAAGATTCACCAGACAAGCTCGGTTCCCTGTGTCCCTGTCACCACTTTCAAACATCTGCAGTCAGCGTGGATGAGAACTACCCACTGATTGTCAAATAGTTATGAAACAAACAGAAAAGAGCCAATTAACCAAGCTTTTAAAAATGAGTCTATACTTTAAAAAAAAATTAATAGACTTCTTTAGAGCCATTTTAGGCTTACAGAAGAATTGAGGAGAAGGTAGGAAAGTACAGAGTTCCCCTATATGCTCTCAACCCCACCCCAGTTTCCCGTTATTAGCATTGGCGTGGTACTTTCGTTACGATTGATGAGCCAATATCGACACATCATTATTAGCTAAACCCATAGTTTACATTAGGGTTCACTCTGTGTTGTGTATGCTGTGTGTTTTGATGAGTGTATAATGACATGTGTTTGCCATTGCAGTATCATATGGCACAGTTTCACTGCCCTCAAAATCTTCTGTACTCTGCCCGTTCATCCCTCCCTTCCGTTCCCCTAAACTCCTGACAGCCACCGAATTTTTTCTACTGTCACAATAATTTTGCCTTTTCCAGAACGTCATGTATGTAGCCTTTTCAGATTGGATTATTTCATTTACTAATATGCATTTAAGGTTCTTCCTTGTCTTTTCGTGGCTTGATAGCTCATTTCTTTTTAACACTGAATAATATTCCATAGTCTAGATGTACCACAGTTTGTTTATCCATTTACCTATTGAAGAACATTTTGGTTGCTTCCAAGTTTTGGCAGTTATGAACAAGGGCTTATACATTTTTTAATAATTACTTCTTCCAATGGTAAAAAGCAAAGATATAGGATCACCATGGATTAGGACAATATGGACAAACACTGAAAATGAAATAAAAATTTCCCCGTTTCCAGATCAAGAAACTGAGGCTCAAGGAGGGGAAGTGACATGTTCATTCATTCATTCCTCCAGTGAATATTTACGGAGGACCTACTATGTGAAGGTACTGTGCTGGGTCAGGGGGCACTGCTGGGAACAGAAAGATTAGGTCTCTGCCCTCCTGGAGTAGACAGACAATAACCAAGTAAATAAATAAATAATATGAATAACGAAAGAACAGCCAATATTTATTGTGTACTTTCTTTGCACCAGGCATTGTTCCAAACTCTTTGTGTGCATTAAGGCAGTTGACCCCTATAAGCACCCTGGGAAGTAAAACTATCATTATCCCATTTGCAGGTGGAAAACTGGAGTCCAGAGAGGTTAAATCACTAACCTGAGATCACACAGCTTGAAAGTGGAGGAAGCAGGATTTGAATCCAGGTCATGGGGCTCCCAAGTCTGTGGGCTGACCACTGCTCTAAAATAATGGGAGGTCATTTTAGCCCGAGGGTTGGTGGCAGAGCCCAGGCTAAACGCTGATCTTCAGCTTCTCGTGTTTTTTGTGCTGGGGCCCCCCTGCCTTTCAGAGTTCTGAGAAGCCAAACCTCACTGTTCTTCTGGCTTCTTCCAGTCTCTTAGCCGTGGTCCCTGGGGGTTGGGGGGAAGGGCTCGTAGCTGGCCAGGGCTCCTGAGTGCAATCAGATCCCCTTTCTTTTTAAGCCATTAAATCCCTGATGACAAATTCTCGGAGCAGCAGGCTGACCTGACCAAGAGAACAGAGTTGCTGGGTATGGAAAAAAGCTACACACTTCAGCTGGTGTTTTGGACCAGGCAAGGAGGGGCAGTCGCACCCAACTCTGTTTCCTGCCGGTGTGGTTCAAAATCAGCAGCAGAAAAAGCCAACATTTCTGGAATGGTGTTGGTGAGGCTCTAGGGAAACAGGTACTCAGACACCGCTGATGAGAGAAAGTGGCTATAGCTGCTTTGAAAAACAATTCATCACAACTACTCAGCTTTAAAAGAACACAGCCTTTGACCCAGCAGTCCCAGGGCTGGAAGTTCATCCTACAGACATCCTAGTTATCCACACGCATGTGTCTAAGATGATATATGCACAAACCTAGACATTACAGCAGTTTGTAGCAAAAGAACTGGAATAACCCCATAGTTCTCCCATTCCCCTAAACAGGTCCCTGGTGAAACAAATGAGGTTCATACTCGCAAACAAATTCTATGGTTTTGTTCAAAAGAAAAAGTCAGGGCTTCCCTGGTGGCGCAGTGGTTGAGAGTCCGCCTGCCGATGCAGGGGACACGGGTTTGTGCCCCGGTCCGGGAAGATCCCACATGCCGCGGAGCGGCTGGGCCCATGAGCCATGACCGCTGAGCCTGCGCATCCAGAGCCTGTGCTCCGCAACGGGAGAGGCCACAACAGTGAGAGGCCCGCGTACCGCAAAAAAAAAAAAAGAAAAAGTCAGCTTTCCACTGCGATTGAGATTTCAAGATAACTTGTTAAGGGGAAAAAAGCAAGCCTCAGAACATTATATGCGATCTCAACTACAGCAGAAAGAAGAGAGAAGGGAGGGCTTTGTCTATAGAGGTGTTGAATCGTGAAAGAGTGCTAGGACCTGGGGCCAGGCATCCTATTTCTGGCCCTCCCTTGCTGTGTAACGAAGAATTAAATAAAGTAAGCTACATAAGAGGCTCTGTTCAGGGTCTAGGACATAGGAAGTGGTCAGTAAAGAGTAGGTATACTAATAAGTATCAGCATTACGCACAAACTTTCTCTGGAGGAAGACACAAGAAACGGGGTACAGGGGCTACTTCTGGGAACAGAAGGATGTGGGTGGGAGAGGGGGCTGCTGACTTTTCAGTGTATGCCCTTTTTGAAGAGTTTGAGTTTTTCTTTTTACCTGTGTCTGTACCATATGTTTCAAGAATATTATTTAAATAGGGGAGCAGGGCAAATTCTAAAGGAGGAGCAGCTGAGTGATTTCAGGTGGCTTTCCAGCTGGATTTTTCTGAGCTACCAGCAACCTGGGCCCCGTGGTTCACAGTCTGGCCCCTCATTCACCTGGGGGACTGTTAGAAGGGCAGGACCTCAGCTCCACCCCAGACCTGCGGAAAGAGAATCTGCATTTTGACAAGATGCCCAGGTGAGTCGCATGCGTGTGCAAGGTTGAGAGGCACTGGTTTTCAGGCTGCAGCCCCGGAGGCCTCCAAGGGCCAGAAGACAAGTGGGTGTTTTTTTTTTTTTTTAACATCTTTATTGGAGTATAATTGCTTTACAATGGTGTGTTAGTTTCTGCTTTATAACAGTGAATCCGTTATACATATACATATGTTCCCATATCTCCTCCCTCTTGCGTCTCCCTCCCACCCTCCCTATCCCACCCCTCTAGGTGGTCACAAAGCACCGAGCTGATCTCCTTGTGCTATGCGGCTGCTTCCCACTAGCTATCTACCTTACGTTTGGTAGTGTATATATGTCCATGCCTCTCTCTCGCTTTGTCCCAGCTTACCCTTCCCCCTCCCCATATCCTCAAGTCCATGGTCTAGTAGGTCTGTGTCTTTATTCCCGTCTTACAAGTGCTTCTCTGTTTTGTGACTCAGCCGAGCAAAGGATGAATGGAATGAGGGGCCCCTCCCTTGGGGTGGGGTTTGGGGAAGGGGAGAGAACAGGAAGAATTGAGAACTCTGCTTGCTGTCTCCCCACAGCAGGTTGTAGCACGTGAGGTCTGAGGCATGTGGCTTTCAGCAGCTCCCCGCTTAGGGTTTAAAATAACTTTCTGGTTAAAAAAAGAAAGAAAGGAAGGAAGAGAGAAAAGGGAACCTCCCACTGTAGCCCACATAGCCCCGACATGAAAGGAGGCCTCTGCCCTCCCCACCCCAGCCCCAAGCCCACTTTCTGTCTCTTTGGAGACAGTGACAGAAGTATTGCTCAAGGAGAAATCAAGTGGGAGATCTTTAGAGCTGAAGGGCCTCTAAGATAATTCACTTTAAGCTTCTCAGTTAACAGGTGGAGCAGTCAAGCCTCAGAGAGCGCAAGTGGTTTGTCCAAGGTCACACAGCACGTTAGGGGCAGACACAGCTCAGGAATCATAGAGGTAGGAGAGACCTTGAAACCGTCTACTTAAGAGTTACACACTTGACAGGCCACACAGGTGATGCCCGAAAGAGAAGCCGATCAGCCGTTCTAGCCCACAGGCTGCAGAGCAGGGACGTGAGCCCAGATGGGCTCATGAGAATTGGTTCTGGAACTTTTGTTGGTACCAGCTATTCACAGGCATAGAGCCTGCCAACAGTTTTTTTAATTGTGGTAAAATGTACTAACATTTACCATCTTAACCATTTTTAAATATTCATTTTGGGAACATTAAATGCATTCACATTGTTGTGTAATGAGCCTGTCACTCTTGGTAGAGACATGGGGATAAGAAGCATATCACTCTTTTAGTTCTAGTCTAAGAAAAACTGCAGGGAGCAAAATGATAAATGGCCACAGACACTGGGGTCAGGGAGAAAACAGGGAGCAGTGGGCACCATGGCAAACTGGAAAGCATGCAACCCCATCTGAGAGACAGCCTACTTAGCGCCAGCTGACTTGTGCCTGCAGGGACGCTAGATCATCTATATTTGAAAACACCTGATTTCTTTTTAATGTATTTTTTTGAAGTATAGTTGATTTACTATGTTGTGTTAGTTTCTGGTATACAGCAAAGTGATTCAGGTATATATATACACACACACACACACACACACACACATATACACATACATTCTTTTTCATATTTTTTTCTTTATGGTTTATCACAGGATATTGAATACAGTTTCCTGTGCTATACAGTAGGACCTTGTTGTTTATCCATCCTATATATAATAGTTTACATTTGCTAATCCCAAATTCCCAATCCAACCCTCCTCCAACCCCCTCCCTCTTGGCAACCACAAGTCTGCTCTCTATGTCTGTGAGTCTCTTTCTGTTTCATAGATAATCTCATTTGTGTCATATTTTAGATTCCACATATAAGTGATATCACATAGTATTTGTCTTTCTCTTTCTGACTTACTTCACTTAGTATGATAATCTCTAGGTCCACCAATGTTGCTGCAAATGGTATTATTTCATTCTTTTTTTTATGGCTGAGTAGTATTCCATTGTTTGTGTGTGTGTGTGTGTACACACCACATCTTCCTTATCCATTCATTTGTCAATGGAATTTAGCTTGTTTCCATGTCTTGGCTATTGAAAACACTGAATGTGTTAAGCTTTTCTTCAAAATTGAAAACATTTTGAAAAGGTAAACAGAAAAATTCTCCCTCCCACTTGGGTCCTCCTCTCCCATAGGTAACAGTTATTGATTTCTTATGAATACTTAAAGTTTCTTTATAATTATACAAGCAAATAGTAACACATACATATGTTTTGTCTTGTTTCTCCATTTTTACACAAAAGAGAGCATAATAAACACTTTGTTTTACACCCGGCTTTTTTACTTAACAATTTATCCTAGAGAACTTACCTGATCAGTACTGGGCAGTGTCCTCATTTTTTCCAGCTGCATCGTATTCCAGCCTATGGATGGTCCATATTTGATCCAACCCATCCCCTGTTGATAGGCTCTGGCTATTTTTTGAAACTGTTGCATTACAAACAATGCTGCCTGGATAACCTCCAACATAATCATTTTTCACATGTGCACATGTATCTGTGGGCTAGTTTCCAAACAGTAGAATTTTTATAT
The DNA here is from genome assembly GCF_003676395.1 of Aethalodelphis obliquidens. NCBI lineage: Eukaryota > Metazoa > Chordata > Mammalia > Artiodactyla > Delphinidae > Aethalodelphis > Aethalodelphis obliquidens. The sequence goes on along the minus strand of NW_020838001.1, from coordinate 12,272,790 downwards.
TTGCATTTTTAATATTTAACAAACTTGCCAAATTTTCCCCTCATAGTCGTGGTACCAAGATCCACTCCTGCCAGTCATGTATGAGCGACTATTTCCTCACAAACACTTTATTGTTTTAATGTTGACAAATAAACTAAAATGAAACAAAATAAAAACCATGTGCATCCAAAAAGACAAAGCTGTGGGCTGCATCGGTTCCAACTTTACCAACTCCAACCCTTCAAAGCCCAGAAATGTTGATTGACTTGCTTCAAGTTGCACAGTGAAGGAACCACAGAGTCAGGATTCGAATCTCAACAGCCTGATTCCTGTGACTGTACCTGATCAACTTCCCAGCCAACTGCCAGCTTGGGGGACCCCTCAGCTTTGGTGGTAAGAAACTACAGCTTCTGCAGAGTTACCTTGTCAGCTTAACCAGTTGAAAAAGTCCCAGGCTTATTTGCAGATGTTGACTGTGGATGGAGCTGGCCCCACACCCAGCAAGTACCTCCTCTCAGATGTATCAGTCAGCTTTTACTGTGTAACAACCAACCACAAAATCTTATTTATTTCTGTTCTTTCAACCTAAAGCCCTTCACCCAAGTGCTTGAGGAAGCCCCTTATTGCAGAAGTGAGTCTGCAACTAAAACCCGTGAAGTAGCTTTGGGTCCAGACAGACCTGAGCTCCACTTCTGACTCAACCCTCTTGTAAACTGTATGACTTTGGATAATTGTCTCTTTTAAGATTCCTTTTCCCTCAACTATAATAGAAGGATAAAGGTAGTCCCCACTTTGAACTGCGGTAACCACAGTGGACACAAAATAAGTACCTTGAACATGAGAATCAGCTCACCAAGGTGCTCAAGCTATGAAAGGCTCAAAGGAACTGGGCCGGTGTGAGAGGAGAGAAGGTTCAAGGGTCCCCTCTCACTTATACTCCTCCACGTCACACCCTCATTTAGTCAAGAGCAGTGGACAGAATCACCCATACTCATCACATTATGATTTTTTTTACATCGAGCACAGATAATTAGATATGTGTAAGTTGCGTACACATGTAAAACAATTCCTTTGTATTTATATTGTGTTTATGCAACTAGATTGACAGCAGGGACTGTCTTCTAGTGGGTAAGACAGGCATGGGAATGGCTAAATATTTGGCAAAATAGAATGAAATAAATGGCGGCTACAAAATGCCATAGGGAAGGGCAACCCATTCAAATTGGAGCCCGGAAGGGCTTCTGGAGTCTTCTGTATCATCCCTTGAAGGAGGGTTAGGGGATGGAAGAGGACCCAGCGTTTATTAAACAGCTATTTGCTTGGCACTCTGTTTCCTGATTTAATTTTTTCTATTGAGTTTTTTTTTCTTTAAAAAATAACACAAGTATGATATCACTTGTAGAATCTAAATAATACAACAAACTAGTGAGTATAACCAAAAAAGAAGCAGACTTAGAGAACAAGCTAGTGGTTACCAGTGGGGAGAGGGAAGGGGAGAGGGGCAATGTAGGGGTAAGAGATTAAGAGGTCACAAACTATTAGGTATAAAATAAGCTACAAGGATATATTGTACAACATGGGGAATATAGCAAATATTTTATAATAATAACTGGAGTATAACCTTTAAAAATTGTAAATCATTATATTGTACAGCTATAATTTATATAGTATTATACATCAACTATACTTGAAAAAGGAATTTAAAAAGGAACATGAAAAATAAAAGGATTTGTTTAAAAAAATAACACAAATGTATAAGTCAGCTTTTGCTACAGAACAAACTCTCATTTATTTCTGGCTCACACATCTGTGGATTTTGGGGGAAGCTACTTTTTTTTTAAGCTTTTTTTTTTTGGCTAAGCCACGCATGCCATGCAGGATCTTAGTTCCCCGACCAGGGATCGAAACCGTGCCCCCTGCAGTGGAAGCTCGGAGTCTTAACCACTGGACCACCAGGAAAGTCCCAGTGGGGAGCTACTATTGATCTCATGATTTCAGCTGGACCTCTGGGAAAGGGGGTTGGTTTAGAGATCCCCAATATGTCACTCGTTTTGGGGGGACTAGTGGGCTATGCAGAACATGTTCTTCTCATTGTGAAATGCAGGAACCCAGGGGACCAGCCCAACTCCACCAGCACATTTCAAGTCTTTGTTTATATCATGTCCACTAATACCCCATTGGCCAAAGCCAGTCATATAGCCAAGGCCAAAGACAAGAGATGGAGAAGTATGTTCCATCCACTGAAGTGGAGGAGGAGAGGGTACATATTTGCTCAAAAATCACCTAGTTGGATGCAATCAATAATACGTGAATGCAGTCACGTTAAAAATTCAAACAAGAAAATATAAAAACATAACAAGGGAGGAAAATACTTTACCATCCTCCCGATCCCACCTCTCCCTAGCTGGACATAATCACCTCATCAGTTTGGGTTGAGCCCCGTCAGACTTCTTCCCACACTTTCACACACACACACACACAGAAGATTTTTATTTTGCACAATGAGTTCATACACTATGTATTTTCACATGACAATTACAAGTATCTAACCATTTAACAATTATATTGACCCTATGATTAGACTTTTTTTTTAACATCTTTATTGGAGTATAATTGCTTTACAGTGGTGTGTTAGTTTCTGCTTTATAACAAAGTGAATCCATTATATATATACATATGTTCCCATATCTCTTCCCTCCTGCATCTCCCTCCCTCCCACCCCTCTAGGTGGTCACGAAGCACGGAGCTGATCTCCCTGTGCTATGCGGCTGCTTCCCACTAGCTATCTATTTTACGTTTGGTAGTGTATATATGTCCATGCCACTTTCTCCCAGCTTACCCTTCCCCCTCCCCGTATCCTCAAGTCCATTCTCTAGTACGTCTGCGTCTTTATTACCATCTTGCCCCTAGGTTCTTCATGAACATTTTTTTTTTTTAGTTTCCATATATATGTGTTAACATATGGTATTTGTTTTTCTCTTTCTGACTTACTTCACTCTGTATGACAGACTCTAGGTCCATCCACCTCACTACAAATAACTCAATTTCATTTCTTTTTATGGCTGAGTAATATTCCATTGTATATATGTGCCACATCTTCTTTATCCATTCATCTGTTGATGGACACTTCGGTTGCTTCCATGTCCTGGCTATTGTAAATAGAGCTGCAATGAACATTTTGGTACATGACTCTTTTTGAATTATGGTTTTCTCAGGGTATATGCCCAGTAGTGGGATGCTGGGTCGTATGGTAGTTCTATTTTTAGTTTTTTAAGGAACCTCCATACTGTTCTCCATAGTGGCTGTATCAATTTACATTCCCACCAACAGTGCAAGAGGGTTCCCTTTTCTCCACACCCTCTCCAGCATTTATTGTTTGTAGATTTTTTGATGATGGCCATTCTGACCGGTGTGAGATGATATCTCATTGTAGTTTTGATTTGCATTTCTGTAATGATTAATGATGTTGAGCATCCTTTCATGTGTTTGTTGGCAATCTGTATGTCTTCTTTGGAGAAATGCCTATTTAGGTCTTCTGCCCATTTTTGGATTGGGTTGTTTGTTTTTTTGATATTGAGCTGCATGAGCTGCTTGTACATTTTGGAGATTTGATTAGACATTTTGAGTTGCTATTTTATAAGCAAGGAATCTGGGGTTAAGATGCGTACCCAAGATCACCCACCTCTTCAATAGCTGGACCAGGATTCAAACTCAAAAAATTATTTTCATTACGATGAGGCTGTCTCTATAAAAGAGGGATCCAGGGCTTCCCTGGTGGTGCAGTGGTTGAGAGTCCGCCTGCTGATGCAGGGGACACGGGTTCGTGTCCCGGTCCGGGAAGATCCCACATGCCGCGGAGCAGCTGGGCCCGTGAGCCATGGCCGCTGAGCCTGCGTGTCCAGAGCCTGTGCCCCGCAACGGGAGGGGCCACAACAGCTAGAGGCCCGCGTACCGCAAAAAAAAAAAAAAAAAAAAGAGGGATCCAGATATACCCCCAAAGTTATTACCAGCCCACTATGCCTTTCGTATGGGACCACAGAGAAGGCGATGGTTGTGTCTGTGTTTGTGTTTGTGTGTATGTGCGTGTGTGTGTGTGTTGAGAGTGAGTTTTAGGAAAAGGAAAAAGGAGTTATCACTATGACCAGACTTGTGTTAGGAGCTTTGGGAAACATGATGTACAGAAAAGACCTTCACCCTCTGGTCACTTATAATTAAGCCAAAGAAACAAGGAGTCTCTCTTGAGGCAGTTGAACAACTCGGCAGGATGTGCTAGCTGGCAGATTGGGCACCGACGGGACGTTTGCTCTGTCCGTCTAAGAGCTGAATGCTGGAGGACACGAGCCTTAACCATGTTCCTAGAAAATGGGAAAAATTTAGAGAAAGAATGAATCTTGGCCTGAATTGGGAACAGTGGTGATTGCTACACTCATTGGACTCAGTAGGTGTGATGTGAGTGTGTCACCAGGGGGCTTAGTTTAGACCGGGGTCAGGGAAGGTTTCTTGAGGAACTGACCTTCAAGCAGAACCCTGAAGGCTGAGTGGGAATTAGGCAAAGAATAAGGGAAGAGAGAGAATGGCAGGTGGGAAAACCTTGAGTGAAGCCGGATAGGGCTTGGGCATCAGAGGAAGAGAAAGATTCCTGGGTGGTGAGGTAGAGGGTGGGGATGGAGGTAGGGAAGCCATGTGGGATAAGGCCGGGCGGTTGGCAGGGGCCAGGTTTGCAGGGACTTGAGCTGATCTGCATTGCAAAGGCAGATAAGAGGGGAAACGTGTGCGTGACCACAAGCTGGTGCCAGAGGAAGATGGCACACGTATGTGACCGTGCAAGAATGGCTTCATGAGCATATGAGAGGACAAGGGCAGGGCGGCACATGGCCCTGGATCAGGGCCAGGGGAGGTGCTGTGTGAATCGTGTGATGATTCTGGGTATGATTTCCTCTGGTCAGGTCTGCAGCTAAAAATTCAAGGTTTCCAAAGGGTGTCTTGGATAGCATAACTTGAGAAGCCCTTTGCATGGAGTTTGAACAAAGCACAGAAGAGACGAATTCTGAGGTGTTTGTGGTGTGGAATAGAGGAACAGGTCGGGGAGGGATTGGCATTTGGAAGGTGTCACAAGGTGACATCTGAGCTAGGTCTTGAGGAATGAATGGGAGCTCACTAAGCCAGGATGGGGGGGGAACGACACAGCAGGCAGAAGGCACAGCAGAGGTGAAAGTGCCTGATGGGTGAAGGAAACAGGTTGGAGGGTGTGAACTTAGATTCCTGGTGGAGAGGGGCACAGGGAATGCTGGGGCTCAGCTGGGGGTAGGCTGTGCAGGGCGTCCCACACCAGGCACGGGAACTGGGAAGCAGCACGATCAGATGATTTGTAATAATATATCGGGCTCACTTCTGTGCTCTCTCACCACAAGGGACTAGAACGAGACATCTGGGGCCCTTCCCCCTCTTCCTCTGCACAAAGACACACCTTTCGGAGAGGTCAAGGTGGGAGATGGGGTAACAGATCCTGTAATCCTATCCCCAATCCCTGAGTCAGGAAGCCCTTTCCCCAGCAGGCTCTAGCCCAAGTCTGCTGTTAAGACAGAGGTTGGAAAACTGTTTTTCTCATCCACCTGGACTCAGGTGGGTGGGATGGAAGCCAACCCGAGTCTCTGGAGACGGTTCTCGCTGCAGGATTGGCCCTTGGAGGAAACAGATGAAACCCGATGCAACATGAAAGATGGCAGAGGTGGCCAAGTGCTGATCTTATCAAGCTAACTCCTCCTTGGAATCAAAGAAAGGGAATAGAGCTTTCCTTGTTTTCTCTCCTTTTACCTCTTGGTTAATTGCTGGCCAGGGGTCTGTGGGATAGGAGTTGTGGGTGACTCTCAGACTGTAATCTGGCCTGGGAGGTGGGCAGGTTTCCCAGCCATCCTGGATTTTTAACATTTTCTTGTTGGAAGTCACATCCTCAAGCAAACTATTGAACACCATTTAGGGGGAGGGACAGAAAAGGTAAAAGACTGTCTTTGCGTAAGAGGGGTCTGTAATCTAGATAAAGGCAGGAAAAGAGGCACAGGTTCTTCATCTATCTCACTCAACTGTGAGCTCATTAGGAGCAAGGACCTAGTCAAAACCATACTGGCATTTGTCTCTGGAAACAAGCACGTAATGGGGCTCAATATATATGTCAGCTCATCCAGAATTCTTTCAGTTGTGAGTATTAGAAACCCAGCTCAGGATGGTTTAAATGAAAAGTGGGATGTGTTGATTTATAGAACTGAGAAATCCAGGGCTAGAATGACGTCAGGCATGGCTGGATCTAGGGGTTAACCAAAGTCATTAGGGTCAGACTTTCTTCCATCCCATCACTTAAATCCTGTGCTCTTTGTGTAGGCCTTATTTTCAAGTAGATTCTTACTAAGTGGTGACTCTCAGTGGCAAGACATACCTTCAGCAACCCCAGTGGAAAGAGTTTCTATTCTCCCAATAGTTACGGCAGAAGTGCCTGGACTGGATCTTGCTGGACTGATGTGGGTCACAAGCTGATTCCTGATACAGTCACTGGCCAGGGGAATGGAATATGCTGATTGGCCAAACCTAAGCCCCATGTCCATTTCATATTTTTTACATGAATAAATATGAAAGGCTAAAGATAGCAATATAATATTTTACATTTGAACAACAGAGCAGCTACAGGGGTTCTTTTTCAAAACCTACATCAGATCATTTCACTCCTCTGCTCTGAACCTTCCATCTCATTCAGAGCAAAAGCCCAAGTCCTTACAATAGCTCACAAGGCACTGCATGATCTTCACCCCTGCCCAGCTCCGATTCCTCAACTACTTCCTCTCCCACTAATCTCCCCTTGCTCACTACTTTCCAGCCAGGTTGTCCTCCTTGCTGATCCACAAACCATTAGGCATGCAGTAGCCTCGGTTTCTTTATTAATAAGATGGGGATGCTTGTAGGGGACATCTGACATTTTGTCTGCCCAGCATTCCTCGTTTTCGGGCACCTCTGTGACATCCCCTTACCCCCATGTGTTTCAGGAAGTGTTGGCCCATCCCAGATCCAAAAATGGACTTGTAACTGACCAATCAGAACATTCCAGCAGCATTCCAAAACCATTCACGGAGCTTGGTTCAGGGGTGGGCATGTGACCCAAGTCAATCTAATGAGATTCAATCCTGACACTTCCACTGGAATTATTAGAAATAAAAAGCTCTCTTTATGCTAATGTTGTTAGAAGCATAATACAAGAATTAAGCCACAAGAGCTACCACATAGAGAGAGAGTGTGCTTGACAAACACCAGGGAAAGCAGCGCAGTGAGGCTGAGAGAGGAAAACCGAGTTCTGGTGGTATCTTTGAGCTCCTGGATTCAGCCATGCCTGAATCCCACTAGACTTAAAGTTACATGCCTTAGAAGATTCCCTTCTTTGCTCAGGCCAATTTGACTTTGGTTTTAGTCACTTGTAACCAAAAGACCACATTGAAGGGCTGCTGTTGTAAGGGTTAAAGGACATTGTGAATTATACAGCGCTTAGCACGGTAAGTACTCAAAAAAACAGGAGTAATTATTAGTAGTATTTTATGATTCCATCTTCTGCACACATATCGAAATCTGTTTCCACTTTTAAAAGTTACTTAAAAAAGTATTTAAAATTCTGTGTCATCAGGGCTGATAGTCACTTGGTACAAGTATGGCCACATGGGTTATTAGAACACTGAAATATTTTCATAATGGCTGGTAAACAGCACCACTCTGAATCTCCCAAGTACTCCCTGGATCTCTAGGACACACCCAACCCCTCTCTTGGGACTCTCCAGCCCATCCTATAATCTACCACCTAAAGGGTTAACACCAGGGCTGGCAGGAGCCTCCTGGACCTGCTCTCTGACTAAGGCTACATATTTTTGATATCACCTCTGGGTAATCTATCGACTCTTCAATATGCATGCATTAAATGGAAACCCTAAATGATCAACAGCTCCACGAAATAAGAGCCTCACCCTCCATCCCTCAAATCACCAATTATTGTCAATTGTGTAACCTCGTCTGATCCTAAAGACACCAGAGACATAGTTTGGCACATTGGTGACCAAGCAGGCATGGACACCAGGCCAAGTAACTTTTTTCTCCCTGCCTGTTACCTTGTAGAGCTCCTTCCTTTATTCTACATCATGGTCATATTTGTGATTCCTAGTGGCAATCTGATATTCCTTTGTTTAACACACGATGGCTGGCCTTACCCTTCCTTCACGGTGAGACATATGGTCCGTTTTTGTTCAGCTTTTCAAATTTTAAAAACTCACTCTGTTGGAAATTGAATTTCCATGTGGTGCCCATCTTTCTGGTAATAAGCAACGGATTTCCTTCCTGATTCAAACTTCAGTTTTGCGAATCACAAGACGCAGTTTAACTTTTCGTCTGCAAGTGATTTTTGTTGGTGCTCTTTGAAATAAGAATCCTGGTGCCCAATTGTGTAACGCTGCCATTTAATAAATTATTTATTTTGATTCTAAGTCCATAAAGGATTTAAAGTGGTTTTTAAAAATATGTACAAGATGAAATCAATACATGAGGGAATCAGGGAGAACAAAAAATAAGGAGCAGTATATCTGACAGGTATTGCACTCAGCTGCTGGTGAGAGAGACCAGAAATAACAGTGGCCCAAACCCCACAGACATTAATTTTTCTCTTACATAACTGAAATCTGGAGGGAGGAGGTCCAGAACTGCTGTGGCAGCTTCACAGTAATTGAGGATACAGGCTCCTCCTAGCATCTTGCTTCATTATCCTTAGAATGTGGCTTCCGTCCTCAAGGCCACCCCGTGGTTCAAGATGGCTACAGGAACTCCAGCCATTGCAGCCACATTTAGACAGCAGGAGGCCGGGAGGGAGAAAATCCTGCAATCCCAGCTTTCTTTAAGGAGTTTCTTGGAAGTTCCAGCCCAAAACTTCTATTTATCTCTCACTGGCCAGAACTTAACCCTAGTTACATAGGGACCTGAAAAGTACGGTCTCTTAACCGTGCACGTTGCCACCTCAAATAAAATCAGGGCTTGGTTACAAGGAAAGAAGGGAGAACGGATAACATGTAGGCCACTAGAAATCTCTGCTACAGATAAGAAAATGGCAGAAAGTAAGGAAGAGGAAGAAAGTAAGCTGGTTCCCAAAACTGCCTACTGTCAAGATGTCTCAGGTGTCTGGTGGCCAGGTTGTCTCCAAGCATCCTAGTGACGATGCAGAAAGGAATCTGTGGCTAAATACAAAGTGTGTTATCCAAGCAAAGAAAGCAAACCCATTGCTCAGAAAAAACAGACAAACAGACAAACAAAAAACAACTGGGAATTCCCTGGATGTCCAATGGTTAGGACTCTGCGCTCTCACTGCCAAGGGCCTGGGTTCAATCCCTGGTCGGGGAACTAAAATCCCACAAGCTGTGTGGCCAAAAAAAACCAAAAAACAAACAAACAAACAAACAAACAAAAAAAAAACTTACCTTTTCCCAATACCGAGGTTAAAAAGAAAGTCTCCCCACAGGTCTTCTTGAGGAGACATGGGACATGGTGGGTAATATCCTTAACAATATTCCTGCAGTAAAGGAACAACACGATTCTGGGATTTGCTTCAAAAATTCAGGGCAAGGGAGTGAGTGGGAGTAGAGCTAAAACCAGATGGGCCATGAGTTGAAAATTGCTGGACTGGGTGCTGGAGACATGGGAGTGTGTTATGTGTTTTCCTTTACTTTGGTATATGTTTAAATTTTTTCCATAATAAAAAAAGATTTAAACTCTGCAATAGGTCCTTTCTGACAATTGCTTTTTAAAATGTTCCTTTTAATAAACTTGCTTTAAGTTAAATTGACAGGCTGTTTCTATCATAACTATTCCCTCATTTTTTTTTTTTTGGCTTTTTTATCTACTTTATTAACTTACTTTTTAACAGCTTTATTGAGATATAATTCACCTCCTGTACTATTCACGCTTTTAAAAAGCACAATTCACTGGTTTCTCACAGAGTTGTACAACAATCACCACAATCTAATTTTAGAATATTTTCATCACCCCCCCAGAGAAGCTCCATACTTATGAGCAGTCACACCCCTTTCCCCTCCCCCACCCCACGTCCACGCTCAGCCCTAGACAACCACTTATCTACTTCCTGACTCTATGTATTTGCCTATCCTGTATATTTCATGCAAATGGAATCATACAATATTGTTTTTCACGTGTGACTAGCTTCTTTCACCTAGCATAACGTATTCAAGTTTCATCCATGTTGTAGCACTCCTCAGTACTTCGTACCTTTTCACAGCCAAGGAAGATTCCATTTTATTGATATACCATATTTTGTTTATCCAATCATCCCCAGTTGATGGACATTTTGGTTGTTTCCAATTTGGGGCTGTTACAAATAATGCAGATATGAGCTTTCACGTACAGCTTTTTGTGCAAATGTATGTTTTCATTTCTCTTGGGTATATAACTAGAGGTAGCATGGCTGGGTTAAATGGTAACTCTATGTTTAACATTTTGAGGGATTGCTGACTGTTTTCCAAAGTGGCTGCACCATTTTACATTTCCACCGGTAATGTATATCAGTTCCAACTTCTTCATAGCCTCACCATCACTGACTATGGGCTGTCTTTTTTATTTTAGTCATACCAGTGGGTATAAAGTAGTGTCTTGTGGCTTTGATTTACATTTCCCTAATGATCAGTGATACTGACCATCTTTTAATGGATTTATTTGCTATTTGTATATCTTCTTTGGAGAAATGTCTATTCAAATCATTTGCCCACTCTTCAATTTATTGTTTTTTTATTGTTGGATTGTGGGTGTTTTTTAAATATATTCTGGATACAAGTCCCTTATTACATGTATGATTTGGAAATACTTTCTACCATTCTGTAGCTTGTCTTTTCACTTTCTTGATGGTGACCTTTGAAGCAGAGAAGTTTTTAATTTTGATACAATCCAATTTATCTATTTTTCCTCTTGAGTCACTTGTGCTTTTTTGGTGTTATATCTAAGAAGGTTCTGCTTAACTCAGAGTCACAAAGATTTGCTCTGATGTTCTCTTCCAAGAATTTTATAGTTTTAGTTCTTACCTTTAGGTCTGTGATCCATTTTGAATTATTCTCTGTGTATAATGTGAGGAAGGGATCCAAATTTATTCTTTGGATGTGAATATCCAGTGGTCCCAGCACCGCTAACTGAAAAGATTATCCCCATTGAATTATCTTGGCATCCTTGTCAAAAATCATCTGACTGTAAGAGTGAGGATTTATTTCTACTCTTTTGATCTGTTTCACTGATCTTTGGCCCTATGCTGAAACCACATTGTCTTGATGACTGTAGCTTTGTAGTAAGTTTTGAATTCAGAAATTGTGAGTCCTCCAACTTTGTTCTTTTCCAAGGTTATTTCAAGTTTTCTGTTTCTTCTTTTTTTGCGTTACACAGGCCTCTCACTGTTGTGGCCTCTCCTGTTGCGCAGCACAGGCTCCGGACGCGCAGGCTCAGCGGCCACGGCTCACGGGCCCAGCCGCTCCACAGCATGTGGGATCTTCCCGGACCGGGGCATGAACCCGTGTCCCCTGCATCGGCAGGTGGACTCTCAACCATTGCGCCACCAGAGAAGCCCCTCTGTTTCTTCTTGAGTCAGTTTTGTAGTTTATGTCTTTTCAGAAATTTGTCCAGTTCATCTAAATCACATAATTTTTCACCACAGTTGTTCATAGTACTCCTTTAAAACTTTTTTATTTCTTTAAAGTTGGTAATGATGCCCCCTCTTTTATTCTTGATTTTAGTAACTTGAGTCTTCTCCCTTTGGTCAATCTGGATAAAGATTTGTTGATCTTTTTAAAGAACCAAATTTTGATATCATTTATTTTCTCTATTTTTTCCTATTCTTTATATCCTTAATTTCTTCTCTAATACTTATTTCTGCTGCTTGCCTTAGCTTTATCCATAATATTTAAAATGTAGTGTTTTCTAAATTATTTTCCACAGGACCAAGAATATCATTTGGTGAAGAAAAAGGATTTTTGTTATCAAATAGTTTTGGGAAGCACTGAATTTAATCATATTAAATCATTTCTATTTTTGTTTTTAACTATGGAGCTTCCCAGAAACTCTGCTATTTTTACTAATATTGTGGATTTCCAAGAGGGACTTTAGTATTCAGAATCTTCAATATACAGAGAGTTATTCAATGAGGAAACGTTTTTTGTAAGGTGGCTTTGGATTCTGGGATTTTGTGAAACTCTAAAGTTTCCTGAAGTTTTACCATGCACGGACTTTACATGGCTAAGATGTAGACTGACCATATAATTTATCACCCAAACCAGCACAGTTTTGAGACCAATGGGTGTGGCTACTAATAATTATGATAGAACAACAGGTGTAAAACCTAAACAATCCTGGGTTTTGAACCTGGACAGATGGCCTCACAACAGAGTCAGACAACCTGTGTTTGACCTCAGGTCCATCGTATCCAGTTGTGTGATCTCAGGCAAGTTGCTCAACTTGCCTGTCTGCTTTTGTTGTCTCATCTATAAAATGGGGGAAATTATAGTAGTACTTCCTTTGAGTTAATGCATATAAAGAACAGCTTAGTGAGGAGTCTAAAATTAGCCACTATCATCATCATCACCATCAACATATATCATTTGGATCTAATAGATACAGCTGAGATAGGGACACCGTCTTGTTTCGTTGTTATATCTCCAGCACCTGGAACAGTGTGTGTGTGTGTGTGTGTGTGTGTGTGTGTGTGTGTGTGGCATTGTACATTGCAGGTGCTTAGTAAATATTTCTTGAATGAATTCATGCCAATGAATAAATGAATGAATGAATGAAAAAGGAGTGCAGTAGGGCTTTAGTTTAAGCATGGATGGCAATAGCAAATGCTGGCAAGGCTGTGGAGCAACAGGAACGCTCACTCCTTACTGGTGGGAATTTAATGCCGCTTTGAAAGACAGTTTGGCGGTTTCTTGCAAACTGAACCTACTCTTACCGTACAATCCAGCAATCAGACTCTTTGCTATTTTCTCAAATGAATTGAAAACTTATGTCTACAGAAAAATCTAACATGGATGTTTAGAGCAGCTTTATTCATAATTGCCAAAAACTTGGAAGCAACCAAGATGTCCTTCAGCAGGCGGATGGAGAAATAAACTCTGGTACCTCCAGACTAATGGCTCTATGGCTCTGTAAAGAGCACCAATGACATATCTGGCACAGTTCTGAGATTTTAAAAACATAAACTCATTTAACTCTCACAATAACCCCTTGAGGTCGGTACTATTATTATCCCCATTTACAGATGAGGAAACTGAGGCACAGAGAGGCAAAGTCAGTAGCCCAAAACTCAATCAACTAACAGAGATCAGAGCTAGGTTGTGAACCCAAGCAGGCTGGCTCCAAGGCCCAGGCTCTTTTTTTTTTTTTTTTCCCCCGATATGCGGGCCTCTCACTGTCGTGGCCTCTCCCGTTGCAGAGCACAAGCTCCGGATGCGCAGGCTCAGCGTCCATGGCTCATGGGCCCAGCTGCTCCGCGGCATGTGGGATCTTCCCGGACCGGGGCACGAACCCGTGTCCCCTGCGTCGGCAGGCGGACTCTCTGCCACTGTGCCACCAGGAAAGCCCAGGGCCCAGGCTCTTGATTGCTATGTATTCTGCGTCCTGTGTGCACAGTGCTTTACAGTTTGCAAAATGCTGTCAGGCATGCACTATCTCATTTAAGCCTCACAACAACCATTGGAGGTAGGTAGGGCAGCTATTATTATCCCTATTGGGAGTGGCAATGAGGGGATAGCGAATGAGGAAACTGAAGCCCTGAAAAGGCTGGTGATTTGCCCAAAGTCACATGATACACAGAATAGGACCTAGAGGCAGATGGGCTGGGTTCAAACCCCAGCACTGTTACTGACTGACCACATGACTGTGATCAAGTTAAAGCATACCTCTGTGCCTCAGTTTCCCCATCTTTCTTAGCATTCTTATGAGGATTAAGGGAATTAATACATTGAAAGCACTTAGAAGGGTGCCTAGAACCTGGGCTGGGACCAGAGTGAGGCAAGTGGAACTTGCTTTGGAGCAAAATTTAAGGGGGCACCAAAAAACTCGGTGATTAAGATAACTGATTTTTGTAATACCATATTTTTTAAAAATTAAAATGAATGTAAAAAATCCATGATGGATAAAAATATCCAACATGTTAAATAGACAGGAGCAGTACTACAGACTTTGCCTCTTGTCTCAGGCTCCAGTAAGGCTCCACGTGGCACTGTTACTGATCCTGTCCATATAGAAAACATTGGTATTTTGTTCATTATGGATTTTTCATATTCATTTTGATTTTTGTAGATACTGTATTATAAATATCATTTCTCCCAGTCATGGAGGTTTTTTGGCACCCCCTTAAATTTCGCCTGGCTTGCTTCCACCTACCTAGCCCCAGGCTTGTTTTGCATAGAGGAGGCATCCATTGCACGTTTGCCATCGTTATCGCTACTGATTGCTAACTCTGCACCACGAATTGTTGTGAAGAGTTTTATAAATATCTATCAGCTCAACAAGAAGAATAAAAACCAGAAACAAGGTTGAAAACCAAGGAACAGGGCGGGAGAAAATATTTGTAGCTTATACAAGCAAAAGATTAGTGCCAAAACTATATCAGGAACTCCTACAAATTCAAGGTAGGGGAAGAGGATTAAGAGGTACAAACTACTAGGTACAAAATAAATAAGATGCAAGGATGTAGTGTACAGCACAGGGAATATAGCCAATATTTTATAATAACTTTACATGGAATATCATCTATAAAAAGATTGAATCACTATGTTGTACACCTGAAGCTAATATACTATTGTAAATCAACTGTGCTTCGATATAAATAAATAAATTAACAAATAAATACCTTAAAAAAAAGAACTCTTACAAATTAATTAATTAATTAATTAATTTTTGGGGCTGCATTGGGTCTTTGTTGCTGCGCGCGGGCTTTCTCTAGTTGCCGCGAGCAGGGGCTACTCTTCGTTGCGGTGCACGGGCTTCTCATTGCAGCGGAGCGCAGGCTTCAGTAGTTGTGGCGCGCGGGCTTAGTTGCTCCGTGGCATGTGGGCAAGTAGGATCTTCCCAGACCAGGGCACGAACCTGTGTCCCCTGCATTGGCAGGTGGATTCTTAACCACTGCGCCAGCAGGGAAGTCCCACAGATTAATTTTTTTAAAGGACAAATGACTCAATACAACAGCAGGCAAAGGAGAGAAACAGGCGATTCACTGAAAAGGGAAGACAGTTGATCATCAAATATATGAAAAACTTGAATCTCACTAGTTATGAAATACAAATTTTGAAATTGATGTTATCAAACATTGGCAAGGATATAAGGACACGGGATTATAAACTGATAGCAGCCTCTTTGGAGGGAAATTTGGCATATCTAGTAAATTAAAATTACACACACCCTCTTGCTGAGCTATTCCACTTCTTTTTACCCCAGGGAAAAACATACCCACGTGTGCAAAGATGTTTATTGAGACTTTGCTCGTAACGGTGATAAATTGGAAACACGCTAAATGTTCTTCAGGAAGACAGCTGATTTAAAAAAAAACAAACAAAAAAACGTGATATGGCCAGCAACACCACTCCTACTGGGGGGCCCAGGTCTACGGCAGCATCTCCTATCACCAGCCCTGATCTACAGAAGCCAGCTCCCCTGAGCTTTCCACCACCAGATCTCTCTTGTGCAGATAAGTGGAGAATTCCCTGGGCCCGTTTGCAGAACAGACTGGCAGGGCGGGGTTTTAGTGTCCTCACTCTTACAAACCTGCCGTTCTGGGTCTTGGCTCCCTTCCTGCATGGTCTGCTGGGGCAGTCCTGGCATTTCTACCACACACATGTTTTCAAGCTGCCCTTCTGGGAGCATATGAGCATCATCTATCTCCTGGGGATGTGCCAAGGTGTTAAATCACAGGAAAATACTCACAAATGGTAAACTCACTCATATGTAGTATCATGTTATCTCCCTACACTCCGCCCCGATCCAGCGCCCTCTGGACCCAGTCCATCCACACTCTCCTGACTCTGGTTGGTACACGTGAAACTGATTGTGCAGCCCCTTCAGTGTCTAATCCCCCTCCTCCCTTAGCAGCCCAGCACATCCCCAAGTCGGGCTGTGCTGCAATGTGGCTCTTGGAGATGGGGGTGGACGCTCTTGGTTGGATCTCCTTGTCTAGAAGTGTTCAAGAGTGTTTGGAAGTGTCCTCGGCAAGATGGTGTCAACTCCAGCCTCTGCAATCACACAGCCCTGGGTTCAAGGTCAGGAGCTCAGCACTTCCTAGTTGTGTGGACATTCACTCATCCTCTATGAGCCTCTGTCTCCCCATCTGTGAAGGGCAGGGAGTAGCACCGGCCTCAATGGGTCTTTGTAAAGATTAAGTGAGATAACACGCGAATAGCTCCCCACAGAGTGCCTGCCTGGCTGGGCTGAGACACTTAGATGGGCCCTTCCAAACTTGAGATTCTATAAATAGGCAGACATGCTTCCCAGAAACCAGTGGGGAGTTGAAAGCAGTGTCAGGCATTGGGGGAGGGGAAGAAAGGGACTTGAGGGAGAAAAGGAAACGCACACTGGGTTCCACTGCAGCTGCGGTGTGTGCCTGGGGTTCTCTCCAGATACTTCTCTGTTGTGGGTACCATCCTGTGCATTGAGGGATTAGTAACATCCCTGGCCTCTACCCACTAGATGCCAGTAGCACTCCCACCCCACTTTGTGACAACCTCGTATCCCCTGGGGAGCAAAGTAATCCCTGGTTGAGAACCACTGCTGCAAAATGAATTAAGCCTCCCAGTAAAACCGGGATAAAAACATGCTAATACCTGCCTTGTATGGCAGCGGTACAGATTGTGGTTATTATGATGTGTTTATTGAGCACTTACTACATGCCAATGTCTGTGCTGATGCTTGGCATTACTCAGCTCACCTAATCCTCAAGCCCATCCTACTTGCCACTGCTATCCTTATCCTCACTGTACAGATGAAGCAACTACAAACTTCTCTCTTTTCTTCAAATCCAAATTCAACCAGCGCCTCCCAAAGGCCTGTTACGTGCCGGGACCTGGGGAGGTATTGTACCTGTAATAACCTCACTGGTTTCTGGGTGGATTCTGCCAAATGGGAGGCAGTGGCTGGAGGTTGGAGGATGAAAGGAAGGGAAGATCCAGAGCATTTTTCTCCTCTCTCCACCTCCAACAGCATCTTCAGCAGCTGCTGTGTCTCCAGCTCCTGCCTTACAGCCCCTCCCTCATGGGTCCTGGCTCCCGCTGCCTGTCAAAGCTTCCAACAGGTGGCCCAGGCTCCCACGCCACCGTTAATGCCAACTCCTGTCTTTTCTCTCCCTCTACAAGGGTGGCAGCCTCTTCCTTCTCTGGTTAATCACCGAGCTGCCTAATATGCCCTGTTTGCCTTCTCAGCTCTTCCATTACCCACATGACCAATTCCCTGTATTATATTCCCTCAGTTTGAATACCTAGAGGTGTTTCTGCTTCTCTGATTGGACTCTGACTGCTACATACAGGATCTGGTTTCCTTGCATGCTCTTAGATCAGAATGTTGAGCTCTTGGCAACACATGGAGTATACCTCCTGAATACAAGAATAAATGTGTTTGATAAATGTATTAATCAGGACTCCTGATTGCAAGTGACAGAAAACCTAACCCCAAATGGTTTAAGCAGCAAAAGGGAATTTATCAGCTTATGTAACTGAAAAGTCCTGAGGATGTACTGATTTCAAGCACAGTTTGATCCGGGAACCCCAATGCTATTGTCAGCATGAATGTGGATGTTTACAGCAGTGAGAAAGGCCTATATAAAGTGTAAACTGCTGTGGGAAAGGCTATGAGTAGTATCCCAGTGGCTTTTTCTCCCCTTCTTCCTGAGTTAGGCTCGGGGCTATCTGGAATCAGACTACATTTCCACAAAACAAGTGATTTGGTGATCTACATAAGATGGTCTCCTTTTTATATTGCCAAGTAAAGACTTTAAGATAAAAGAAAATTAAAGAATTCTTTTCATCATTACTTCACAAAGAAAGAACATTTTAACCACCACTACCCGCCAAAAAGGGAAAGAGATTAAACTATTAGAATAAACAGCAGTTGTTTAAGTTTATAAAATTTTCATTACATTGTTGTTTTCCCCAAAGTACCATGAACTGGTTAAAAGAAAAAAGAAAAAAAACAAACCAAAAAACCCTCCTCATTGTCTAGCCAGTTTGTGTGTGTGTGTGTGTGTGTGTGTGCACACGCATGTAGCAGAGGGATGTTGGGTAACCCAGCTCTAGAAAATTCTGAGATTCATAAAAAGTGGTTCTTGCCCTAAGGAGCTTCAGGTTCCAAGAAGAAGAAGAAAACAACAACAACAACAACAACAAAAAACAGGATAATTGCTTTAATCGAGGCACAAGCAATAAGAGAACCCAGAGAGAGAAATTAGTCCTGACTGTGGAAAAACCAGGTGGGGAGCAGAGATCTGAGTGGGCTGAAATGAATTCTATGAGCCCATAAGTCTGGGAGATAATTTTTACCAGACCAAAGAGAATCTGCAATTCCTAGAGTCTTGGTACCTTTAGGAGCAGAGATTCTATCGCCAAATAATCTCTTCCAGTTGGGGCATTAATGAAAACAGTGGGCGGGTTTGGTCCCCTCTCCTCCTGGGCCCCAGAGGCTCTGAGAACCATCACCTCTGATAGGATCCAGCTTGGAATTTAGCCTTAAAGTGCCTGCCAGTGCAGGTTTGAGAGGGAAGCAGCAGCCCCCAGGAGGGTCAGGAGATATATGGGGTCCTCGCACCATCATGAAGGACAATAAGGTACCTGGGACAGCAGATGTCAGAGGACTGGGGTCCGTGAGACTCTGAGACCCTGCGGCCCCCCAACTCGTTAAAACCCCTTGGAGAATTCGGGGGCATACCGGGCAGTTGTAGGCTGAACTCATTATGAGGAGGAATTATCCTCTTAGCTTTCCAGTCCCACAGCTCACTGCTGGAAGCACAGAAATGAGAAAAGGCAACAAAAGAGAAGGTCCTAGATGGCGGGGGTGGGTGGGGGGGTCATAGGGAGTATCAGGCAGAAGTGTCAGCGAATCAGAATCAAACCTGACTGATTTTCACGTAAGACTGGCAATGAAAATAAATAAGGAAAAGTCCCCAGACTTTGTAAGATGGGCTCATGGAAAATTGTGGTGAGAGAGATTTTTTCTGATTAGCTCTGGGGAATAAAATAAGCCGGTACCACACTCACACATGACATAGCTATTAGATGTTCTTCTGGTGCCAAGGTAGCGCATGAGAATGATTCTAAGGCAGGAGGAGGAAACAAAAACCTTTTTCCCTCCTTTTTTTCAGGAGGGGTGGAAAATAGGACCAGGTGGTGAGTCTAATCAGAACATTGGCGCCCTCTTATGGCCAATATATAAATTGCATGAAGGTTGAGGATGGAGGAGGGGTGGAGGGTCTTCTTTCCCTTTTATGAACAGAGAAATGTTAGATATACTAAGACGTTTCAGAGAGGCTGGCATTGCTTAAGAGGAATGTTCACTGGAAGGCGTACTCTTGGAGTTGGAGCCTACAATACCCTTCTCCTTCCGAAGCCACCTTTTCCTGCGTTCCCTGGCTTGGTAAATGGCCTCACCACCAGTCTGGTTCCCCAAATAAGAAACCTGGGGGTCATCCTAGACACCCTACTCTCCCTCATCCTCACATTCAAGTAGTTCCTGAGGCCTGATCATGTAACCTTCTAAACTGGTCTTGAATCTGCCTGCTTTTCTCCACCTCTCCTGCTGCGGCTCTGGTCCAGGCCACCAACCCCTGTCAGCTAGAAAACAGCAGAAGTTTTCCTGTTTTGAGTATTCTCTCTTTGATCCCTTCTAGCAGGGTGATCTTTCCCTTTGTCATCAAATTATTTTTGATTAAATAACTGTTCTGGTTACCGAGCTACAGATCAAATCACCTCAAAACTTAGTGGCTTAAAACAATAATCAGTACCTCTCTCTGTTTCTGTGGGTCAGGAATTCGGCAAGGGTGTGGTTTGGCAGTTCTGGCTGGAAGTTTCTTCTGTGATTGCAGTGTGACAAGGACTGCAATGACTGGAGCTGGGACAGTGGGAGCCAGAGCAGGTGGGGGTTGGAGGGGCTCAGCATCTTCCTATCTCCACCTGGGCTCTCCACATGGGCTGCTTGGGCTTCCTCACAGCGTGGTGGACTCAGGGCAGTGTGTCCGATTAAATGGCAACTCAGGGCTCAGGCACAAGCGTTCCCATGAGCAAAGCGGAAACTGAACCACTGTTTATGATCTAGCCTCAAAAATACATAACATCACTTCTGCCCTACTCTATTAGTTGATATAGTCTCAAAAGCCCACCCGGTTTCAGGGGTTGGGGACATAGGTCTCACCTCTCAATGGGAGGACTGTCAAAGAATTTGTGTACATATTTTAAACCTGCCACAAGAATTAATACTTGGTAAAAGTTTAAAATATGATACAGATAAGGCTTCAACCAACCCCCCCCCCACATTAGTCTATGTGTTTATTATCTGTTTCTCCACATTAGAAATTAAGCTCGATGAGGGTAAGGACTTGGGCATTTTGTTCACTGCAGTGTTCCCAGTGCCTAGAACAGGGTTCGAGAACCACAGGGTGATAGGACAGAAGGAAATATCTGTCGCACTCCTCTCTGCCTAGATTAGGCCAAGGCATCCTCCACCATCCAGCTCTCTTCCTCCTCTGTGGCTCTCCCAAACTCCTGCCCCAAGTCATTTAGTTGTATACTAAGTTGCCACATCTTAAAACACAGTGCCCTATAGAGATGAGCTCAGCTGTGGGAGCCTGGGAGCCTGGATTCAAATCCCAGCGCTAATGTGAACCTGTGTGTGACCTTGGACAAGAAACCTCATGAAGCCTCAGTTTTCTCCTCTGTAAAAAGGACGTACTATTACTACTTATCTCCTGGGGTAGTGTTGAGTTAACTTAAGAAAAGCGCTTAGGGGGCTTCCCTCGTGGCGCGGTGGTTAAGAATCCACCTTATGGATTAAGTGGTTAAGAATCCACCAATGCAGGGGACACGGGTTTGAGCCCTGGTCTGGAAAGATCCCACATGCCCAGAGCAACTAAGCCCGTGCACCGCAACTACTGAGCCTGTGCTCTAGAGCCCGCGAGCCACAAGTACTGAAGCCCGTGTGCCACAACTACTGAGCCCGAGTGCCTAAAGCCCATGCTCTGCAACAAGAGAAGCCACCACAATGAGAAGCCCACGCACTGCAACGAAGAGTAGCCCCCGCTCGCCGCAACTAGAGAAAGCCCATATGCAGCAACGAAGACCCAAGGCAGCCAAAAATAATAAAATTTTAAAAAAAAGAAAAGCACTTAGGGACTTCCCTGGTGGTCCAGTGGCTAAGACTCTGAGCTTCCACTGCAGAGGGCGCAGGTCCAATCCCTGGGGAAGATCCCACATGCCGCTAGGTGAGGCCAAAAAAAAAAAGCAGTTAGAATAGTGTGGCCTGGGGGAAGTACCATGTGTGTTATCCACTATTAGCTCTCATATTTCTGCATTGTTAGTTATTTTTCCAGTATATTTGCTTTATTTTTAAGACAGCTTTGTTGAGCTTTAATTCGCAGATCATACAATTTACCCATCTAAGGTATACAATGGTTTTTAGTGTATTCACAGACTTGTGAAACCATTACCACAATCTAATTTCAGAACGTTTTCATCACCCTCCAAAGAAACTCTGTACCCATTAGCAGTCATTTCTCATCCCCCTCTCTCCAGGGCCTGAAAACCCCTAATCTACGCTCTGTGTCTATGAATCCGCCTATATCCATGATATTTTTTTTCTTGTATTGTTTCACCCTTGACTGTGTCTTATTTTCCACCCCCAATTATAATAAAGCATAAGATCCAGAGACCCTGTCTTCTTCTCTTTTTTGTCTCATCCTGAACTTCAAACTGTTCTTCACCCAGTGGGTATCTACTGATAAAGTAATAAACTGGTCCTTTGAGTGAGAACAAATACAGAGCACCTACTATGTGCCAGGTAATGTGCTAGGTGCTTTATATATACATTGACTTATCCTCACACAAACCCACGAGGCAGGCACTGTTATTATCCCCACTTTACTGATAAAGAAACTGAGACACAAGAGGGTGAGTCACTTGCCCAGAGTGACACAGCCAGCAAGTAGGCAAAGTCAGAATTCCAACCCAGGGACATCCCTGGCGGCGCAGTGGTTAAGAATCCGCCTGTCAGTGCAGGGGAAACGGGTTCAAGCCCTGGTCCAGGAAGATCCCACATGCCGCAGAGCAACTAAGCCCACGCACCACAACTGCTGAGCCCGGGTGCTGCATCTACTGAAGCCTGCACACCTAGAGCCTGTGCTCTGCAATAAGAGAAGCCACTGCAATGAGAAGCCTGCTCGCTGCAACTAGAGAAAGCTGGTGTGCAGCAACGAAGACCCAGTGCAGCCAAAAATAAATTAAAAAAAAAAAATTTAAAAAGTAAAAAAAGAATTCCAACCCAGACCATTTGTATCTGGAGTCTGCACTCTTTACCACTGCATCATACTTTCTCTTTTGAGGCCCTTTCACCTGGAAGGGCCATCCTTGTCCTTCTGATTTATCTAAAGATGACCTGTGGGTATACATGTGCCATGCTTTTGGCCACTCTGTCTATATTTGGGGGATTTCCCACCTCAAGAGTGGAAGGCAAAGCCAGACATGGTCTCCAGCCTCCCTTGCAGCAAAGGGGCTGGCACGTGGCCTTGGCTCTGCTAATCAGCCACACCCACACCAGCCTTCAGTTTGGAGGTGAGTGACTTGAAGAAGGCCCACCTAAAATCCATCAGGTAAGAGTAGCAGAGAGGCCTGCAGCTTGCAGAAGTGGGGGTCCTGGAAATGGCATCCCATACCCAGCCTTGGCCGTGGAGACTGTACCCAGGACGGCAGCAGTGGATCTTTCTGGTACAGCCCAGCAGTGAAATATAGACATTGCATCCGGCTGCAAAGCCTCCAAAACTGATTTTCTGGCCCTCCCAGAGCGTCTATCAGCTTCTTGGTATATTTTAATAAAACACTTTTCTGCTTAAATTATCTGGAGTGAATGCTGTTGTTCACAATTCAGAACCCTGTCTGAGACACTCACTGTCTGGGTATTAGTTTCTTCCTGCTGCTATGACAAATTGCCACAAACTTAGTGGCAATACCAGAAATTGATCACCTCACAGCTCTGGAGGCCCGAAATCTGAAATGGGTCTCACTGGGCCACATTCAAGGTGTCAGCAGGGCTGTGTTCCTTTCTGGAGGCTCTGGGGGAGAATCTGTTTTCTTGCCTGTTCCAAATGCTAGAGGCAGCCCAAGTGCCCTTGGCTTGTGGTCCTCTTCCATCCTCAAAGCCAGCAAGGGCATCACTCCGACCTCTGCTTCTGTCATCACATCTCCCTTCTCTGGCTCTGATTCTCCTGCCTCCCTCTTTCACTTACAAGGACACTTGGGATTATATTCAGCCCACAGAGACAATCCAGGATAGTCTTCCCCTCTCAAGATCCTCAATTTATACAGCTGAAACTAACACAACATTGTTAATCAACTAGACTCCAGTATTAAATAAAAACTAAAAAAAAAAAATCCTCAGTTTAATCCCATCTGTAAAGTCCCTTTGGCCATGTAAGGTTATATTCACAGGT
Source organism: Aethalodelphis obliquidens (assembly GCF_003676395.1). NCBI lineage: Eukaryota > Metazoa > Chordata > Mammalia > Artiodactyla > Delphinidae > Aethalodelphis > Aethalodelphis obliquidens. The sequence continues at coordinate 12,249,080 of NW_020838001.1, read as the reverse complement.
TCTGGAGATTAGCATGTGGGTGGGTATCTTTGGAGAGTTACTGGTCTGTCTATCACCGTTGGGTTCCCCAGAAACTCATTCATTCTGAGATAAGGATTTGGACGCACATGGTTTATTTGGGAAGTGTCAGTAGGAGAGAGGGGAAATGAGACAGGGGAGGGGAGGAAGCCACAACAGGGTGTGTGGCCAGAGTTGTCTCTTCATCACTGGGTAGCTCTCCCCAGTGTGTCAACCCACTGGCATTTCTGGCGTGCCCTAGGCTCAGCCAATCACACATATGGGTCCAGGGAGAGCGCTCAGGCCGAGGGTCTGGCATATTTAAAAACAAAAAATACCAAAACAGCATGTAGCAGACCCTGTCAGTGCTCTAGACGTTTGCCCTGGGTACTCACCTCTTCTGGCTGCAGGAGGCTGCTTTGCATAGGCCATGGGGCTTGGCCAGCCTGTGAGCAGGACACAGTATCAGAGCTGATGCCCCCAGAAGCAGCCCGTAGTCAATGATGGGTGAGAAGCTGGTGAATGGATACACTTGCTCTCCCATCCCTTGGCTGGGATAACTCTGAGACATGCCTACACTGGCTCCCAGAATTCTCCGAGGGGATGGAACCCCAGATGCCTTCGGTGATGACGGGCTTGATAGCACACCTGTGTTGGCTGCATCCCCACTCCTCTGCTGCTGTGTCCTGGGATCACCTCCCCAAACACACTTGAATCCTTGTCTTGGGGTCTTCTTCTCAGGGAGCCCAAACCAAGATCCAGGGACAAACAAACAACAAAACCCCACAACTGTGGTGTCAAATATTTACATTGGGCAAGTGAACACTTTTTTAGTGCAGCTGGACACAGGGACACAAGCAAGCAACATACAATTGCTGTATACATAACCGCCTTTGGAGACAATCTTGAAAATCTACATTTGAGGCTTTTCTTAAACATGAGGCCCCAACCAAATGGTGCTTCTGCCTCAAGCCCCCTCCCCAGCCATGCTGACAGGCATCGAGGAGGCTGCACTTGAGTCTGGCCTTAAAGTAAACATGGAAAATGAATTTGTTTCCAGGGGAGCAGTGACACACAGAGGCACTGTGGGAGCGGGGGGCGGGGGGTGGTCATCCAGGACGGCTGGGCTTATAAAGAGGCTGTGTATCATGGGAAGAAGCCAGACTGGCGGCTGGAAAGGCAGACTGCAGGCACAGCTACAAGGGCTTTAAATGACTGGTGCTTGTTACCAAGTCAAGACATTACTCAGAGGAAAGCAGGAGTCAAAGCAGACAGTGTGGGCTGCCAACTTTATCCGTTAGACTAGGTTCAGCTGCAAGAGATAGGGAACTGAAAATAAAAGGTGCTTATTCTATCTCATGTAAAAGTCAATGGGTCAGCATCCCAGGATTGGCATGGCACCCCAGAGTTGGCATGACTCTCCCGAATGTCAGGGACTCAGGCGCCTTCTCTCTTGTTCTGCTGAGAAAAACTTCTATCCCAAAGATCGCCTCCTGGGTGCAACGTGGCTGCTGGACAAAGTGCGCTGGGAGGAGGATGGCTAAACAGAATGCAACGTATCTCATTAAATTTAAGTTTCAGGTAGACAGCGAATTCTTCTAAAAATATAACTGTGTCCAAATTATTGCATGGGACCTACTTATACTAAAAAAAAAAAAAAAAAAAAAAAAAAAGGATTTCTTGTTTAGCTGAAATTCAAAGTAACAACTGTAACAAATGACCCCAAACTCAGTGGCTTAAAGCAACACAAATTTAGGCTCTCACAGTTTTGGAGGTCAGAAGTGTAAAATGGATCAGCAGGGTGGTGTTCCTTGTGAGGCACTCAGGGCACTTGTTTCTCTGCGTTTTCCAGCTTCTGGAGGCTGGCGTGCCTCGGCTTGTGGCTCTACAATCACTCCAACCTCTGCTTCCGTCAACACATCTCCTCCTGACTCTGACCCTTCCGTGTCCCCCTTATAAGGACTCTTATTATATTGAGCCAACAAGATAATCCAGGATAATTTCCCCATCTCAAAACCCTTAACTTAATCACATCTGCAAAGCCCCTTTGGCCCTCTAACATAACATATTCACTGGAGATGAATTAGGATGAGGATAACTTTGGGGACCATTATTACGCCATAGAAAAACAGAAGTTGTGCCCCCAAATAACCTGCTGATTAAATGACTAAGTTCTGTGGTCCCCAATCCAGCTCCCTCCCTCCCTGCATTCATTCATTCATTCATTCATTCATCCCATAAGTAGTTATTGAGCACTTCCTATGTGCTCTGGGCATAAAGCTGTGAACAGAACAATGTCTCCACCTTCGCGGATGCACACTGTACCTCCGTTAACTATTCTGAATTGAAATTCATAGATAATGAAACCTTCCTATGCACATAATTTTTTGGAAAATATAATGACCTAACAAAGACGAAACAAAAGGAAAGCAATGTGTAATTTGTAGATTTGATTTCAGTATATAAATGTTTAGGTGCTATTACACTAAGAGATATAATGAATCAGTCAGCTGCTAGAACCTAAAAGTCAAACTCCCTGGATTACAACAGCTGCAAATGCAAGGGTGCCATTGGGGCAACTCAAATACCATGGCTGGCCTAAATGGTGGCAATGTGGTTTTGAAACAGTGAACAGCATTTGGTAACGTTCCAGACAAAATACAGTTTTCCCTTGAATTATAATCACAGTTGCATTCCTGGAAAATTCAATATATATTAAAACCGCACCAAAAATGCTTTGTGTTTTTATGTAGGTTCTAGGCTGAGATCATTATCAATAGGTTTTTCACCTCCAGGAATGTCTAGTCCAACCAAGTGGGACATGTGTAATTCTTTGCTATCTGGGAATGTCCAGCTCTCTGCAGGATGTAGACAAGCATTCCTGCTCCCCCCGTCATGACAATAAAAATATTTCCTCCACAAAATTTTAAAAATGTCCCTGGGGGTGGTACTGCCCTCAAGGAGAAGCAATGATTGAGCATAACAGAGGTGCATATGTCAAGCCCTTGATGGGAACAAAATGAATCCAGAATGGCCTGAGAGTCCTGACGAGGAGGAAAGGGGGAGAGAGATGAAGCCAGAGAAGTCGGCCACAGTGAGATACTTAGACGCAATTCCAAGGACAATGGAGAGTGATGGGGAGTCACTGTAGGGTTTTCAGCAGGAGAATGACATGGCTTGACCTTGTCATGGGGGGATGGCTCAAAACACCTGTTAGTCAGTGGACTGCACTGCTTTCTTCTGCGTTTCACACGTTCATTCATTCACTCACTAATTCATTCAACACGTGAGGACTGAGGAGTGTCTCAGTGATGTATGTATTGCTGTGTAACAAGCTACCCCCAAATGTAGTGGCTTAAAATAACAATCATTTGTTGTTTTCCACGAATCTGTGGGTTAGCTGGGCAGTTCCTCTACTGGTCTCACCAGGGTTTCTCAAGCTGTTGAATTCAGCTGGTGGGTCAGCTGGGGGCTGGGCTCAGCCAGGAGTGCTGGGATAACGGGCCTCTCTCTCCACGGGCTCTTTCTTCCAGATGCTCCTGCACCTCTGAAGACCTCATGATGCCTGGGTTCTGGAAGAGCACAGCCTCACTCCCACCACATTTATTGGTCAAGGCAAGTCACAAGAGGGTAGAGAAACAGACTTCACTTCTTTCTTTCTTTTTTCTTTTGAGATAACATTTATTCATTGAAGTACAGTTGATTTACAATGTTGTGTTAATTTCTGCTGTACAGCAAAATGATTCAGTTTTATATATATATATATATATATTCTTTTTCATATTCTTTCCATTTTGGTTTATCACAGGTTATTGAATATAGTTCCCTGTACTATATGGTAGGACCTTGCTGTTTATCCATCCTACGCAGACTTCACCTCTTAGCAGGAGGAGCTGCAAAGTCTCCAGACAGCAATGGAATTTACGGCCATGAAACCTTCTACCTAGCTCCAGAACAGGCCCTGGGGATGCAGCCTGCTTCTCTGTGGCCTAAACCCTAGTCAGATGACAAACAAGTCAACAAGTGAAAAAGGTCAGAAAGTGCCGTAGGGAGAGAGGGGCTACTTTAAACACAGTGATCAGGGAGGCCCTCCCTGAGATGTTTGAGCTGAGACCTGAGCATCTGAGCATGTCTGTGTCAGAAGTTTCCAGAGATTCCAAAAAGACACTGCCCTTGCACGCCCAGCAGCACCATGGCTCCCTTGGGGGAGGTGGGTAGTGTGAAAGGAAGGGCTCCAGTGGACAGCACAGAGTGGGTCAGAATCTGTCTCCTTACCCTCATTGGCAGGCTGTGTGACACTGGCCATCTCTGTTTCTTCCCCCTGTCTGACGCCCCCAAGTGTCCCCACCTCGCACACTGCACTGGGAGGAACCACGGGTTTATGAAAATAGACGGATACACTCCAGAGGGAGGTGCACTCGGGATGGTCCTTTCTGGCAGCACCACGCACAGATGTGGCACTGGACACACAGAAGTTCACTGGACTGGATGCCAGGAGTCGGATCTACTCCAGGGACAGGAGGGTTGTGTGGAAGGTGTGTGTCTTGCCACAGGGGTGGTGAAATCCCATTTCTGGAGAGTGTGCATGAATACACCTCCTTACCATCCCTCTCTCCCCCGCCCTTTCCCTCCACCCTCCACGCTCCCCTCCTTTGCTCTCTCCCTCTCCCAGCCTGTTTCCTTGCCTTTCTCGCCTCCTCCCCCTTCACCTCCCTCCCGCACCATTTCTTTTTCCATTCTGCCTCCCTCTCCTTCTAATTCCCCCCCTTCCCTTTCTTTCCCTCCCTCTCCTCCTCTTTGTTCCCCCTCTCCTCTGCTCTGCTCCCCAACTCTCCTCTTCCTCCCTGCTCTCTCCCTATCTCCCCCTCCCTTTCCCCTCACTTCTCCTCTTACCTTCCCGTCTCCCCTCCTCTCACGCCCGCCCCCCTCCAATCCTCTAGCTTCCTCTTTTCTCCTCACCTCCCGTGACTCCCTAATCACCTCTCTCTCACTCACCAACTTTCTTTCCATCTTCTCTCTCTCCCTCACCTCCTCTCTTTCCTCCTCTTACTCCTTTTGCATCTCACATTCTCTCTTTTTTTCCAGTCCTCTTGTTCCCTTTCCTTTCTTCCTCTCCTCCGATCTCCTCCACCTCTCTCTCTCCTTCATCTCTTCTCTGACCCTGTCGTCCCCACTCTCACGTTCCTCATGGCCTTTCTCCTCACCTTCTCTCCTCACACCCCCATCACCACCCCTCCTGCCTGCCACCACCTTTCTTCCGTCCTTCACATGCCCTCCTGCCTCCACCCACTTCTACTCACCTCCCAACTTTGCCCCTTCCTTCCTCCACCTTCGCCCCTCCCCTCCTCGTCCACCTGGCCCCGCCCCGCCCCAAGCCTAGGCCACGCCCCCAGGGTCACGGAGTCGACGGACGCCGTAGCGCTCCCTCCAGTCACGTGGTCACGTGACGCGCTCCAACATGGCGGCGCCGTGGGGCCGCGGCGTCGCTTCCTGACTGGGCGGCACGGACGGACGCGGCTGGTGCCGGCGTGGACGCCGGGCCCTCAGCTTCGCTCGCCCGCCTGCTAGCGCCATCCGCCCGCGGGGCTTTTAGCCCCCGCTGGGCCGGGGCCATGCAGGAGAGCCAGACCAAGAGCATGTTCGTGTCCCGGGCCCTGGAGAAGATCCTAGCCGACAAGGAGGTGAAGCGGCCCCAGCACTCCCAGCTGCGCAGGGCCTGCCAGGTGGCGCTCGGTGGGTGAGCCGCCCCGGCCCGGCCCCGCGCCGGCCTCCCCACGCCTGCTGTTACCCCACGGGGCCTCAGCCCGGCCTCCTGGGCGCCACTTCCCCACGACCCCGAGTCCCACCCTCCCGCCCTCCTTATTATACCCCGGGAGAAACTGATGCCCTGCCAGCTTGGGACTGGCCCAAGGTCACCTAGCAAGTTGGTGACAGCCAGGGCTGGCTCTCCAGCCTCCCAGCCCAGGGCTCTTGCCGCGGCTCCTTGCCGTCCTATTTCCTGGTTCCTTCTCTCGTCACCTTCAGAAGCAGCAGCCCTTGCTCTGAGTTTTTTCTTTACCTGGGTTCTGCTGGTTGGAGTTACCCCATGTGAGCAGAGCTGCCCAACTGGTTTAGGGAAACTCCTGAGGCCTGCTTTGGAAGTGCCCAACTGGTGTATGTTTTCCTTTCATTTGGGGATCGCCCATAACTCCCTCCAGGAGGGAATGTAGAGGGTTATCCTGCACCTTCAGGTATTGTAGTGTTAAAGAGATCTGCTCTTTCCTTGCGGTCCACTCAAACAGAGGGTCTGTGAGGGCAGAGACACTTGTTTGTTTTATTCACCGCTGGATCCCCTGCATCTGCAACAGGGCCTAACACGCAGTAGATGCTGACTGAATGGACCCACAGATGATTGAAAGAGGGGAGAAGTCTGATTCATCTCTAGTTAAAACCTTGGTAGTTGATTCCATCATCAACATCCTATCTTTTAGTTTGTCACTCAAGAAATATTTATCAAATGCCCACTGGGTGGCAGGCACTGAGGATACAATGGGGAATGAGACAGACAAGGTATTTGCCCTTACAGAGCTTCTACTCTAATAGGGGAGGCAGAATAAGTAAATTTTAAAATGAATGAGACATTTTTTTGAATGCTAATAAATACTTTTGTAAAAGCAGTTTTAAAAAATTTATTTATTTTGTTTATTTATTTTTGGCTGTGTTGGGTTTTCCTTTCTGCGCACGGGCTTTCTCTAATTGCAGCGAGCGGGGGCTACTCTTCGTTGCGGTGCGCAGGCTTCTCATTGTGGTGGCTTCTCGTTGTGGAGCACGGGCTCTAGGCTTGCAGGCTTCAGTAGTTGTGGCACGCGGGCTCAGTAGTTGTGGCTGGCGGGCTCTAGAGCGCAGGCTCAGTAGTTGTGACACATGGGCTTAGTTGCTCTGCGGCATGTGGGATCTTCCCAGACCAGGGCTCGAACCCGTGTCCCCTTCATTGGCAGGTGGATTCTTAACCACTGCGCCACCAGGGGAGCCCTAAAAGTAATTTTTTCATAATTACCTTACTTCTGTAAAATTTTTTGTAAAAGTAGATGTGATAAAAAGGGCCTGAGGACTGCTTTCCATAGGGTGGTCAAGAAAGTAATCCTTTTTGAGGAGGTGACATTTGAGCCGAGTACTGAAAGGCAGGAAGTATTCACCACGTGGAATTTCAGGAGAAGAGAGTTCTAGGCCGTGAGGATCAATACATTTGACCAGAGTTGGCATCAAGTTAATTCATCACCCCAATGCCTTTGGTTTGGAATCTGTAAAAAGACCTGTTTTCCCTAACAAGTGACCACGTAAATGGAAAGTTTGCTTTTCTGTCACAGAGTTTGAGGTTACCATCACCTTTCTCCTTTCATTTGGTGCAGGGTACTCTGGGAGTCTTCTCTTGGGGCCTAGGAATGGGTTTGTGAACTTTGCATTTATTTCTCTGGGAAGAAGGCGGTGGCTCTCATCAGCTTCTCAGAAGGGTCTGAGACTCCCTCAAGGATCAAGAACTATTGGTACAAAGGTGGTTGTTGCTGAGAAAATCTGGAAACATACTAGTCCTGTGAAATTCAGGATCAATTAGAGGAATTTACTGAGATTTAGATTTGTAAAGCTTTTTTATTCAGGAAACCAAGGCTAACTGTTGGATATTGTTTTATCAGGAATGCAGGATAAGCACTACAAAGCAGTAGTTAGGCAAAAGCCTGGTACTTACAACTCTGCTTGGAAATCTGCCTGGATTCTATCCTCTCAGTGTTACTTTAAGTGAATTGTTGCAAAAGTTTCAAAATAGATAAGTGGCAGAGAAGTTTTCATTCCCCCTTCAGAACACTTAACATCAGATTTTCAGCAAATTGTATATCACTTTGTTGGAACCTACGTATAAAATCGTCACATGGATCATAGAGGGCCTTAACATTGAGAGCTCTTTATATATTTTTGGATCATGCCTTGTTGAGAAATTCAGATTTTTCCAACCCAAGTTGTGGAATGCACATTCACTGTTTTGGTAGTGAATTGTAAGAAATAGCCTATACTGAAAATATAAATTCTCCGTTAAAAATATTTTTCTTGTCAAACAATATAGACGAGTTAAATAAAATATCCCATATGATGTTATTTAAGAAAAAAAAGAAATAGCCGATAAAGGAAGTAATGTGACCACAGGTTAATTGAATAGCAAACTGTCATGGTGGCTCATCATCATCAAATTGAGTAATTATTACAAGGGAACCTATGTAAAGAGTTAGACTGGCCATCTTTTTTTTTTTTTTAAGACAGTACTTGTGTGTCATTGCTGTTAAATAAAAATGACTGCAGAAGAAAGCATATAGCAAAGTATCTGGTGATATTTCACTCTGCATCTCAAGGCCCAGTTTTGTGTCCAGTAAAAGTAGCTGAAACAAGCCTGTGTACGAAGCATTGCAATGTGGCGAGTATTTTAGAGATTGCCGTGTATAGATTATTACTCACTTTGATAAGAGGAGCTGTAAGTGACTGCTCAAAGTTGAAATGTTTGAACGATAGGAGCACTTCCAGGAAACAGCTTCTGTGACCTTCCACCAGTTGTAGCATATTAGAGGGAGGGGATCACGGATGCAGGGGCTGTGTAGTGTAGGGATTTGGAGTGTGTTCTGTGGACTCAAGACTGCCCGGGTTCAGATCCCTTGCCTTCTACTTGCTTTCTTTGTGACCTTGGACAGATCTTATAGCTTCCTGATGGGGTTATTATAAAGATAAAGTTAGGGGGCTTCCCTGGTGACGCGGTGGCTAAGAATCTGCCTGCCAATGCAGGGGACACGGGTTCGAGCCCTGGTCTGGGAAGATCCCACATGCCGCAGAGCAACTAAGCCCGTGAGCCACAGCTACTGAAGCCCGTGCGCCTAGAGCCTGTGCTCCGCAACAAGAGAAGCCACCGCAATGAGAAGCCCGCTCACCGCAATAAAGAGTAGCCCCTGCTTGCTGCAACTACAGAAAGCTTGCGCGCGGCAACGAATAAATAAATAAAATAAATAAATTTATTTAAAAAAAAAGATAGTTGGCATGTGCAAAAAACTTGACATGTAGTAGGTGCTCTGTAAAGGCTTGCTCTGTTATTTATTATTTTAAGCTGTGAGAAACCACAAGACACTCTAAGCACCCTGGCTTGATGTTAACTTAGGTTGGTTCCTCGTTCAAGAATGACTTATTGCTCTATTTGGTTTGTAGATGCAATAAATAGGAATGTAATTACACGACTGAAAGGCTGTGTTTATTAGAGTGTTAACTTGCTAAGCTCAATGAAGACAAGGGTTGTTCCTTGTAAAAACAGTGATTATCAGGTTGGAATAGTTTTGGAGTAATCTCCGGGATTCATCTTCACTAAATGCCAAATGCATAGGTAGGGTCTGCCCGATTAGAGGATCATGGCCTTCCAGCCTTTATTGAGAAATCAAAAGAGCCTGTGAAAGTATTCATCCCCCCAAGGACATTGTTGCTCTTTACTTTCTTAATGAAGTTTTTATATATATTAATAGTCTTGAACCTTTCAGCCCTCCAGTTGGGGTACATAATTACATTTTTAAACCTCCCTTTCACAGCGGTTTTATTTAAGAGCCATTCTCTCACATGGTCTCTTTAAATTATATTTCTGTCCTTAAACTCTATCAAGTTTAGAGACTTGAGAAAATAAGCTGAGTGGTTTCGAATGGTGTGGAAAAATCTGGAAATCTCGAAAACTTTAACTGAATTGTTTTCACAGTAGTCTTCATATATGGTAGGAGATTCGGTATCTTATTTAATAATTTAATACCCACAAAGTGCCAAGTAGGGGCTGAGTGCTCTGTAATTGCCAGTTGTCATTAAACATACCTATGTTTTTCATATGAAATTGAGTGACTTTAATTTTTAGAGCAGTTTTAGGTTCACAGCAAAATTGCCTGGGAGGTGCAGAGACTTCCCATATTCCCCTCCCTGCCCGCCCTCGTGCATGGTCTCCGCATTACCAACATCCCTCACCAGAGTGGGGCGATTATATAGTGACGAACCCAACTCTGACGCATCATTATCACCCAGTTGAGTGAGTGACTTTTTTTTTTATAAATTTATTTATTTTATTTATTTATCTTTGGCTGCATTGGGTCTTTGTTGCTGTGTGCGGGCTTTCTCTAGTTGTGGCGAGCGGGGGCTACTCTTCCTTGCGGTGCATGGGCTTTGCGTTGCAGCAGCTTCTCGTTGCGGAGCACAGGCTCCAGGCGCACAGGTTTCAGTAGTTGTGGCTCGTGGGCTCTAGAGCATAGGCTCAGTAGTTGTGGCCCACGGGCATAGTTGCTCCGCGGCATGTGGGATCTTCCCGGACCAGGACTCGAACCCGTGTCCCCTGCATTAGCAGGTGGATTCTTAACCACTGCGCCACCAGGGAAGCCCGAGTGAGTGACTTTTTTAAATCACATGTTATATAATAGCTATATGATATCAACCATGTACTAAGCACTTCTGTGTTTCAGGCACCATGCCATACGCTTCACATGCAGTTTAATTCTTACTATTATTATCCTCATCAAAGGCCTTAAGAACTTGGCTAACGTGACTTAACCAGAAGCAGTGGAGCCAGGCTGTGAACACTGGCAGTCTGGCTCCAGAGCCCAAGATCTTAACTATTACTACCATTGCTCCTCCATACAAAAGTTCTTATGTTGTATAAAATACTCATTGGAGTCTTAAACAATCATTATATTGGCAGTGAAGTTTCTATGCAGTGAACTTTTGGTGATGTTTCAGTAAGTAGAGCATTCAATAAGTAAAGAGACCGTATTTTTTGTAGTTGAATTTTGAGATGTAGTATTTGAAAGCCTCTAATCAAAAAGATCACAGCTTTTTCTCTGCAGCTTTTTACTGCTTATGTCTTTGGTTTAATTTACGGACTAACAGGAAGAAAGAAATGAAGTTAAAGAGCTGGTTTCCCATGAGTTTCATTTGAGGTATTAAATCTTGCTGATTTATGACCTCTCTCTACATCAGCAGTAAACTCTTCTATTCATTCTGGAGTTGTGACGTTGATTGATGTCCGTCTTTGGGTACAGCAGGCAAAGGGAAACCAAAGCTCAGAGGGCAACTTGCCTACATCTGCACATCCAGGTGGGCAACAACTACAACGGGTAGCTGACATATAAATCATAAAATCCACTTTTAGATTTGCTACTCTGTTTAATATACGGGATTTAGAGACATGTGGGTCATTGGTGATCTTAGCTTGAGCTGTTTTGGTGGCACGCTGAAGGTGAAAACCAGTCTGGAGTGGGTTGAGGTGTGAGTGGGAGGTGAGGAAATAGACCGTGAGCGCACGCAACTCCTTCCCAAGGTTTGGCTATGCTGTGAAGGGGAGGAGGGAGATGTGACTCATGGGGGTTCTTTGGTTTTTTCTTTTTCTTTTTTTAAAGGTAGAAAAGACTCAAACTTGTTTAAATGTCATTAGGATGAAGCCAATTAAGGGAGTATATTCATAAATTTTAGTTGCATGTTAATATACAAAAAGCATTCAGCATTCACATGTCCGTATAATATATGGTAAATGGCTTTTTCCTGCATACGATGTTGTTGTTCTTCTAACTTTGATGTGTTTGAAATAACTGTTCTCATCATTAGGAGGAACGTAAGTGCAAAATTTGAAAAATACCAAAAATATCCCTAAATTGTCATAAAGTAAGACTTTCAATTGAAACACAAAGTAAAACCTTTAATGTTAGCAAAGTCGGGTGTTTTGATTAGACATCTTGTTTATATGTGCTGTAGATTATAAAAATTTTGAGAAATAATAGGACTTGGGACCCTGACATTACTTTTTGTTGAAAAGCTTTATAGTGATTCTGCAGGAGGAGGTTCTCTGTCTAGAAGCAGCACTAAAAATTGAATTTTGATTATTGAAAAGCATTTATTTGTTGGATTGGCAGAAAATTCATTGGGAGCTGTGTTTGAAACTTTGCTTATTGATTGGTCTTGTGATCCTGGACTAATCATTTAGCTTCTCGGAGCCTTGGTTTCCTGGGATGAGAAAGGTGATAATGCCTGTGTCACAGGATTGTTGTAAAGGTTATATGAACTAACGCAATAAATAACTGACACCGTATCTGGCACCTAACAAATGACCTACTAAAATTCAGAGGCATTGGTGTTACCATATTTAAAGGAGAAGGAACTGAATACTTGTTCTTCCTGCCTCCCTTATTGGTTGGTTTATGGACATCTTTGCTGGTCTCTGACATTTCGACACTGGTGAGGCAAGTGGTTGGAAAAATTTAGAGCTCTGTCCTGTACTTGTAAATCTCAGGGGAAACCGTAAGCAGTCCTGGGGAAAACAGTGAGACCATTCTTTATGGAAAAGAGCAAACTTGTGAAAACGTGTGCTTAATCAGCAAGTACATGGAGTCTCCTATATAAATAGCTCAGAACTGTATTGAGTTCTTTTTCACCAGGCTGAGGGGGTCTCCCTGGAAAATACTTGACTTTCTTTCCAGCAAGGTTATCTTAGAAAATCCTTAACTGTTTGTGAATTCATTCCTGGAGTCTTCCTATAAGAAGCTTCTTTGGGTTTACCGTCTTGGTTGTGAATGAGTCTTTTAGCTTTTTTATTAGGTATTTCATTAGGTTTTATAGACTTGTGGGGAGAACAGCCTTCTTGTGCTAGGACCTAGAATTCTTAAATTTTCCCTCTGTCCTAAGGTACTTGTTCTCTATATAGTCCTTCTGACTAAACCAGGGTGACATTCATTCAGAAGATATTTATTTGGGTGTCATACCAGGTGTCATGATGCAAGGAAAACAAAACAAACAAAGACCCTGTTCTCATGATGTTTGCAGTTAATGGGGAAGGGGACTGTTCAGATGATCATGTCCTCTGAGTCATACTAATAACCTGACAACTCCTATGAAGGAGAGGAACCTGGTCCCACAAGGGGAGTGGACAAAGGGATGAAGGAAAGCTTCCCTGAGGAAGTCTTGAGAGCTGAATGATAAATAAAAATTAAATAGGTTAGGGTGAGAGGCATTATGGCAGCAGGAGGGGGAACAGCATATGCAAAGGCCCTGTGTCAGAGAGGAATATGACGGTTAAGGAAACTAAAAGATACAACAGCCTGTGAATCTGTAGTTACCTCAAAATTTTTAAAAAGCTTTAATAATAATTTTTTTAAAAGAAACTAAAAGAGGCCACTGTGTGGTTGCAGCATGGCAAATGAAGGGGGAGAGGTTTTGGGGATAAGGTGGGAGAGGTAGTCCAGGGTCCTACCATGCAAGACCTTGGAGGTTATGTTGAGGAGTTTGATTTTAGACCAAAAGCAGTGAGATAACACTGCAGAGTTCTAAACAGGGAAGAAGGTGATGGGATAAACAGGTTTGTATTTTGGAAAGATCACTTTAGCCATTATGTTCAGAACATCTTCGAGGAAAACCAGAGGGACTGCCCAGGGACCAGTGAGAAGGCAGTTACCATCATCCAAGGGAGAGATGCTGGTGGCCTGGACTTAAGTAGTGACAGTAGTAACAGAGTAAAGTGAATGTATCCCCACTTGTTTAGAAGGTAAAACTAAGAAAACCTGGTGATGGATTGGGTAAGAACACGAGAAAGTGGATCAGTAAAGCTGACTCTTAAGTTTCTGACTCACGCAACTGGATGGATAGTGGTGCGGTTCTTTTAGATGGGAGTGGGAAGACCATCTAGGGAGAGGTGGGTTGAGGAGCTTGATCTGAGTTGGGACTTGGATGTGTTGAGTTTCACCTGCCTTTGAGCATCCAGTTGGACAGGTGGAATAGGAAGTGGATGGATGTACGAGCCTTGTGTTCATAAGGCAGGCCGGCACCGGAAATCAAGATTTGGGGGTCATCCGAGCCCAGGTGGGAATTGAAGATGCAGTTGAGGCTGCGAAGGCCTGTGGGGGAGAGTGCACAGAAAAGGAGAGGCAGGAGAGCCTGGGCCCGAGGAACCCTGGCCTACCTGGCTGGGCAGAGGAGGCTGAGTCTACCAAGGAAATGGAGAAGAGATGGGACAAGAAGCAGAGGGCAGATGAAAACGGGTGCTTATGAAGCCGGAAGTCGAGAAAATTTCCGAGAAAATTTCAAGGAGGGGGAGGTCAGGTCAAATGCTGCAAGGAGGTCAGGTCAGATGGCAACTGGAAAATTGCCCATCAGATTTAGAGACATGCGGGTCATGGGTGACCTTAGCTTGAGCTGTTTTGCTGATGCAGTGAAGGTGAAAACCAGACTGGAATGGGTTGGGGCACGCATGGGAGGTGAGGAAACAGACACAGCTCTTTCCAGGGCTTTGCCTGGGGTGTGAAGGAGAGGATGGAGATGTGGATCGTGGGAGTTTTTGGTTTTATATTTTTCTTTGTTTAAAGGTAGAAGAGGCTTGAACTTGTTTAAATGTCATTGGGAAGGGAGCCAGTTAAAGGAGAGGTTACATAATGCAAGAAAGAGAAAGGACAGTTTATTCATCCAGCAAATACTGAGCGCCTGCTCTGTGTCTAGGAATTCCTAGATAATGGGCATTCAGCAGTGAACAAAACAGACGGAAGTCTCTGTTATCACAGAGTTTATATTCTACTGGGGAAGATGGAGAATAAGTGAACTGATACAAAGTATGTCAAGGGTGATAAATACTGTGATGAAAAACTAGGAAAAATCGGTGTAAAGTGAAAAAATAAAGCAGGTAAGGTGGTCCAGAATCACAAGGAGGGCAGTTTTAGGTGGAGAGGGAAGGCCTCTCTGAAGAGGTGACATTTGAACAGCCATCTGAAGGAAGGGAAGAGTGAGTCTTGTGGATATCTGGGGGAGGGAGGGCATTCCAGGTGGCAGGAAGAGCAAGTGCAAAGGCCCTGAACAGGACAGGCAACAAGTAAGCTGGGGGTGGGGTGGTAGGAGGTGAGATCAGAGGGATAGCAGGGGGCCAGATGTTTTAGAGGCTTGGAGGCCAAGTTCAAGATTGTGAGTTTTTACTCTGTGAGATGAGAAGCCAGTGGCATTTTGTGCAAAGGAGCAGATGTTAATCAGACTTACGTTATGATGGTTATGGTTAATCTATTTTGAGCAGATGTAATCTGATTTACATTTTAAGGGAATCCCTCTGGCTGCTGTGTAGACAAAGATGTGGGCCGGGAGGAAGGGTGAGAGCTGAAACTGTGAGACCAGTTAAGAAAGAGGCTCTTAGTCTAGGTGGGAGATGATGGTGGCTTGGTCTGGGGTAATGGGGGTGGTCCAGCATATGAGAAGTGATCAGATTCTAGGTAGTTCCTCAGGAGGCAGTAGGGATGGGAGACTGCGGAGTTGGAGGGGCTTGACACTGTTTTCTAGCAGGAGAGAGTGCAGGCTGGGTACAGAAGTAGGTGAGTTTGTAGATTGGCCAACAGGAAGTTGAGGGAGTCTCCTCGTGTTGGCTTCTAATTTCTGCATGAAATAGGCTGCTCCATCGGTTGTGAGTAAAGATGAATGGTGATGACTAGGAGGGAGAGATGGGGTATTTGAAGAGAGTAGAGAAATGTGCAGTAGTCTTTGTGGAGAGTTGGAGGTGGTGAGCTTAACTGGCAGGATTTAGGGTTCCATTGTGGTTGGTGATTAGGGCCTTTATAGACCTACCAACTTGCCCTGTAGTCAGAGGTCTAGTCGTTAGATGGAGACAGGTCAGGGGAGAGGGTCATATAATCTAAGTTTGGGATTTTGCCAGAAGTTAAGACTAAAAGTCAGAGAGAGTCAAGCCTATTGTTTGGCTGTCATTCAGATAACAATCCTGTAATGGGACCCATCCTGGAAAATGAAAAGAGGGGAAAGCTGACAAGTTCTTGGCCTTGTCAGGTCTGACAGGCCAAAGAAGGGTCCTACTGGGAGCAGTTAGTGGGTCATCTGGAAGGAAAGGAGGTTGTGGGCGGAGAACAGGCAGCAGCTAGAAGTAGCACAGTTCCAAACAGGGACAAGATTCAGAGTGTGGCCAGCCACGCCAGGCTGACTTGGGGTGGAGGAGGAACTGAGGGTAGTGTTGGTTTGCATAGTAGAGAGGGGTATGCAGATCAGATGTGTGAGGGGAGGTGAAGGTTCCACGGGATGCCGTGGGGCTTTGGAGGGTTGACCGGGGATGGCGTTGTTGAGCTTGGTCGTGGTCATTGTTGTACTTAGCTTGGGAGTGGAGCAGAGAATGTGAGCTGGTGCCAAAGTCATTGATGAATGGGGAGTTGTGACCCGAGGTTCCTAACTGACAGCGATGGCCAGGAAGGATTTCCCAGGAAGACAGCATGGCTTTTCAGGTGCAGCTGCCCCACCCGACTCAGGTCTGGCTCCTTTCCAGCCTGCTTATTTATTGCTGCTAATTGCCCAGTTGGCTGTTGGGAGAGCAGTGCATGTTAAAAGGCAGGGCAATAAACTGGAGCAAGTGTGCCCACTCCTCCTCCCTCACCCATCCTCCTCCTCTTTGGCTCTGGAGCAGACAGCCTGGGTGTGAATCCTGTAGTGGCACTTCCTACTGTGACTGTGGGCAGGTGACTTCACCTCTCTGTGTCCAGATTCCTCACTGTATATGGTTAGGAGATGAGTCTCTTGTCTTCCTGAGTTGTAAGGAGGACCAAATGGGCACCTGCCCCTAGCGAATGTCAGCAGTTATTATGATGATTTATGTTCCACTGATTTTCTTCTTTCCCTTGGCTTTCCGTCGTTCCACTGATGGCGCTAGAGATTTTGTACTATTACTGACTCCTGTTTTAAGATAAGAGCAAGAGAACGGACATTTATTGACCACCTGTGTATGCCTGACACTGCCTTAGCCATCAATACTTCGGGTTTGTTAAAAGAATTACCTACACCCAACTGCCTAGTTACAGTCTCGGGAGCATATGGGGCTGCTTTTTATCATCCTCATTTTTTTTAGAGTAAGACATCAAGATTCAGGGAGGTTTAATAACCTACCTGGCATCATTCAGCTAATAGATGTCCATTTTCTTTCGGAACTTCCAACCCATTTCTTGTCTTTCACCACACCAGGCTATGTCAAGTGTTCTGTGGGACCCCATGCCACACACCTTTTCCCTGTTTGTTTTTTTTTCCTTGCCTCTTTTTTTTTTTTTTTGCCACGCTGCATGCAGCATGTGCGATATGGGATCATAATTCCCTAACCAGGGATCGAGCCTGTGCCCCCCGCAGTGGAAGCACAGAGTCTCAACCACTGGACCGCCAGGGAAGTCCCCTGCCTCTTTTCAATGGAAAAAAATATTGTATTATCCAAATATATCTAGAAGCCACCTGTTGGGTCAGACTATATGGAACTACTACCCTCAAGCCGTTTCCAGCTTTCCTGTGGCTCATGCTCATCCGTCTCTGCCCCCGCCCTGGCCCCAGCCCCCACTAATGCTTGCCTGGGCTATTAGCAGCAGCCTCTTGATTGGCTTCCCTGCTTCTGTGCTGTCCACCCTCCTCTTTATACTCAAAACTGCAGCCAGAGGGATCTGTCCAAACATAGGTCCGCTCAGGCCCCTCCTCCACTGCCCTCCAGGGGCTTCTCCTTATCTGGACCCCTACTGGGCCTTGTGGAGAGGATTTTTCAAATTTTTTTTCTTTAACAAAGAATGTTCTAGAGAGTGCAACAATTCCTCATACTTGTGGGAATACTTAAGTATAGATTAAGAAGACTAAAGGAAATCTGTGATCACGTGTTTTGTGAAGATCGCAGTTTCTTGGTCTTCTGCAGTAGGTACTGCTCACTGTGGAGGGCTATGCCCTGCCCTGCTCAAGTCACACTGGCCCTTGTTCATTCCCATCGGAAAACCAGGGTGCACCTTCCTGTGGTCCTGTCCCATCAGGCCAGAAAAAGAGGTGGGGGGATTCCAGAGCCTGGGTTGTAAATAGGCTCCTCGAGGCTGGATGAGGGATGTTCGTACTACAGAGCAGTAGGAACATCACAGCATTCACGCTTTGAATTAATGATGCAAAACGAGTGTTTATATTGTTTCGCACTTATAGGTTACGGAGTAATTCGACATGCTTGTTTGAGAGCCAAGTTACCCAAGAGGTACGAACACAGGCTTGGGAGCCTAATTTTCTGGGTTCAAGTCACAGCTCCACCTCTCACTGACTTGTAACCTTTCTGGATCTTGTTTCTTCGTCTGTAAGATATAGCAGAGTTTGGCCTCGAACCCTGGTCCTCTGGCTCCTTAGTTGCTCTTTGTTCTTTGGCAACGTTTTGCTTGTATAAAACCGGGATGTTTTGTTTTCCTTGTGCTGGTCATAGTCCTTTATGCCCTGCAGTTAGTTTTCCGCTGCCAGTGAATTTCTTTCTCCTTGATTCTTCCCTCTCCCTTAAGACAAAGGTTGCAAACTGGTAGTGTAAGGTCAGGGCAGCCTGCAAACAAGTTTCATTTGAGCATAATTTTTTTTTTTTGGGCCATGCCTCGCGGCTTGCAGGATCTTAGTTCCCCGGCCAGGAATGGAACCAGCACCCCCTGCACTGGAAGTGTGGTGTCTTAACCACTGGATTGCCAGGGAAGTCCCTGAGCATAACTTTTTTAAACAGTTGAAATTACTTCCAATTACAGTTGGAGTTTTCACTTAAAATCCAGATTTTGACTTCTGGAAAAATCAGAACAACGGGCATCTCTGGGCTCAATCAGCTGGGACTGAGACTCTGCTGCACTCCATGCCCTGTTGGGTGGGGAGGGGGTCCTCCCTGCCCCTGATGTCTTACACCCACCTGTGTCTCTCCAGGAGGTTTCCTGCCTGGCCTCCATAGGTCTTTGATTTGATTACCCTTAGTGCCTCAGTGAGTAAGTAGCAATCCTGGTGATTGATTTGTCAACTGGTGGGTTGACACCAGTGGCATTCTAGAACAGACTATTTTAGAGCTCAGAGGTCAGCACAGACTCTAACAAATGCCTAATTGCTTCAGATACACTTAACAGCTAAACTTAACTCTAATAAGGTAACCATGACTGGAAGGAACCCTTGCATTTGAGTTCCGGCATCAGTGCCCCTCTGACACGTCACACGGTGACAGACAATATTACCACCAAGCAGAGTCTTGACATTATGCATGTTGATTTCTGCAAGCTGAAAGCTTGGCCACCAGCCTCCTGGGCTGGATTTCCCGGGCCACTCCCACAGCCTGGGGCCTCAGCTAGAGGAGGCCAGAGCTACTTCCTAAGTGGATTCTTGTCCCAGAGGAGCAGGAACCATGCCACAGAGCTCTCTTTAGCAGAACCTGTGTGTCACAGGCCTTGTGGTCCATGAGCGAAATGTTTGATATTAGTCATCTGGTGTTCCTCTTCTGTTTTCTTATGTGTGTAGTAAGAGGACATTGAAAGAGTGGCTTGAAGGTTAAAATTGCCACCTCTAGTGAGTCCAGTTACTCGGTTTTCACTTCCTAAAGGTCAGTCTAGAATAGAGTTGTCCAGGAAAAGGAAACTTGTCACTTCCAGAACTGTGTTCTGGGGTTGCTAGGATAACTAATGCCATATCCAAACCATTGGCTCTCAAGAGATTGTGTGAAGAAGGCTGGCCTTTTGGAGGTTATCTGAATACATGGCATTCAGGTAGACATGTTTCACTGGCCTGCTTTGATAATACCGCGAGCCTGCCAAGCCTGACACGTAGGAATGCATTCGACTAAGTGGCTGTGGGGGAGTCCGGCGTGTTTAGATATAGGATGTTCTTGTCTCGATGGCACAAAATCTTGTTCTCCTGGAAGTAAGATGATCTCTCTTTGAGACTGTGACTTCTGAGTGTTGGCACTATTCCATAACCGTAACCATGTAGTTGTTGTACCCTCCATGGTAAAGGTTTATAAATTAACTTTAATTCATAAAAATTATATATGACTTAGCACAATATAAATGTACTTAATGCCACCGAACTGTACACTTAAAAATAGTTAATGTGGTAAATTTTGTGTTACACATATTTACCACAATTTTTTTAAGTGCTAAAGAAAAAGTATGTATACTTACAGAAAATGTGGGAAAGAGAAAAAGATCATCATCCTCCTACTTAGATAGCTTTCAGTATTTTGTTATATTTGTTTTTTTTAATATACATATTGCATGCTCCTAACATGCCTTTCTTTCTTTCCCACCAGATGAAATTAAAGCAGAAATAGAAAAGCAAAGGTAAGCCTGGGCATGTTCTCCTTGCTGAAGTGCAGTATGAAGGGAGTAGTAGGTGGTGGCCGTGGGAACCCCTTTCTCTGCATGTTTTCCCATATTTCTGATCCTCAGGTGGCACACACTCTCCTAGCACAGCGCTGGGCACGTGGCAAGACTTTGTATGTGTTTGAACTGATACCGAGTTAACAGGTTACTGGCTCAACAACTGCATATTTGGAGGAAAGGATAAGGAAGGTCAAGTTAATGCTGTTGTACCTTCTCTTGACAGAAGAGGCAAAGCCCTTGTCTCTTGTATGTCATGCTTCCTCAGGCAGGAGGGCAGCTTGTTCTGTTAAGGGGCTGCTCCTCATCTTCATAGTAATGAAGCCAGTGAGTCCCATTTCAGAAATACAGCTCTGACGTGGCAGGTGCCAGGATTCAGTCCAGGCCGCTGTCGATACAGCTTGCTCATCAGAGACCTTGTTCTCTGCCTGTGGCCCCTTGGTGTTTTTTCCTAATGCATGTGTTTAAACTTTTCATTGTCTAGCCCCACAGATGCAGTTTGCAGGCACTTTTAATTAAATGATTGCAAGTGGGATGGGAAGTTAGAGTGGGGGGTAGGAAAAGCAAGCTCTTTTTTTTTTTTCATTTCCCCTCTCCGGCCCTCTCCTGCTTTTTTCCTAGGCTTGGTGCTACCGCACCACCAAAGGCAAACTTCATTGAAGCTGACAAGTATTTCCTTCCATTTGAGCTGGCTTGCCAGTCCAAGTCCCCACGGGTGGTCAGCACATCCCTCGACTGCTTGCAGGTACCATGTTTCAACTTGGTTGTATAAAGGATGTTCTCTCAAGCCACAGGTAGTCCTTTGCACAGGAGCTGTGCCCGTAACCCCCTGGTACTCAGAATGCTTCCGGAGGTGATGGAGAAAGGAGCATTTCAGCTCATTCTTTTTTTTTTTTTTTTTTTTTTTCCGGTACGTGGGCCTCTCACTGTTGTGGCCTCTCCCGTCGCGGAGCACAGGCTCCAGACGTGCAGGCTCAGCGGCCATGGCTCACGGGCCCAGCCGCTCCACGGCATGTGGGATCTTCCCAGACTGGGGCACGAACCCGTGTCCCCTGCATCGGCAGGCAGACTCTCAACCACTGCGCCACCAGGGAAGCCCTTCAGCTCATTCTTTATGGAGGTCTTGTGAGGGAGGGAAGAATGAGAGGTCTGACCTCTTTACCTAAAAAAGAATTCGTTTCTCTCGAAGTATTTTGTTGATCTCTCTTATGTATGTTTTCCTAAATGAAACCTTTAGCATTGATTGGAATATTTGGTACATATGCGGGTACATAAGATATTTAATGCTACTTCTTTATTGATGGCATTAATATTCATAATGCCAAGTAGAGAAATAGATATCATCGACTCTCATTATTTGTGGTGATGGTCTATAAAGTTGCTGTGAACACGGAATTAGCAAACCCTGAAGCATTGTTCCTGGAGGGAATACAGGGCTAGGTTCCTGTGAGCCTCTCTGGTCACGTGTTCATCAGCTGATCAGTACATAACTTTATTCTTTGTGTGTTTCTGTTTAAAGACACCTTATTTAATATATATTGTTGATTTGTTAGCATTGAACTTATGGTCAACAGCACTATGACACATGCCTGAACAAAGCTGATCACACGTCATTTCTCTGTAGGGCGCATCCTACAGAGACAGCACTAGACAGCACTTAGCACTGTGCATGGGGGCCATTTTAAATGGCGAAAACACCAACGGAAAGGACACTTAGCACTGTGCATGGGGGCCATTTTAAATGGCGAAAACACCAACGGAAAGGACAAAAATGTGAAAACCATGGCAATAAATAGATCACAAGAAAGACACTGTTTACGGTATGAGAGGTGAAACAAGAAGGCAGAGCGTCTCCTTGTTTGACCTTAGCCAGGAACTTGTGCATCAAGTGATTCAAATTTTTCACTGCGCTGCAGGTGTCCGCAAGTGACCACAAAAGCGTCCCAAATATTGATTGGGGACTTACAAATTTTAGTGAGCGGGCAGTCACAAGTACAAACCTGTGAATAATGAGGATCGACTGTACTTAGGGCCATAAGTAACCTTGTTATAAGTTACTTTTTACTGGTGAAAAAGCAGCAGTGGAGAAATTAGGGTGACTTGTCCAATGACATGCAGATAGTGAGGGACAGAAACAGGACTGCAACTTGGGCTTCTTAATTCCCAGTCCAGCATTCTTGTATTTTTCATAAGATCTACTCATGAAGCTTCCGGTTACCTCAGAAACATTTGTTTTTAACCCCAGTGGGCAACCTACAGCAATGAAAAGAGCTTGATAAATTTTAAAAAATACAGTGGAGAGAGCCACAATTTATCAGTACTTTCTAGAACAGGAATAGTGAATAGGTTCTATATTTTATTGCTTGGAAGCTGTGTTGAACAAATACCTGGAACCTCATCTGGGTTTCTTGAGAAAGTGCCATGATTGATTGGTCGCGTCTGCTGAGGAACAGGACCGCCAAGTGGCGGTGGGCATGCCACATCTTTGGCATCTCTAGTCTGATATTTACTCTATTAATTTCTCTTGTTTGATATATCTATACTTGAAAATTGGTGAGAGTTTCTTCACAGAAGCAGCTCTTCTAAATGAAAAGCCATTTTCTCATTCAGTATGATTCTGTGCAGATTGTCATATGTGGAACATGTAATGAGCCAAGCATTTTAAAGTGGCAGGCTCAGATCCTACTTCTATCCTGAAATATTTGTTGCCGTGAACATTTTCAGAGGAAATTTGGCATAATTAGCTGTTTTGTCCTCATGTTAAGGTTTAGTTTGGAAGCTGGTGCTGATGGTTAACATTATTGGTGTCCTAAACAATGCCAGTGTATTAAGCACTCAGCCTGTGCTGGGCCCTGTGCTAAGTGCTTTATCCCCAGCATCATGTTTAATCTTCCCAACAACCACCTGAGGTTCCTACTCTCATCCTCATTTTAGAATCAATGAAACTGAGGCTTGGAGAATAAAATGACCAGCCCTGCCAAGTTCCCCTGGCCAGGCAGTGATGGGATTGGGTGGGTGTCTAGGACTTGTTTACCCCAAGCCTGTGTTTAATCAGGGGTCCTTAAACTATGCCATGAGCCAAATCTGGCCTGCAGCCTGCTTTGGTAAATAAAGTTTTATTGGAACATAGCTGCCTTAATCTGTTCAGACTGATATAGCAGAATACCACAGACTGGGTGGCTTAAACACGGGACATTTATTTCCTACAGTTCTGGAGGCTGGGGAGTCCAAGATAAAGTACCAGCTGATTAAGTTCCTGGTGAGCCTTCTTCCTGATTTGTAAATGGCCAAGTTCTCACTGTGTCCTCACATGGCAGACAGAGCAAGCTAGGTGTCTGGTCTCTTCTTATAGGGCATTAATCCCATCATGAGGACCCCACCCTCATGGCCTCATGTAAACTTAATCACCTCCCAAAGGCCCCACCTCCTAATACCATCATATTGAGGGTTAGGACTTCAACATAGGAATTGCGGAAACAGAAACATTCAGTCCATAACACCAGCCATGCCCTTTCGTTGATGTATTATCTATATGACTGCTTTCCAGCTACTACAGCTGAGTTGAAGAGTTGGAACAGAGACCATGTGACTTCACAGCCTAAATATTTAGCATGTGGTCCTCTACAGAAAAAGGCTGCTGACCTCTGCTCTTAACTATTACCCTGTAGTCTGGCCTCTTTAATTAAAAATATGCTGTGTTTTCCTGGAAGTAGTCTGTTTCTGGAACTCTGTGTACGTGTGAGTATGGTTTCTGATGGAAACATCGACGTCCTGCTGTACTTCAGCAACTTGAGTGCAGTACCTGTCTTGAGGCTTTTAGCATGTGGTTCACTCTCTTTTTCAGAATGGAAGTTCTCTGTAATTTGATAGGTACACTAAGATTTCTTTGGTTAGTATACAAAATGCAAAATGTATCGTCCTTTTTATGACATTAGAAAGTGGCTGGGTGCTCCCTGGAATACTGAATGAAAAAATTCATTTCCTCTTGGGGTTTGTCCTTGCAAACCTGTTTGACTGGCTTTTCCCAGTGTGGGTGATGTGACTTCTGCCTTGGAAATGGAGGACCAGTGTCTAGGAGTAAAGGTTGGTTTTGGCAGGGTTGAAGCCAGCTGCAGAGGCTGTGCCCTGGGCATTTTAAGGAGTCCCTTTTTGAGCATGGAGAGATGATGGGGTAGCAAAGGTGCTTCTGGGTTTGGTTTGCTGTGAGTACAGAGCTCAGCATTCCTTCCCCCACAGGGAGAAGCCCAGAGCCTTCCCTTCTCACTTCTCCCAAGTGACAAAGATTCTCCTTATTCCTTTTCTCCAGCACCTGGTTGCCACACGCTCCCCCAAGACCAGGACTGGAGGAAGGAGGGTTAGTTCAAGCTTGCCTAAACTAGTGAGTGATCTTCAAGTTTTTCTGGGCACATACCAACCACAGAAATTATTTTTGAGAATATTCTCTCAGAATATTCGTATTTCTTCAATTATAAGACTATATACAGGTACTACTGTTATTAAATTATGTACATTATAAACAATACAAAAACAGACCTTTTAAAAGGGTAGGACAAAAAAGTAGATAGAAACAGACTTCTAATATTTTCTTTCTACGTAAGGCTGTAGGAAACCACTGGTCTGAGCCATCTGGTTTGTACCACAAGCATTATCTTTTTTTTTTTTTTTAATAAATTTATTTATTTTTGGCTGTGTTGGGCCGTCATTGCTGTGCACAGGCTTTCTCTAGTTGCGGTGAGCGGGGGCTACTCTTTGTTGCAGTGCGTGGGCTTCTCATTGCAGTGGCTTCTCTTGTTGCGGAGCACGGGCTATAGCCGTGCAGGTTTCAGTAGTTGTGGCTCGCGGGCTCTAGAGCGCAGGCTCAGTAGTTGTGGTGCACAGGCTTAGTTGCTCCGCGGCATATGGGATCTTCCCAGACCAGGGCTCGAACCCGTGTCCCCTGCATTGGCAGGCAGATTCTTAACGACTGCGCCACCAGGGAAGCCCATAAGCATTATTCTTTATCTCTTATTTCTAAAAGACTTTGTATTTTTTAATGCACATTTTAAAATCTATTGTAATAATATAAATTGTACCTGACTATATTCTCTGTTAGAAATTTCTTTCAGAACTTTACAGATTAAGGCTGAAGGCCCTTGGACTGCTAACCCCAAACCCAGTTGCCTATTTAGGTGTATAATTTTCTCTCTCTTTTCTTTTCTTTCTTTTTTTTCTTTCTTTCTTTTTTTTTAAACATAAATGATATCATTTGTGATATCATTTTTCTGTGGAGGACCACATGCTAAATATTTAGGCTTTGTAGGTCGTATGTTCTCCATTTCAACTCTTCAACTTAGCTGTAGTAGCTGGAAATTATATCATATATCACTTATACTTGTACAGATTTTTCTGTGGCTTGCTTTTTACACCAGTGTTTTTAATGCCAGAACACTACATGCAAATTGAGGGCATTCCTGTGGACTGATAAATGATGTGTTATGCAACCATCTTACTTATCCCTCCCCGTCTAGAGGGGCATTGACAAGTAGCATCCCTGTGCAAGCAGCCTCCTTGGACACAAGTATCAGTGAGCCAGCTGCCCAGAGGCCTCCCTCCTCTGCCCTTCTTCCCATCCCTGCTTCGCATCAGCAAAGAATAAGACAGGAACTTCTACTCTCCATCTCTGTCAGTCCCTCATGGTCCAAGCCACCAGCATCTCCCCCCTAGACAGCTGAGGTGGCCTCATCATGGGTGCCCAGCTTCCACTGCTGTTGCCCTCCAGCCTGTTCTGTACTCAGGAGCCGGGCGGAGCCTTTAGAAATGTATCCCATCATGTCCATCCTTTGCTTACACCTGCTAGTACTTTCTACCTCACTCACTGTGCAGAGCACCTTCCTCAAGTGAGCCTGCCAAGCACACTTCTGCCCCTGTGAGAAAAAGGACTGTCTTATCACTGTTGTACCCCCAGTGCCAAAACAACATCCGGTACAAGGAAGGGTGAGAAGGCAGAACTAGAAAGACCCACAGGTTGCAGGAACTCTGCTTTCTTCCGGCCCTGCCTCACAAGGGAGTAAAATTATACTTAAAACCCTTTTCCATTGGAACGGTAATGTGCCCTTTAAGGAGGGCACAGAGGGGCGAATACTTCCAATCTTTTTTTATATTTGAATTAAACATCTGTAATTCACCTCCATCTTTGCTTTGCACCATCAGTGTTGGGTTCTTTGGGGCCTGCTTTTCAGCATTCACATTTTAGGAGCTCATAGACCATCCCACTCATAACCCAGTACTCAAAACGGACTTGAGTCCAT
This sequence comes from Aethalodelphis obliquidens, assembly GCF_003676395.1. Taxonomy (NCBI): domain Eukaryota; kingdom Metazoa; phylum Chordata; class Mammalia; order Artiodactyla; family Delphinidae; genus Aethalodelphis; species Aethalodelphis obliquidens. Next base: position 12,222,640 of record NW_020838001.1, on the reverse strand, counting down.
TAGGAGTAAGGAGTCAGCAGTGTCCAAAAGCAGAGCTCATTTACCAGGCGGCCGGCGCTGCCCTCACTGGAAGCCCGCATGGGGAGCAGTGATGAGAGCAGATGGGGTAAAAGGCATCTGGACTTGTTCTTCAAAAACACACTTGAGCACCTCCCCGCCTCCATCTGGAGCTCTCTGGGGTTGGTCTTGAGCAGCAGAGTGTGTGCAGGCCTCTCTTTTGCTCACTCGGTCACTTGATCCAGCAATGTCGTATATGTGCTCTCAGTCACTCTCTTTCCATCTGTTTTTCTTCCTGCTTATTGAATGGCGGCACTTTTGAGGCTAATGATGGGGAAGAGCCATTGAGAAACGGCATCTGGCCTCCGCAGGGCGGCGCATCTTCCTGTTGCAGTGGTGGCGGCACTGTGTATCGCCTCAGGAGCTGTGTCTCTCTGGGCAGGTAGATCAAGAATGTGACACGCCAGAAACCAAAAAGATAAAGAACAGAACAGCATTTGTCAGAGTCTTTACTAAGTCACTGGAAGCAGAGGGTGCCTTAGAATTCACAGATCCCAGAGGGCTTGTAGCAGATGAGTGGTTCTTTTTATGTGGTCATCCATCAGGATAACCTGGAAGACTTGGAGAAAAACCGATTCCTGGGCTCCACCCAACAAGTTCTGTTAGAGGAAGTTTGTGTTGAGGTCCAGGAATCTGTATTTGTAACGAGCTCCCTCAGGTGACCATGAATCTCAGCCAGGCTTTGAAACCATCCTGACCTTTGAGTTCCCTTCCAGCTCTCAGATTGTCCCTGATGAAATCCAGGTCAGGCGTGAGGTGGCCCAGGCAGGCAGGCGGCCCCTGTCCAAACTGATCTGTCACCTGACCGAGAGGGCACAGCTCAAGCAGCCTCATCTGAAGAGGCTGCCGCACGGGTGACATGCAGTTTGATAACGTAGGTGCAGAAGTCAGTTAGTTTTTTTACTTTAATTTTTGGAATAGAAAATACACCAACATGGTTTGATTCAACATTCAAAAAGAATGAAAGCCTGCTCTACAAAATGTGTTAGTCCCACCCCTGCCTACAGCTGCTTAGTTCTCCCTGCGCTCAAGCAAACCATGTCATCATTAGCTTTTTATGTATCTTACTGTTAGGAAAAAAAAAAAGTTTTTTAGCAGCTTGAGATATAATTCACATGCGTACAATTCACCCATCTGAGGTACACAGTTCAGTGACTTTAGTATATTGACAGAGTTGTGGAGCCCTCACCACAATCTAATTAGAGACCATCTTATCCTCAGAAAGAAGCCCCGTTTTTGCTCATCAGCAGTCACTCCCTGTTTCCCTGGGATCCCCCCAGGTCTAGGCAGCCGCTGACTACTTTCTGTCTCTATTATGTATAGTTTTTAATCGCTCCATTTTTTACACAAGTGATTTTGCGCTGGGGGCTGTTCTACACGTGCCTTTTCCACCATTGTGGGCTCTTCTGCCATCGGGAGTCAGGCTGGATGCTACGCTCTCAGGGTGGCTGTGCCTCCTGCACCCAGGAGAGCAGAGAGATCTGTGTGGGAACCGGAAGTTAAAGGCTGAGCCCACTGCCTGCCTCTTACTGCTGTGGGCGGCCTCAGCCCTGGCCTGGCAGAAACTTCTCATGTCTATGATTTCTGTGTTTAGAAACTCATCGCATATGGGCACATCACCGGCAATGCCCCCGACAGTGGAGCCCCCGGGAAGCGGCTGATTGACAGGATTGTTGAAACCATTTGCAATTGTTTTCAAGGCCCTCAGACCGATGAAGGAGTTCAGTTACAAATAATTAAGGTATTTCTGTCTGTCTGCCTGGTCTGGATTTTAAATGAGAAAGCTCATCGCCCTTGGGAATTTGGCTTTCTAATTTACCATGTGTTAGTTGTCTCAGGAGGTGCTGAGCTGGAACAGAAAAATGTAAGCATCACTTAGATCTTTTGTTAAGTGTCAGAACTGATTAGCATGGACTGAGACAAGAAGAGTGGAACCAGGTGTGTTTTCAAAGTAAACAGTTCCACTGATAACTACATAAATTGCTTGTGAATTAAATTGACTTCAAATCCTCTGCTCTTTCCCCTCGAAATTCTGGATTCCCAGACTGCCATTTCTCAGCAGGTCCTCGTGTTGATACTTTTATCACCAATTTGCCCCTGTCCTCTTACCCTCCCTTGCCTTCGCCCTGTTCCATTTCTGCTGCCAGGAATGGTTTGGCATGGGGTGGTCCCATCTGCTTGTCAGAGAACCGATCAGGATGGGTGCGGTCAGTGTTTCAAATCTTAAATCCTGGATGTATTAGCTTTGTGAGGGAGCTCCTTGTTAGCCACACCTTTCCTGAAGCTCCCTTGAAAACCCACCAGGGAACTCCGAAACTGACCCTCCCCCCCCCATCAAAACATGTATATTTTGTGATTGGCGTAGGTGAGATCAAGTTGGAGCACTTTCCCTCCTGAGACAAGTCTGTATTTTTGGCTTTTTAAAAAGTAAGCTGATAGAAAGCCCACTTCAGCGCAACTTACGTACTTTAAATGACTTGTATTCTGTGGAGTTAATAATTGTGTTTAAACTCAAAGCAGTAGGGGGTTGGTTTTTGGTACTAATCATCCAGTTTAGTTTGCAGAGCCATCTTCTTAAACCAAACCAAATTAAAAACAAAGCCAAACCGTGTAGAAAAGTTTGGCTGTGAGAGGATGGGAGGTGGGTGCTCGTGAAGGTGAAGGTTGCGGATTTCTGTTTTAGGCTCTTCTGACTGCAGTGACGTCCCCGCACATTGAAATTCACGAGGGTACTATCCTGCAGACGGTCAGGACATGTTACAATATCTATTTGGCCAGCAAAAATCTCATCAATCAAACCACTGCCAAGGCTACTCTTACTCAGATGCTGAACGTCATTTTCACCCGCATGGAAAACCAAGTGGTGAGCGGTAGCAGTTATCAGCTGCTGGGGGGCGGGACACCATCCCATGCTGTGAACTGTTTCATGTGTGGCCTCGGTGCTTGGTGAAGATTCATAGCATTTTAAAATCAATCCCTTCCTCCTCTGAGTTCTCTGCACTCTGTTTTTATCCTTGCTTTAAAAAGCAGAGAGAGAATCTAGCATGGGTTTTGAAATTTGCATTCAGAATTTGCTTTGAGTTTGCTGCAGGAATTTATTTCCTTTTTAAAATTCTATCCTTCTGTTTGGAAATTTTTTATGCAACAGGCTGGCGTATTTTCTGTTCCTTATCAAAATGCTGGATCCATTTAGATTGAATCCCTTTTTTGTTGCCTTTCAGTTGCAGGAGGCCAGAGAATTGGAAAAACCAATCCATTCGAAACCCCAGTCCCCTGTGATCCAAGCTGCAACAGTGTCCCCAAAGTTCAATCGTTTGAAACAGAGCCAGGCACACAGCAAACCAACAACTCCTGAGAAGACAGATTTAACCAATGGTGAACATGGCAGGAGTGGTTCTGGAAAAGTGAGCGCAGAGAATGGAGATGTGCCCAGAGAGAGAGACCCATCGCCATCAGGTACGGCCCATGCGCTTCCCTGTCCATCCTGTATCCGAGGGGCAGGTGAAAGAGTTGTCTGGTGTCATCGCAGGAAACCTCTGATAGCAGCTCTTCTATTTCTGGGCCTCCCCCTTGACTTCCCTTTCACTTTTCTCTTACGAAACACAGCCAGTGAGGCATGGTGTCTCAGATCACGTTGTCAGTTGTGCACTTTTCTTTGGATAGTTCCTGGAATGTATTGATATCTAGCCATTGCTACTTGATGTCAACTTCAGTGCCGTGGGTTCACTTTGGAGCATTTGTCTCCCAGGAGTTAATCGTTTGGGTAGTTGATCGTTCAGTGTCTCTTTTATCTCCCAGAGGAGGACAAGGACCTCCTCTGTCACGTATCCACAGGATCTCCGTGCTTTGCCCACTGCCGGACAGTTAGTTGCTATTTATGGACATCTGTGAAGGGAGCCAGAAGGTGGGTGGGTGGGTGGATTCATAGAGAAACAGATAAACAGGTAGCTTTGTTTTCTTCTTCTGAGACCAAGTACACTATTTGGTTGTGTTTGCTTTTTTAATTGAAAGAGATATTCCACACCTGGTGATAGTCTTAAAGTAAGTAAAACATGAGGCATGAAATTTTGGACTGGGTTGTCATATATTTCTGAATGTTTGCATCTCTCTCTGGGCAATTTGTACAAACCAGATCCTAAGTTCATATATTTTTCAAGAATGTACCTTCTTGCCAAGTGATTCTGCCAAATAATTCTTCGCTCTAGCTGACGGCTCTACAGTGAAGTATCTGACCCATCTTTTTTTTTTAATGTTTTTTTATTGTGGTAAAATTCACATAATATAAAACATACTATTTCAACCATATTTAACTGTACAATTCAGTGACACTAAGTACATTTCACATTGTTGTGCCACTCTCACCATCATCCATCTCCCGAAATTTTCACCTTCCTGAACTGAAACTCTGTCCCCATTAAACACTGACTCCCCATTTCCCCTCCCCACCCCTGGCCCCTGGCATCCATCAGTGTACTTTCTGACTATGAATTTGACTATTCTAGGTATTTCGTATAAGTGGAATCAAACAGTATTTTTCTGCACCTACTGTATATTGGAATGCATTTTTAAGGTTAACTTAATATATGTCTACAAACAGATTGTGTTGTTTTTCTCCCCGTGCTATACAGTAGGTTCTCATTAGTTATCTGGTTTATACATGGTAGCGTATATATGTCTGACCTGCCTTTATAATTGGTCTCATATCTTTTTCTGCCCCATTATTGGTAATGACGTCTGTTGGTGGTATGTTCGCTACCAGAGAGACCATACTTGAGCAGTTTTTGTTCATCTGTAATTTACCAGTGCTTGGCACAGGTAGGAACAGACCAAGTGTTGTTGCTGGCATGTTGCTCTGTATCAGTTTACCCAAGGCAAGGATCAAAGAAAAAGTTGCCACAAAGAACTACATGTGTGTCTCGTGTGAACACTGTTGCAGGCTACTCAGTCCCACTGTCATGTGTCTTGGAAGGTGCTCAGGAAGTCCTGGCCCACCCTCTGTAGGTGTCATCGTCTTTGCCTTATTAACTCTCAGGGCAAGGACCAGGCAGGTTTTTACTGTAACCTTTATCAGACTGTGCTCAATCAATCAATATTAATATTTAAACAGACTGTAGTAAGCATAGCTGTGCAGATGTAAAAGCAAGTCTCTCTGAGCTGTAAGAACGTCCTTCCGCTACAGCCCATTTTCCATATGGCAGCCAAAGTGATCTCTTAAAAGCATGAATTAGATCACCACCACCCCTCTGCTTAAACCCCTCTGATAATTTCCCATCCTGTCCCATTCAGAGTGAAGTCTATGCCTGCCCCATCCCCACAGCTTCCAAGGCCCTGTGTGGCCTGGCCCCACCCACCTCCCTATACTCTTCTTTTACTTCCTTTCCCCTTGTTTGCGATAGTGGTTCTGGTTCTTGAAAGTGTGGTGCTTGCTCTTGGTGCCTTCGCACTTACTGTCCCTGCCTTGTCCCCCCCTTTGTCTTCAGGTCTCTCAGTTCTAACTGATCCGTCTCTCTGAAGCTCCCCATCACTCTGTCCCATCATCCTCTTTTATTTTCCTCATAGCATTTTTTTTTCATCCTTTGTAAGGTTGCTTTATTTTCCTTTTAGTCCAGCGGCAGATTTTTTAAATATATATAATTTTATTTATTTATTGGCTGCATTGGGTCTTTTTTTTTTTAACATCTTTATTGGAGTATAATTGCTTTACAATGGTGTGTTAATTTCTACTTTATAACAAAGTGAATCTGTTATACATATACATATGTCCCCATATCTCTTCCCTCTTGTGTCTCCCTCCCTCCCACCCTCCCTATCCCACCCCTCTAGATGGTCACAAAGCACCGAGCTGATCTCCCTGTGCTATGCGGCTGCTTCCCACTAGCTATCTATTTTACGTTTGGTAGTGTATATATGTCCATGCCACTCTCTCACTTTCTCCCAGCTTACCCTTCCCCCTCCCCGTATCCTCAAGTCCATTCTCTAGTAGGTCTGCATCTTTATTACCATCTTGCCCCTAGGTTCTTCATGAACATTTTTTTTTTTTTTTAGATTCCATATATATGTGTTAGCATACGGTATTTATTTTTCTCTTTCTGACTTACTTCACTCTATATGACAGACTCTAGGTCCATCCACCTCACTACAAATAACTCAGTTTCGTTTCTTTTTATGGCTGAGTAATATTCCATTGTGTATATGTGCCACATCTTCTTTATCCATTCATCTGTTGATGGACACTTCGGTTGCTTCCATGTCCTGGCTATTGTAAATAGAGCTGCAATGAACATTTTGGTACATGACTCTTTTTGAATTATGGTTTTCTCAGGGTATATGCCCAGTAGTGGGATGCTGGGTCGTATGGTAGTTCTATTTTTAGTTTTTTAAGGAACCTCCATACTGTTCTCCATAGCGGCTGTATCAATTCACATTCCCACCAACAGTGCAAGAGGGTTCCCTTTTCTCCACACCCTCTCCAGCATTTATTGTTTGTAGATTTTTTGATGATGGCCATTCTGACCGGTGTGAGATGATAGCTCATTGTAGTTTTGATTTGCATTTCTGTAATGATTAATGATGTTGAGCATTCTTTCATGTGTTTGTTGGCAATCTGTATATCTTCTTTGGAGAAATGCCTATTTAGGTCTTCTGCCCATTTTTGGATTGGGTTGTTTGTTTTTTTGATACTGAGCTGCATGAGCTGCTTGTAAATTTTGGAGATTAATCCTTTGTCAGTTGCTTCATTTGCAAATATTTTCTCCCATTCTGAGGGTTGTCTTTTCATCTTGTTTATGGTTTCCTTTGCTGTACTGCATTGGGTCTTCGTTGCTGTACGCGGGGAGGGCTACTCTTCATTGTGGTCCATGGGCTTCTCATTGTCGTCGCTTCTCTTGTTGCGGAGCACAGGCTCTAGGTGCGCAGGCTTCAGTAGTTGTGGCTCGTGGGCTCTAGAGCGCCGGCTCAGTAGTTGAGGCACACGGGCTTAGTTGCTCCACAGCATGTGGAATCTTCCTGGACCAGGGCTCGAACCCATGTCCTCTGTATTGACAGGTGGATTCTCAACCACTGCCCCACCAAGGAAGTCCCCCTCATAGCACTTATTACTACCCCAAATCACTGAAGAGTTTGTGTTCACTTGTTCCTGGTCTAAGACCTTGGCCACCCTGTTTACCACAATATTCCCAACACCTGGTCTGGTGCCCAGCACACATATTCAGTAAATACAGTTTTTTAACTTAAAATTCTGTTCTAACAAAGTATGCTTTACACTTAGTATATTGCTGTGGATTTTGTTGCCAGTATGATATACCCCGTGAGGCTTCTCCCAAGAACGTGGGCATCAGATTGCCTGTAGAAATCAGACCCAAACCTGCCAATGGTAGGTCAGAATGGAGGTGCACCGTCACCCTTACAAAGAGTGACTGGCTTCCACTTCTCCAGATGTGGCTCTAAGGAAAGAACGATACATCCAGCTCTCCTGCAGGTTCCATCCTGTGGAATGGCCGTCACGTAGCCACCCCTGGCTAGGCAGTCACTGTGCCAGGAGTGGTGCTTGCTACCTGGGTGCTCCACATACGTTGTCCTGCTTTACTGGGAACCCTTCCTGGGCCTTCTTGGGATAATGTGCCTCCCAGTGAAATGTGTGTGGGTAACAATTCACCGACAGACCAGAGCATCTTTTTCCCCTCAGCAGTTTTTCATCCCAAGTTGATAAATCTACAATTTGTCAGTCTTGTCGGCCTGAGCAAGAAGTGGATCAGATAGCTCTTTGTAAGTTCGCAAAATGAGATTTCTGAGCCTGTGACATGCTAGCTTATGTGAATTTTAGGGCATGGCCAGCAGCCTTCCCTTGGGACCTCACCCCATTTGTCCATTCACACCCCTCCGATGGCCCAGCTATTCTCGTCAATTTTTTGAAAAACAGCTTGATTGAAATACAGTTCACATTCCATAAGTTCAACCGTTTAAAATGTACAGTTCAGTTCTTTTTGGTATGGTCACAGAGTTTGCAACAGTCACCACAATCAGTTTGAGAGCATTTTATCACACCCAGCCCTGTACCCACGAGCAGTCACTTCCCCTTTTCTTCTAAGTTTATTTTTAAGATTCTGACTATTTAACTCCCAGCATTAGACTTTAGCATTTTTACATGTATACAGCTAATATGTAGCTGTTGTAGGTACAGAGTTACCAGTGTGTTCACAGATTTCTTAGCTCACTTTTTTCATCTTGCAACCCATTCTTTAAGGGAAAAACAACCCAACTCTTAGGTACTACAAAATAGAGAAAATGTATCCTCCCTCAGCTAGTGTGGAGGTTCTGATCAGACAGCCTGGGTTCAGATCATAACTGACCACTTAGTAGCTCTGTGACCTTGAGCAAAATCTTTAACCTCTCTGAGCCTCAGTTTCCTCATCTTTAAAATGAGAATACAACTGGTACTTATAGGTTTGTGAGAATTAATGAGAACAGTGTCTGGCACTTAGGGCTCTATAAGTGTTTGTTGTTATTATCTTTCATATAAGTTTCAGCTTAAAAAATGAGTTAGTTTAGAGAAAAAAATTACAAATATTTCAAATGGTAATCAGACTTGAAGTTAATGGGAACAGTGCAGTAGGATAACGTGAGTCTGTTTTCCATGTTAATGATACCAGATCCTCTGCTTTAGGAATTTTATTATTTTTGTTGACCAGAAAAAAAAAAGGGTCTGGGGAATTCCCTGGCAGTCCAATGGTTATGACTCCACGCTTCCACTACAGGGGGTGTGGGTTCAATCCCTGGTCGGGGAACTAAGATCCCGCATGCTGCACAGTGCTGCCTGGCCAAAAAAAAAAAAAAACTAAAATAGCTTTAAACAGACAAACAAAAGTTCTCAGGCTCTTTATCAAAACAACAAAATGTACCCACAGGTCCCCCTTCTTTCTGACTTGTTTTTGACACAGCCTGCTTTACAGGGAGGTTTTACAGCTCATTGGTTTATAGCATTTTTATTAGCTGTGTAATGGACATTTATTTTGGGACAATAAGTTGTCCAATGTATTTCATACATTTGAGGAACCGTATTGGCGTGTGGCCAGAATGTGACAGCAAACAGCTTTATGCCTTGGTTTTTCCCTTTAGTTTTCTTACGCGTTACCAAATGCTTAGATGCTGGACATCACCAAAGCCTTGTTTCTAGGAAACAGGTGTATGTCATATTTCATTGTCACCACATGCACACACTTGCCCCTTCTAACTCCTGGTCTCCCTTCTCCCACTCTACTTTTTCCCTAGCATGTAGCAGAAAGTATAATTTACTTATTTATTATCCTAGCTAAGATGTAAGTACCATGAGAGTAAGGATCTTTGACTGACTAATTTTTATTTTTTTAATTGAAGTATAACTGACTTACCACCTGATATTAGTTTCAGGTGTACACCATAGTGATTTGATATTTTTAGAGGCGACAAACTGTACACAGTTATCACAATATTATTGACTGTGTATCCTGTGCTGTGCATTACATCCCTGTGACTTATTTATCATATAAATGGTAGTTTGTGCCTCTTAATCTCCTTCACCTATTTTACCCCATACCCCACCCCCCTCCCCTGTGGCAACCACTAGTCTGTTCTCTGTATCTGTAAGTCTATTTCTGTTTTGTTATATTTGTCCATTTGTTTTGTTTTTTATATTCCACATATAAGTGAAAACATAGAGGATTTGTCTTTTTCTGACTTATTTCACTTAGCATAATACCCTCTAGGTCCATCCATGTTTTCACGAATGGCAAGATTTCCTTCTTTTTTATGGACTAAAGGACTCCTAGCCGAGTCACGCCCCTTCTAAGGAGCCTTCCTGGAAGCCTGTGCCATCCCCGTTACTTAGGCTTGCCCCTCATTGGCTAAAACTGGGTCACATGGCCACCCTTTCTACTAGGAAGGCCAGGAAATGTAGGCACAGCCCCTTCCGAAACAGAAATAGAGCTCTCTGAGGAAGAAGGATCTGAGTTAGGTAACTGGCAGTGCCTGCCTCAGGGGTTGTTGTCTAGCTGGCTAGGGAGGGGGTGGCAGCAAGGTTTTCTCCAGTCAGAACCTAGTCAAGGTGTCTATCTTATTTTACTTGGGGACAGAGTCTGTGAAACAGGTAGGGTCTGTTACCTAATCAGTAACGGCCAGGTGGTGGCCGCTGGACTTCTCCGCAAACCAGCAAAACCAGTGTTTTTTGAGTGTACTCAGAACTTTGCAAGGACTTGGTTTGATTTGGTTGTCCCACATTTTCACAGCAGGCTTGAAACTTAAACCCAGCAGCCTTCTTGGTGGTCATTACACCATCCAGGAAAGCCTCTTCTGAGCCCTGCAGGCAGTCATGTCAGCAGGGGAAGCGGCCCAGGGTTCCTGTGTGGAGTCCTGCTGCTTCTGGGCCGCTAGTGGGATTCCTCAGCAACAGCGCCCTCTGCAGGAACCTTCCGCAGGAGTCTGGACTTCCTGACTCCCCCCCCCTTCCTAGCCTGAGACTATTTTAATTTTGAATGGGTGCTGGTACGGATCCAGCCTGTCAAGGAAGATAGGTTAAACACTCTTATCCCTCAAAAAAATGGTGATCCTGATGCTGTTTAAATGGAAAAACAGCAGTGAAGGAAAGGGGAGATCCATGTTGAAATGGAAATTTTACTTTTCTCTGTAGGAGTGAAAGATAGTGAAGGCTTTAGCTAACTGAAAGTGCTTTCAACATGGCTAGTTGGGAAATTTCAATATGGACTTAGTCTCCAGGGCCAGGCAGATGGCAGAAACGAGAAAGCTTCTATCACCAGGGCATCGTGAATGTCTTAATGCAATTACGCTCTACACATAAAACACGCAGGCCTAAGAAAAATTAACGTTTGAGTGCTCTTCTTTTCAGGCATCATCTTAAACGCTTTATGTGTTTTATCTTATCCAGTTCTCACAAACCCTGTGAGGTAGGTGCTGTTGTAATCATCCTTGTTTACTGCTGAGGAAACCAAGGCTCGGGGCAGTTACTTAAGTTCCCACATTGGGAAGTGGTAGAGCGGGATCTGAACCAGGCATACTGGCTCCAGAGCCCTCACTCTCAATCACTGTGTTGAGGAACATTTTCTCTCTGAGGTTCTTAAAACACCCTACCCTGTCAGTCTTCCATTTTTACCACTCTTGTCAGAGACATGCTACTAGGCATGTGTTCCTTTCCTACTCTCTGTGCTTGACCTCAAGGAGGATAGACAGTTGGGAGCGGCATGGAATGAGGCAGCAGGACATCTGCAGAGTTCATGCCCTGGCTAAAGGGGACAGCTGCTCCTGGTTCTAGCCGGTTGGGGCCAGTGTTACCAGATATTCTTTTTTTTTCTTTAAATAGAAGCGAGATCTGGATTTTTATGACATGTCTCCCAGTTTTTAAATGTTCACAGCTAATTCAGAAGTTTTAGAAAGCAGTGCATAGGCACAGCAAAGGAAACAATCAACAGAGTGAAAATGCAACCTATGGATTGGGAGAAAATATTTGCAAACTATATATCTGATAAGGGGTTAACATCCAAAATGTCATACAAGAGTAAAAAACCACAAATAAGCCCACTGAGAAATGGGTAAAGGACCTGAATAGACATTTCTCAGAAGACATACAAATGGTCAGCAGACATTTAAAAAGGTGCTCAACTTCACTAATAACCAGGAAAATAGAAATCCAAAGCGCAATGAGATACCACCTCATGTCTGTTAGAATGACTTTCATCAGAAAGAGTTGGAGGGGATGTAGAGAAAAGGGAACCCTTGTACCCCGTTGGTAGGAATGTAAGTTGGTACAGCTGTTACAAAAAACAGTATGGAGGGAAAAAAGAACAGTATGGAGGTTCCTCAAAAAATTAAAAATAGAAATATTTTATGATCCAGCAATTCTGTTTCTGAGTATGTAGCCAAAGGAAATGAAATCAGGATCTTGAAGAGATAATCTACACTCCTATGTTCATTGCAGCATTATTCACGATAACCAAGATATGGAAACAACGTAAGTGCCCATCAACAGATGAATGGAAAAAGAAGATGTGGTTATGTACATACAGTGAAATCTTATTCAGCCTTAAAAAAGGATATCCCACCAGTTGTAACAACATGGATGGACCTGGAGGGCATTATACTAAGTGAAAGAAGCCAGTCACAAAAAAGACAAATACTGCATGATTCCATTTATATGAGGTGTACCTAGAGTAGTCAGATTCATAGAGATAGTGTAGAAAGGTGGCTGGGGAAATGGGGAGATGTTTGTCAGGGGTACAAAGTTTCAGTTATGCAACATGGATAAGTTCTGGAGATCTAATGTACAACTGTGTGACCAGAGTTAACAGTACTGTGCTATACACTTGAAATTTGCTGAGTGTAGATCTTAAGTGTTTTCATCAGAAAAAAAAAAAAGGAAAAAAATAAGGTAACTATGTGAGGTGATGAATATGTTAATTGTCTTGTTTGTAGTGTTTATTTCACAGTGTATGCATATATCAAATCATCAAGTCATACACCTTAGATATATATAATTCTTGTCACTTATAGCTCACTAAAGTTTGGGGGTGGGGGGAAGCAGGGTATAGGCTAAACAGTGCGTATCTGCAGACCAGATGTACCCGGCAGCCACCACTTCCCAGCCTCTGATTTAACTCATCAAGCCTGCAGCTCCTCTGATGAAATGTATGCATCAGGCTGATATTTCTTGGGTGTTGAATGTGTACAAGGGACTAACAGATTAGAAACTGTCATCATAATTCTGTTAAATCATAGCATAAGAGAATGTTGGAACTAGAAAGGAACTTGGAAATATCTAGCCATTTGTTTACCAAATCATGGCGTAGATGAGATCTTAGACGGCTCATAGGTGAATGGTTTTTATTTTAACAGTTGTATGTTTATTTTAACACGCATTCAGAAAGTATGATTAGCGTGTGAAGCCTGTGATTTTGTGAATGTTAGTTACTGTTTAAGGTGAGTTAAAGAGCACTGTTAAATATGTATGTATGTACCAAAATATCTACAAGTCCTTTCCTTAGTACCATTCCTTCAAATAAAGTAATTTGGTACCCCCCCCAAAAAAAGTGTATGTAAATATGTGTGTAATAAATATAATAATATAAGTGGTGCACGAAAATGGCAAAAATTGTGAAGGTTGTGTGAGAATGACTGAAGTATGAGTAACACTGATGTAGACTAAATCATCTTATTTAGATGAAAAAACAGGTTTAGAAGATTTTGCCTGTGGCTGCGGACTTTTCTAACTTCCATTCAAGTTCTTTTTTGCCCTCTAAGAAAAGCATATAACATCAGTATTTTCCACATAAAGTTACTTACCCATTTAAATAATTATGATGGTTTTATTTGTCAATTAGCCCTCAGTAAAGCTGGGTGGTGGAGAATAAATAAATAGTTATGGTGAGTATCGACTGAAAAAAAATGCACAGTTGAGAATAAAAGTTGAGAATTATGTTTTATTGGTGGACAAACCTGAGGACTTAAGCCAGGACACAGCCTCTCTGCAGGCCTGCTCCGAAGAGGTCAGGGAGGAGCCAGGGTATAGAGGAGTTTTTGCAACAAAGACCAGGTAGTCGGAACTTCAAAATATTACTGTTAATTAAAGAAAACCAGATATCTCAAGTTAATGAATTGAGTACTTTTCTGTGTATGGGAAGATGCAAGAGTCTGGGCTCATTGAAGTCATTCCGTTGATGTGCACCTTAACTATCTGGGGCCAGTATACTGTGCTTTCCCATCCTGAGTCCCCTTAGGGTGCACCCTTTGGAGGTGGCTGCAGTGGCTGAGGGCGTGGTGTCATTTGTCTCCATCCTGAGTTCCCCCGGGGCTTACCGTAGGGGGCGACTCTGGTGGCTTGTTGGCTGCAACATCTTTTGTTTACTGATATGATATGTGGGGCAACATTTTTCTTTCACACGAGTTAAGTGCTCAATGAAAATACTTGGTGCTGCTTCTGCAGGATCTAATGGACCAAGCACAGAACTCATAAAAATGGTGGCCTGATTGAAAATCCTCGTTAAGGAAGAATTTAAAGGGTTATTTTGGTTTTGTTTATTTAACATGATGGTCTTTTTGTCAGTGATGTTTTATAAATCAGTAATATTTGCTTCCAAAGGTCTAGTCAAGTGCTGTTTACTAGTTCTCCCAGAACTAGTTTTCTACAAAAACAACTGGTACCAAACCTCTTCCACTTAAACAGTTAACATTTTATAGAATAATTCAATTTAAAATTTAGTAAATTCTCAACTGTCACATTAGAAATCTCATGCTAAGTTCTGGGCTTACAGTGTGGGAAAACAAAGCAGCAGAAGGCATGTCATTTACCAGGGCTCTGTGGTACACGAGGTGAAGGGACAAGATGAAGCTGCTGCTTCTGTTCTGCCAGGAACTATAGCTGGATACAGTCCAGCTCCTGTCTCCAAGCCGGGGTGGTAGAGAGGGCCCTGGGCCAGCAGCTGTGACTCAGGAAGGAAGAATGTATAAGACAGCGAGGTCTTAGTGTTCCACAGAGGGAAAACCGAGTCATAGCAGATGCTGCCTCTGAGTTTCCAGATTTCCTGGGACACAATCAGATTTGGCTTTGGAGAGGGCTTATTTGTACCCTTGCCTTCCGACTGCGACTCGTAATCTCCTTCTCCACCTTCCTTAGTTTTCTCTGGAAATGCCCACACGTATGTGTTTGCATTTGTGTATTTGGTGTATGTGTAGGGATCGAAGATGGAGCTCAGGAAGTGGTGAAGGAGATCTTAGAAGATGTGGTCACGTCTGCAGTTAAAGGTAAGAACCAAGACCCCAGCCTTTCCTCCTACTCGTTCCATCATAGAAGTCCCCAGCCAGGTATTTTAGTGCCCACCCCCAGTAAACTCATGGAAACTGAGTCTGCCCCTGTCTGCCCACCTTTCATATGGAATTCAGAAATTACTTGTCGTTAGTGATTGGCGTTATTCTCACTCGGGTTGGGTTCAAGAAGCACAGTCTGACAATGTTAAGAGTTGGGTGCTCCACATGGAGATGCAGAGGGCCACTCCTGTATACAGCCAGGTTTTTCCAGAAGTGGACGGGGAGCCCTGAGGTGGTGAATTTTCCTGACCAGCCATTGATGTATCCAGGGGACCATCCCCACGTCAGCAGGTATCAGATGCACAGGGAGGCTTTGTTCATTTTGTTAGATTTCATTCTTAACTCCCTCAGTTTTTGGTGTAGTTTCAGTGGAATTAACCTTGTATAGCTCGGAATGATTATCAGATGATTTTTCCTTTGTTTTTACCCAAAATTTCAGGTCAGTGGTTATGTGCTGAACACTCAGCTCCAGTGCCAATAAACCACTAATGGATTGAAAAGTCAATAAATTAGTGGGTTGCAATCAGCGTTTTCTAAATGGAAGAGAATAAAATGAAAATAGATGCAAGCTGAATGTGACTCATATAGTAATGTTAAGCATTGTTTCATGAAACATGTTTCAGTGATTTATTTATGTGCACATGTGTATAACTGGGTCATGACTGTTAAAATGTATTTCTTAGTGAGGGTCGTGGTCAAAGAAGTTTGACCCACTGCTCTAAGCCCTATCCTTTTATTAATTTAGGGTACCACCAAACTATATTCATAGATTTCATTATTTAACTTTTTATAGAAATGTCTTTAAAATAATACCTTTAGATTTTTTTTTTCCTGGGGCCAATGCAAGAAGTTCTCACATAATAAACACTTATCTGTCTTGTTCACTGCTATATCCCTCAGCCCCTAGCACAGAGCTGGGCACATAATAGGTGCCTGATAAATATTTGTTGAATGAATATATGCTTCAAAAACCATTATGGACAGTTACGCTTATTAAGTTGTTCGGTGTCCCTTAAATATATAATGATCCACATGGTAAATTCCTCATAGAGTTCAGATGTTCTGCTAATCATCAGATATGCTTTCTTTCATTAAATGATGGAATCTATTTAATTCTTTGTCTTTTCCTTTTCCACATGGCTGCCAGGAAGCTCAGGTCTACATTTCTTTTTTTCATGTGACTAAGGTTTTCTATCATAACTATCAAACTCTTTTCATTTACGTAACTCTTGTTCTCTAACCCCTTTATTAGTAGCCCTTTTTAAAAAAAAAATCGGTGCTTTTTATGTTTAGCTGGTTCTAATCTTCTTTGGAAGTAGGTAGGGGTGGGCAGGACTGCTGTATTGCACAATTCTGAAGGCACCACTGACCTGGGCCACAATATGAAGGAAGCCACCTGGGAGTGGGGCTGTGGGTAATAGACACATATAGCCAGAGCAGGGCAGTGGCTCAGGGAAAGGGAAAAAGCAGTAGCTGGAAAGTTATGTGAATAACTTCTTCTTGGTGTGAGGCCACCTTTTAGGGTAAGTACTGACTTGGTAATGACTTTTGCATTGTATTTTAAGAAGCAGCACAAAAGCACAGTCTGACGGAGCCTGAGAGGGTCCTGGGTGAACTGGAGTGCCAGGAACATGCCGCGCCCCCAGCAGCTGACGAAAACTCACAGACCAATGGGATAGCGGACGACAGACAGTCCTTGTCATCGGCAGATAATCTGGTACGTTGGTGATCTTCCTATCAGGCTTGTTTTGGTTTTTACTGTTTTAGAAGATGCAGAATTAAATCTCTATCAGAGGAAGCGAGTGAAAACCAACAAGCCCTGTTCAATTCTTTAGCCACACCATCCTGGCCTGATAGTCTTTGTGTTAACAGGTTCCATTCTTGGAACATGCTAATGTTGGTGGTATATAATAGGGTTGTTAAACTGTATTTATTCAGACTTTTAAAAACTTATATTTCCTGCCCTTTTTCTTTTCTCTCAAAATGGTGTATATTCATTATAGAAAAATAAGAAAATACAGAGAAGGAAAATAAGGAAATAGAAGTTATCCATAATCTTCTAACCCAGAGATAACATTTGTTAACATTCTACTTATACTCTCGATTTTTCTGTCCCTCCCATGTTTTTTACCACTTAAATGTAGTAACACAACGTACATGCTGTCTTGTAACCTGCTTTTTAAATTTGAGGTATATTAACATCCTTTCAGGGCCCCCCTAAGTGTGTCTGCTACATTATTATTATTTTTTTAGGTAGCTTTGTTGTTCTCTTGAAAACAGTATATATAAACATTCAAAACAGGAAGAAATGATATTAACATCCCACCTGAACCCACTCTCTCGCTGTACCTTTTCACCAATGTTTCTCAACCTTTTAAATGATCTCTCTCTCACACACACACACGCGCGCACACACACACACACACACACACACACACGGGAGCCTTTTTATGTATTTTTCCCATTCATCACCCTGTTTCATGAAATTTTAAAGCTATTGGTAAACTAGATACCTGTTTATGTACTGTATGTATATCTGTGCTTTATACATATAAAGAATGATTTTTTCCCACACCCATTGCCCCCGCCCCCAACCAGTTTTTGCCCCTGTCTTAGTCTGTATAGGCTGCTGTAACAGAATACTATTTACTGGGTGACTTGTAAACAACAGAAATGTGTTTCTCACATTCTGGAAACTGGGAAGTCCAGTTCTGGAAACTGGGAAGTCCAAGATCAAGGTACCAGCAGTTTCAGTGTCTGGTGAGAGTCTGTTTCCTGGCTCACAGATAACTGTCTTCTTACTCTGTCCTTCTGGCAGAAGGGGCGAGGGAGCTCTCTTGGGCCTCTTTAATAAGGACACTAATCCCATCCATGAGAGCTCCACCCTCATGACCTAATCACCTCTCAAAGGCCCCACCTCCAAATACTGTCACATTAGGATTAGGTTTCAACATGTGAATTTTGGGGTGGAGTAGGGGGCACAGACATCCAGTCTGTAGCAGTCCCCTTGGGGTTATATCATCCCCATTAAGAATGCACTTATATAGGGATGTACTTAAATCCACACAAGGTATTTGTGTGTTATGTACTAGGCTGCAACTTTGTTCACTCAACACTGTTTTATGGGCATCTTTTTACATCAGTAGTACATATATGTCTAACTAATGTTTTTAATGGCCATGTGAAATTCTATCATGGATTACCATAATGTAACAGTTCCCTATTAGGTTTTTGGGTTATTTTCAGTTTAATCACAGGAGACAGTTCTACATTGAACATCCTTGTAGATAGATCTTATGCCCATCCTTAATTCTTTATGATAAATTCACACAAGTGGTATCGTTGGGTCAAGAGTTGGGAGCTTTAAGGCTTTTGTTCCTTAACATCAAATTAGGCGGCCAGGAGGGCAATGGTCGAATTTCTGCCCACTTGGAGGCTCTCAGCACTCATTTTCCCATTCCCTCATTAAAACTGAGCAGTAGCATTCATTCAAATCTTTGCTGGTCTGATGGAAGAAAGATCCTGCCTTAATAATTAGTAGTAAGGTTATTTTGGTTTATCTGTTATTTGCATTTCTTGGTAAATTGTTTACTCATGCTTTCTGCCTGTTTTTCATTTGGGAGTAGGGTTTCCATATTTCCTGAAAGAATTATGAGAACTTTTTGTATGTTGAGGATTTAATCCTTGTCATATATTGCAAATATTTATTTTAAAAAAATTTTAATGTAGCTTACTTTTTTATTTAAAGAAGTTTATTTTAAAACAAACACCTGTCATTTTTTCCCCCATTTATCCTGCAATAATATTCTTAGAAATACCTTTTTTACCCAAGCTAATATAAATAATTACCCATATTTGTTTTGGGATTTTTTATGGTTTAACCTTTGCTCATTTATCATTTTAAACCACCCACACCCACTCTTTGAAGGACAAGGAACAATTTTTAGAATTGCTGTAATGACTCCCCCATAAGCTCCTGTTTTGACATATTGTTTCCTCCTCCACATCCCTCACTTCCCCATTGAATAAATACTGGGTGGGCAAAAAGGTTCGTTCAGTTTTTTCCATAAGATGCTCTAGTAGCACTTAGTCGTCTTTAACTTCATTTGAAACAGGTTTGTTAAATTGTATGTGACAGCTGTCATATCAGCAGACATTTAAAAATAAGAAATCAAAATTGGTGAATTTTTGTGTAGCCATTTTAATATTGAAGATGGAAGAAAAAAGCAACATTTTCATGCTTTATTATTTCAAGAAAGGTAAAAATGCAGCTGAAACGCATGAAAAGATTTGTGCAGTATATGGAGAAGGTGCTGTGACTGATCAAATGTGTCAAAAGTGGTTTGCAAAGTTTTGTGCTGGAAATTTCTCGCTGGACGATGCTCCCAGTTTGGGTAGACCAGTTGAAGTTGATAGTGATCAAATCGAAACAATAATTGACAACAATCAACGTTATACCACGCGAGAGATAGCTGACATACTCAAAATATCCAAATCAAGCGTTGAAAATCATTTGCACCAGCTTGGTTATGTTCATTGCTTTGATGTTTGAGTTCCACATAAGTTAAGGGAAAAAAAATGTTTTGACCGTATTTCCGCATGCGATTCTCTACTGAAACGTAATGAAAACATTCCTATTTTAAAACAAATTGTGATGGGCAATGAAAAGTGGATACTGTACAATAATGTGGAACAGAAGGGATTGTGGGGCAAACGAAATGAACCACCACCAACCACACCAAAGGCCGGTCTTCATCCAGAGAAGGTGATGTTGTGTATATGGTGGGATTGGAAGGGAGTCCTCTATTATGAGCTCCTTCCGGGAAACCAGATGATTAATTCCAACAAGTACTTCTCCCAATTAGACCAACTGAAAGCAGCTGTCAAGAAAAAGCATCCAGAATTAGTCAACAGAAAATGTAATCTTCCGTCAGGATAACCCAAGACCGCATGTTTCTTTGATGACCAGGCAAAACCTGTTACAGCTTAGCTGGGAAGTTCTGATTCATCCACCGTATTCACTAGACATTGCTCCTTTGGATTTCCATTTATTTCGGTCTTTACAAAATTCTCTTAGTGGAAAAAATTTCAATTCCCTGGAAGACTGTGAAAGGCACCTGGAACAGTTCTTTGCTCAAAAAGATAAAAAGTTTTGGGAAGATGGAATTATGAAGTTGCCTGAAAAATGGCAGAAGGTAGTGGAACAAAAGGGTGAATACGTTGTTCAATAAAGTTCTCGGTGAAAATAAAAAATGCGTCTTTTATTTTTACTTAAAAAAACTGAAGGCACTTTTTGGCCCACCCAATAATTTAAATTTTCATGAGATAATTACATTTATTATTTTTGAAGAGTTACCCTTTGGTTTGGACCCTTTGATTTTTCTCATCTTTGTTCTAATCTTAGGAATCAGATGCACAAGGACATCCAGTGGCCGCCAGGTTCTCGCACATTCTGCAGAAGGACGCCTTCCTGGTGTTTCGCTCCCTTTGCAAGCTGTCCATGAAACCCCTGGGCGAAGGTCCCCCAGATCCAAAGTGAGCAGACAGCAGTTCTTGGCCGTCTATAACCCAAATGACCCAGAAGGATCTTGGGGGCTCCAAGAAACCCCAGGGCCTTGTCCCCTGGTTGGTGTAAATTCAGGAATTTACGGGATGGTTTTACAACTTTTTCAGGCTCATGCAGGTCCCCTAGTCCTTTCATCATGAATTGTCTCTGTGTTCCCACCAACCATGATTATTGTGCCCAATTTTCCTTTCCTTGGTTTACGTGCTAAAAATAATCATTATATTGAACATTCATCTTCTTTTTACTGACTAATGAATTAATCTCCTGATCTGGGGGTCCACCATCAGGATGCATACAAACCTCAATTTCTTACCCTGATTGGAAACAACTTCTTCGTGGATACAGATTTAAGCCCCAGATTCAACTCAGAGAAGCCAAACCTTTAGAGTCAAGGATGTACCACAAGGATGGTAGTGCTGTGGAGTGTCAAAGCAGAAGTTCTGGAGCCACAGGGAGCTGTGTTCAGCCCTGGCTTACTTGAGTCCAACTTCATGGCCGTATGAGCTACTAAACCTCATCTGAAAAATGGGAATACGGAAAATCACCTCACACGATCAATGATGTGAAATGATAGAATGACATCCCAAGCATAGGGCCTAGTACTTGATGAGAGTTTTATAGTTACTA
Source organism: Aethalodelphis obliquidens (assembly GCF_003676395.1). NCBI lineage: Eukaryota > Metazoa > Chordata > Mammalia > Artiodactyla > Delphinidae > Aethalodelphis > Aethalodelphis obliquidens. The sequence goes on along the minus strand of NW_020838001.1, from coordinate 12,201,546 downwards.
TTATTATCATTATTATTAGTCATTAATAATAATCCTCACTCTTCTGTTAAGAATATGGTGACTGTTAGGGAAAAGACTCATGAAAGTTTCCCATTCTTTCCATCCCTTGTGGGCCGGGATGGGGAGCATGAGGCAGATGGATGAAGAGCACTGTTCTCCTTGTCTCTAAAGGTAGAGCGGGACAGACGTTTTCGTCTCACGTGCTGGATGTGAAGTAATTGGTTCTATTAGATTAGTTGCAGAACCAGCTTTCCAGAGTCAGTGTGCACTTATTTTGCTCCTGCTCGGTTCTGTGCTTTATGACAGAGAGTTGGCAGCTCTCGTTCTCCCAGGGCCTGCAGGTTCTGTGAGAACTCACCTCATGCCATCTGCCCTCATTCTCTTGACATTTAGGTGCTGTTGCCAATTCTCAACTCCCTGGCTTCTCAGAAAATCCTGCTCCACTGGTAGAGGAGTGAGACCTTCTCAAGAAACATGCTTTCTAAAATTTCACCTTTCAGCTCTGTCCTTGTTTTCCACTTCCTTCGCCAGATCCCACGAGCTGCGCTCCAAGGTGGTTTCCCTGCAGCTCCTCCTCTCCGTGTTGCAGAACGCTGGCCCGGTCTTCAGGACTCACGAGATGTTCATCAATGCAATCAAGCAGTATCTCTGCGTGGCATTGTCCAAAAACGGCGTCTCCTCAGTGCCTGATGTCTTTGAGCTCTCTCTTGCCATTTTTCTTACTCTTCTTTCAAACTTTAAAATGCACTTGAAGATGCAGATAGAGGTAAGGACTCCAAATTGACTTTTCTTTTTTTTTAAGTTTGATGACACTTTTGCATAATGCGTTAACTGCTGGCCTCATAGTCACCAGGAACTAGAGTTACACAGTCTACTTGCTAGTACCCCAAAGAAGAATTTTTTGAGCAAGAGAACACCTTTTCATAAAAAGTTACTGCCCCAAAATCTTGTATACCTTCATTTTAACCGAAGGTTTAAATCATATGGTCTGTGTGTTGGGCTCAGTCCCCAAACATGTGCCTATAAGTTGTTTGGGATAACTTGAATTAGTTTCCAAATTGAGAAATCAGATTCTCCATGAACATCCAGATTTGTGATTTCTCTCAAAAAACCACAACCCCGGTCCTGCATTTCCACGTAGCAGCTCTTGGTGGTTTCTCAGGAGCAGCTGCTCTCTCTGATGGGGCCGTGTTCTCGGTTCACTGTGGTCCTACCCTATTAGCTCTTCCCACCCAGGGTTCCGGTGCTGGTCAGCAGTGTGTGTGCCTCACCTCTTCTCCTGCCCGGGCTGCTTCACTCATAGGCTCTGCCTGTTCTTCAAAGGCTTTGGGGGTTTTGAGCCCTAATTTAAATTATTAATTGGTATCCTCCTTTATCTTCTTCTTGTCGTATAGGTCTTTTTCAAAGAGATTTTCCTGAACATTTTAGAAACATCAACAAGTTCTTTTGAGCACAGGTGGATGGTCATTCAGACCCTGACAAGGATCTGTGCAGGTATTTTCACCCTGAGGGTGCTCATCTATTTGACTTGCCCAGAAACACTTCTGATGCTTTCATTCTCTAAAGTCCAGATTAAGACCTTTAACTCCTCCTTTTAGAGTTTTAATGAAGTGCTGAGGAAATCATTACCTCAAAGGCTACTGCTAGCCCAATGGCCAACTCAGACTGGTTTGCCCAGGACTTTGTGATTCTAGCATGGAAAGTCCCACGTCCTGGGAAACCCCGTAATCCTGGAAAACCAGGACACTTGTCACCCTACCTACAAGCTGAACGTGGTTTGTAAGTCACAGGGTCCTGGGTCTTGGTGCTGCCAACCCTTGATTGGATGCTAAGGTAAATGTGGATTTCCCTTACACTGTACAATTGTGTAGCTATAAACCGAGCATCTGTTTGTTATCTGGGTAACTGCATAAAAATTACACAACTTTAAGAATTGGATCGGGCAGTTCTCCCTTTTTTTGATGAGAAAAGTGAGCTGTAGAGAGGTGGAAGCAGCTGCCTAAGATTTCAGTTAGTACCAGGGCAGGCCTAGAAAGAGGGCCTTCCATGCTCCTGGTCCTTCCAGCATGCATTTCCAGAGTGAGGTGTGTCCAGCCTGAGTTAGTAATTCACTGGGAAAAGTTTTTGACCGAGGAATCTCATTTAATAAGATAACGTAACTGCTGTCTGTGTTCAGTCAGAATTTCTAATATCCATGTGTTATTTTCCAAGATGCCCAGTGTGTTGTAGATATTTATGTCAACTACGACTGTGATTTAAATGCTGCTAACATTTTTGAGCGCCTCGTAAACGATTTATCCAAAATCGCTCAGGGAAGAAGTGGACACGAGCTGGGAATGACACCTCTGCAGGTACAAACACTGAGAGCACTCGTTTATAATTTAAAGTTCATTCATTTCAGTAAACATTTTTCGAAAGTCACCGTGTGCCAGGCACTGTCCTTGGTGCTGGGGATACAGCAGTGAAAAAAACACAAACATGCACATCCATGTGCACGATTGCTGTGGTCCCAGCACTTGAAAGCAAACAATGAAGAAGTAAGCCGCAGAGGAAAATAAAGCAGGGACGATAGAGAAGGGATGTTGGAGGTGAGGGTGGTGCCATTTCTAATGGGGCATCAGGGTGGCCTTCCTGAGAAGGTGACACTTGAGCTGAGACCTGTAGAAGCGAGTTCACTCTGTCACCTTTCCATAGATCACGTGAAAACAGGATCCCAGACTCCAGTAAAGGCAAAGGAGATTGCTTCTTATTAGATTCCCTCATTATTAGAGTGCCTACGAAGAGAATAGTATTCTTAACCTGAGGTCTCTGAAGAAACTGGTCAGAAGGTCTGTGAGCCACCTGGAATTATATATAGAATTTTGGTGTATGGGCATTTTTCCTAGATGAAGGTCCATAGTTGTCATTAAATTCACAGAGAGAGATCTGTACTATTTTAGATGCTGTTTTGAGTCTAAAATAATTTGCTTTTTTTTTTTTTGGCTGTGTGTCTTGTGGGATGTTCCCCCGACCAGGAATTAAACCTGGGCCCTGGCAGTGAAAGCCCAGAGTCCTAACCACTAGACCACCAGGGAACTGCAACATTTTTTAAGACATTTACAACTTGCATTCAACTTTTAAGAAATGCTCCTTAGAAGAAAAAAAAAACAGTATTTTTATTTACTTGCAGAATAAGCCTTAAAATGGAATGCTTTTGTGGGTGTTTAGGGGATAATGGTATGTCCACAATCATTCATCTGCTGGAAAAGATTCTTTTCTCTTTTTTCAGGGTCACTAGTTAAGACCCTCTTATTTATTTATTTTTTTAAATGCTATTTTTAAGTGTTTTGTTTAATTTAAACAAGCAATGAATGAGGACTTTCTTTTAAAAAATCCAGATAATACTCTGTTTTGGGAATGCACACATCCCATATTTTTGCTGCTGGGGAGTTTGTAATGAACACCTTTAAAGATGTTCATGCTTTTGCAGTGAGCCGTCAATATTTATGTCACCTGTTAGCTTTTCCTTGGGTTAATAGCACCGAATGTCAGTGCTTATCTCGTGTCGTCTCAGGATTCCCGGAGCCCTCTAGATGTCGGCACTTAATTTATCTGCTGAGTCTCTGTGTCGTGTCACTTTCGTCCTTCAGGAGCTCAGTCTGAGGAAGAAAGGCCTGGAGTGCCTCGTGTCCATCCTCAAGTGCATGGTGGAGTGGAGCAAAGACCTGTATGTGAATCCCAACCACCAGGCCAGCCTCGGTGAGAGACCCCTGCTGCAAACAACCTCCCCATCCAGCCCTCACCCCCACCACGCACAATAGGCTGCTCACGTCATCGGGGGAAGCTATCCTGATATAGGTGTCTTAGAGTTAGCAAAACACTTTCATTTGCAAACTAGGTGAAGTATTTTAAATGTTCTGTTTTCTCATCCATCTGGAATTTGGGGGGGAATAGTGTGAGTTGTGCTCGAACTCCATTTTTCCAAAAGGGGAGCCAGTTATTCCAACGTTTTTTTAGTACTCTCTCCTTCCCTCACTGATTTGAAGCACCACTGATTTGGTTTATGATATACCAAATTCTCCTGTGTGTGTAAGTCTGTTTCTGAATATTCTGTTCTATTTATTTGCCTGTTCTTGCACCAATACCACGCCTTTCAAATGCCTAGAGTTCTTAGCAGTGAGTTTTGATACCTGCTAGGACAGGTCTTCCTGTTCATTGTTCCTTAAGTGTCTTGACTGGTTTTGTACTTTTATTCTTTCATGTGAATTTTAGCATTAGCTTATCAAGTTCCACAAACAAGTAAGTTGTTTAGTAAAGTAACTGAGTGATATCAAGGTGCTCATGACCCTTACAGTACAAACTTTATTGTTACAGGTCTGGGAAAGGGAACTGCAGAGGCAGACCTCACCTCAGCCGTGTCTCTGTCCCATCTGTTTATTTGGTTTCCTTCGCTTTTATGTCATCGCAGGTCAGGAGAGGTCCACGGATCAGGAAATGGGGGATGGGAAAGGCCTTGACATGGCGAGACGGAGCAGCGTGACATCCATGGAGTCCACGGTGTCCTCGGGGACTCAGACGGCCATCCAGGATGATCCGGAACAGTTTGAGGTCATCAAGCAACAAAAGGAGATGATTGAACACGGCATTGACCTGTGAGTGTGGCTGTCACTCTAGCTGAATCTCTTGGGAACCTGGCACTGACTCCTCAAGACAAAATGCCTGTTTCCAGAGACCAGTGCTGGCACCTGTGCCCAGGCCCAATCAGGCTGGGCTGAGAGTGAGAGAGAAATTTAATAGCTTTGTGTGGTTGATGCCTGGTCTTTTTTCCCCCCCTAATTAAAAAAGTCAAACCAGTTTAGAAAATACAGAAAAGCATAAAGCAAGGATGTTAAAATCAGTCATACAATTTCTACCTAGAGGAAATCACCATTGGTAACACTTTTTTCTAACTGTGTATTGTGGAAAGTTTCAACATACAGAAAAATTAACTTTTGCCATATTAGTGTTATCTGTGTATTTTTTTCCTGAACCATTTGAAAGTACTTTGTAGCCATCATAATATTTCAGCTGTACATAGTTGAAAAATAAGGACATTCTCCCATGTAACCACATCATCATTATTACAATCACTGGTAAATCATAATGTTTCTTTTCAGTTTTTTATACCCAAAAGTACATATACACACAATCTCACATCCTGTCCAACTTTTGAATGATTAGTTTTGTAAACTCAATTTGTTTTAAAAGTTGATGTTATAATACTCATTTATTAATTAAAATGTTGATCTCCTCATTTCCACTCTCACCATCCCTGCATCCCCCCCCCAGTCTGTTCTCCCACAGCAGCTAAAGGAATCTTTTAAAAACTTAAATCAGGTCTTGTCACTCCCTGCCTACAGTCATTGCAGGTTTCCCATTTCCTCCCCACAGCCCGATCCAGCCTCCAGCCTCCCTCACTGACCTCATCTCCGTTCAGTACTCCTGGGTCACAAGGGGCGTTTCAGTCCCTTGAACACCTCAAGCTTTTTGCACTATTGCACCTTCTGCTTAGAATATTCTTGGATCTTTTTCATTCTTCGGGCTTGGCAAAGCATCTCTTCCTGAAAGAGGCCCCCTGTAACCACACTCTCTGAACAGTCCTGAGGTAGTCTCTGTCCCTGCGCCATAGTCATAGCCTGTCCTCACAGTCCTTGCCACAGTTTGTGCTTATACATGAAGATCATTCCCCAATGCATGGCCTGGTAAATAACAAGTTGAATTTATACGTCAGTTAAGTATGCCTGCCTTTAACAGAAAATCCAGAAGTAACAGTGCTTAAGCACCATTAAAGAAAATCCCAAAGGGGACAGGCTAGGACAGTTGCAGTGGCTCTTATGGACGTCAGAGACCCAGGCTCCTTTTATCTTTCTGCTTCACCATCTTGAATACAGTTTTCATCTTCAGTGTTGCCTCGTGGTTTAAGAGGACTGCTGGAGCTCCAGTCATCACACATATATTCTGGGGAAGAAGGGGAAAGAGCAAAAAATGTGCACCTCCCTGCCAAGTCAGCTTTGTTTAAGGATCCTTCCTAGAAGTATCCACACCACTTCTGCTCACCTCTCACTGGCCAGAACTTTATCACACGGCGAGGCAGGGGAATGTAGTTCTTATCCCAGATAGTTGTGTGCCCAGCTAAACATCTAGGTTTTATTAGTGTTGGAGAAGAGGAGAATGGATATTGGGTGACAACCAGCAGATTCTGTTAAAGCTAGGTCAAAAATTAAAAGTGGAATTGAGAAAAACTACCAGGACACACACAGTTCGTGGTGTTACTGTAATTTGCCTCAAATGCTAGCTTTTTTCTATCCTCCAGAGTTTGAAATAAGCAACCTGTGTCCCATCTCTTGAAAAAGGTTCAACAAGAAACCCAAGAGAGGGATCCAGTATCTCCAGGAGCAGGGCATGCTGGGAACGTCAGTTGAAGACATTGCCCAATTCCTGCACCAGGAGGAGCGCCTCGATTCTGTAAGATTGGGGGCTGGGTACGTGCATGTGGGTTCTTTCGGGTGATTCTGAGACCTTTCTGGCTTTAGCCTAGAGACTGGCCGACCCTGAGTGCAGTGCTACTGTCCACACCCCTGCTTACAGCAGGGTTGGCCAGTGTTGCAAAAAGTTCTATTTATCCCTTTGGCCAGTGTTGCAAAAAGTTCTTTAAAGGGAATAAACCAGCCTCCTGACAGGTGGTTGTGTATCTGGTGGGACAGTGTCAGAGCTAAAAGTGTCACTTGGCTGCTAGAAATTGTTCTGGGTGCTCGTTGGCAGCTCACCTCCCTCCTGAGTGTGCACCATCATTCCTCCACTTTTCAGTCTCCTGTGCCTCCCCCTCTTCCTTCGTGGCGGGACGAAGGAACCTGGAATGGTTGGGTGGGTGGGCAGGCTCAGGGAGTTGCCTAACTTTTCTAGCAGTTCAGCCCATTCTGGGTGTTCAGAGCCAGGGCATTCGGGCCTCACCCCCACCCCCGCCTTTGACTGAAGTGTCTTTCACTGGGTGTTCATAATTGACAATTTGTAGGTATGAGTGAGTGTGTATGTTTCAGACCCAAGTAGGTGATTTTCTGGGAGAAAGCATGAAGTTCAACAAGGAGGTGATGTATGCCTATGTGGACCAACTTGACTTCTGTGAAAAGGAGTTTGTCTCAGCCCTGCGGACGTTTCTAGAAGGTTTCCGCCTACCTGGGGAAGCTCAGAAGATTGATCGGTTAATGGAGAAGTTTGCTGCAAGATACATAGAGTGCAACCAGGGGTGAGCACCATGTTTAAGTCCCTTCTGCGCCCTCTTTTTGCCTTCCTCAGAGCACCAGTCTTAGCGTGGTTGGGGTTTAATCTGCGCCAAGCTATTAAAGTTTCTGTTCACTGTGTCTCACGTTAGGACCTCACCTCGACCGTTCATGTCCCCTCTACAGGAGGTTGAGGACCAGAGAGGCTAAGTAACTTGCCCAAGACTACACAGCTAGAGCCCACGCTCTTAATTATGACAAAAGAGCAGTTCTGTGGGTTGAGAAGAGGCACTCAGGCATCTCTTTCCTAATCAGGGACAGCTCCCTGACTTAATATATGGGGTACATCTCAAGAATTTTAGTTTTTCTTTGATTACATACTGATGAGCAGGTTACTGAAATGGCTCCGTAACTAATAAAACCCCACCTAAGTACATGATTTCATCTTGGGGCCTTTTTTCTTAACTATTACTTTTTTTTTAATTTTTAAAAAATTTTTAAATTCTTTTATTTTTAAAATAGTTTATTTTCCCTACAGTTCAGTTTTTTAAATTATTACTTTATTTAATTTATTTTTGACTGCATTGGGTCTTCGTTGCTGTGCGCAGGCTTTCTCTACTTGCGGCGAGCGGGGGCTACTCTTCGTTGTGGTGCGCGGGCTTCTCATTGCGGAGGCTTCTCTAGTTGCGGAGCACGCACTCTAGGCGCGTGGGCTTCATTAGTTGTGGCATGTGGACTCACTAGTTGTGGCTCACAGGCTCTAGAGCACAGGCTCAGTAGTTGTGGTGCACAGGCTTATTTGCTCTGTGGCATGTGGGATCTTTCCCAGACCAGGGCTTGAACCTGTGTCCCCTGCATTGGCAGCCGGATTCTTAACCACTGCACCACCAGGGAAGTCCCTTGGGACCTTTTTTGATTAGGTAGTTCATTTTTGCGTAGGAAATGGAAATTGAAAGGAGAGCTAACCTTTATTAAACACCTCCTGTGTGCCAGCCGTGCCGTGAGTTTTACATGCATTTCATCTTAATTAACGGTAAGCCTGGGAGGTAGTATCCCTGTTTTATAGGTGAGGAAACAGGCTCTGAGATAGCAACCGGTCCAAAAATTAATCAGCTAGAAAGTAGCAGAGATTGAATATGAATTTATCTGACTCAAGAAAGCTCATGCTCTTTCCTCTGAACGTGAAGTTAAGAATGTCTGAATATACTGTGAACATGAAGTGGAAAATTTTCAGTGGAAACATTTTGAGAACAGTTTTGCCTCTTAAGTCAGCTTGGTTTTCATGTTAATTGGTCCCAATCCTCCAGGCTGTCCCCATGAGATGACCTGGTCAGAAAAGGCAGCCTCTGGTTGTTTTAACCAAATAGGTATTAGAATTTTCTGTGAAGACACAATTAGGTGTTATTTACTTTAAACATATCTCTTATGTGGACCTAGAGACCTTGGTCTGTGTCCCCTAGTCGGTAAATATGTGACCCAATTAAATGTCACGTTAGAATGTAGACCTTTTACTGTGTTCTTCAGAACTTCTCCTTCTCCTGTTGGGGGCAGTTTGGATAGACAAGTTTTTCTTTAGCCTCACATATTACAAGGCTGTGCATCCCCAAGTATTTGTCTTTCTTCTGTTGCCTAAGGCGAAAAAAGTCAGACTTCACCAGCATATTGTTTATTAAAGCAACATAAATATTTTTCTTCGTATTTCTGCTGTTAAATATTATAGTGCATAATGTAAGCCTTTTTTTTTTTTGCGGTACGCGGGCCTCTCACTGTTGCGGCCTCTCCCGTTGCAGAGCACAGTCTCCGGATGCGCAGGCTCAGCGGCCATGGCTCACGGGCCCAGCCGCTCCGCGGCATGCGGGATCCTCCCGGACCAGGGCACGAACCCGTGTCCCCTGCATCGGCAGGCGGACTCTCAACCACTGTGCCACCAGGGAAGCCCGCATAATGTAAACTTTAAATGGCTAATAACTGGACAGGAGTTTTAGTCACCTTTCCACCCAGTGCCTAGCACACAGTAGGTATTCTCAGGAACAGGACCAACGTGAGGCAAGCGAAGCACTGAAGGTGCAGACTCACCCTCGTCACTGGCCCTGGAGGCTCCTTAAGGATCTTTATAAAAAATCGACTTGAAACTGCTCTATTCAAAGAAGTCTAAATCTGACACGTATTCTTAACTAGCTTTTTCTGCACTCTGGATCGTTAGTTATCATTCAGTGATGATGAAAGCATCCTGAAGAGCAGTGGGCCTGCTCAGAGAAGCACATCTCCTTGAGCACTGTACCCTTCCAGCCTCGTCTCCGTGTATGTTCTCACATCTGGAATCGTTTTTTTTTTTTCAGGCAGACTCTATTTGCTAGTGCTGACACTGCATATGTCCTAGCATATTCAATTATTATGCTAACTACAGACTTGCACAGCCCTCAGGTAAAATATTTTAATGATACATATACTATAGTGGCTAAATAAGGAGCTTTATTTGGGCCATTGGCTGTCTTCTAAATGGGTTCTTAATTTTTTTAAATTTCAGGTAAAAAATAAAATGACAAAAGAGCAGTATATTAAAATGAATCGGGGTATCAATGATAGTAAAGATCTGCCTGAAGAATATCTCTCAAGCATCTATGAAGAAATAGAAGGCAAGAAAATTGCGATGAAAGAAACAAAAGAACACACGATTGCAACCAAATCTACTAAGCAGAGTAAGGTCTAATGGCAAATTATTTCTATTAATTCCAATTTTCGAGCGTATCAGAATGCATGATTAAGTTCCCTGGTGATAGATTTAATTTGCATATCTAGCTATCTAAATAAGAAATATGATTAAATTAGTTATTATGATTATGTTGGCGCTTTCATAATGTCACTTATCTTCTTGCTAGATTTGTAATTAGTTACAAGAGGGAATTTAAAATAATCTGAGAGCTAAATCATTCCCCCAAAATGTTCCTTAAAACTCTGCCGTAATACCAGTGGTGATTGTGCCAACCTTGATTAGAATTCTCTGAGTTAACACCCCTGTGAAGCTACCAGTTTCTTTATTTGAGAGGCAGCAGTGTGTATGGTTTAGAGCAGGGGTCCCCAACCCCCGGGCCACAGACTGGTAGCAGTCCGCAGCCTGGTAGGAACTAGGCCGCACAGCAGGAGGTGAATGGCAGGCGAGCGAGTGAAGCTCCATCTGCATTTACAGCTGCTCCCCATCGCTCGCATTACCGCCTGAGCTCCACCTCCTGTCAGCATTGTGGTGAGTTGTATAATTATTTCATTATATATTACAATATAATAATAATAGAGTGCACAATAAATGTAATGCGCTTGAGTCATCCCGAAATCATCCCCTCCCCCTAGGTCCGTGGAAAAATTGTCTTCCACGAAACCCGTCCCTGGTGCCAAAAAGGTTGGGGACCGCTGGTTTAGAGCACGGGCTGTAGAGCCATGCTGCCTGGATTCACGTCCCAGCTTTACTGCTTATTAGTTGTGTGACCCTGAGCAAGTCACTTAATGTCTTTGTGCCTCATTTCCCACCAGTAAAATGGCGATAATACTTGTAACAGACTCATGTAGTGGTCCTCATGAGTGTTTGTGAGTTAATTGTTGTAAATCTTTTGAAACAGAGCCTGGCGCATAGCAAGCGCTTAGTGAATGTTAGCTGCTATTATTCTCTTATTTCTTTGTAGGTGTCGCTAGTGAAAAGCAGCGACGGCTACTATACAATTTGGAGATGGAGCAAATGGCTAAAACAGCCAAAGCCCTGATGGAGGCTGTGAGCCACGCCAAAGCCCCGTTTACGAGTGCCACTCACCTGGACCACGTCCGGCCAATGTTCAAAGTGAGTATCCTAAAAAGTTAGGACACAGCTAAGCCTGATTCTAGAGCTGACCAGCCAGAAGCTCACCAGCGAGTTTATAATGGTGAAGAGATTGGGGAGAGGAAAAGGCCAAGCCTGGGTGTGTCTTTCTGGACAGCAACTAAAGCAAGTCCTTCCTAGAAGCCCTGTGATGATGCTAGGGATACGTCAGCATGGGCTGTGCCATCAGAACGTCTGGTTTAAACCCTGCTTTTGCCACTTTGTCGCTCTGTGACCATGGTGAGGTTATTCAGCCTCTGTCTGTTCATCGTCTGTGAAATGGAGACAAATGCAGAGTGCTACAGGGCTGCCGGGGGATTGAATGAATTAATAATTATTCAGGCATAAGAGACAGTTTTATTGTGACATCTCATCTCAGTGGCCTCAGGGTTAGTTTATCAGATAAAATTACATAGAAGTAAAAGACAATATCCTAAGGTCTCTTTTTTAAATGCCTAGAAAAGGTACACTTTCTAAATACATAGCACTCATGTTTTTCTCTAAGATGTTTTTATAGTAACTGTTAATATCCTGTTAGTTGATCAATTCTAGATTTTTGTGAGCTTTTATTTTCAGGGAATTCACAAGAAACTTGGAGGAAAAGTAAAGTCTAAATAATTTGAATTAGGAACCTTTCAATAAACAAAGTTTATAGAACACAAGTTGCTTATAGATTTCACCTTGCATGCCGGCCTCTGATTAGTGATGGATGCCTGCTGCACTGTGTAAAGGATTCTCCAGCCCTGATTAGACTCAGCAGGGAGTGGGATCTCTGATTGATCAGTGATGTCTGCCATGAGCACAGATAGATATGGTGGGGGCACACTAGCCGCATGTTTGCCATCCTTCCTTTAGAACTGTACGTTTAGTAAATGGCATATCTGTAGTGACAGCTTTGACCACAGTTTAGGAAGAATTATTTTACTTTGTGAATGAATCAAAGTAGCAGTGAACTTGGCATCCTGGCTGTGTCATAACTAACAGTGTGGCCTCTAAGTGCTCTTCCACACTGAGATTCTAGACGTTATTGAAACCTTCCTTCCTTGGTAGCTGGTGTGGACGCCACTGTTGGCAGCCTACAGCATCGGACTGCAGAACTGTGACGACACTGAAGTGGCCTCTCTGTGTTTGGAAGGCATCCGATGTGCGATCCGGATTGCCTGCATCTTTGGAATGCAGGTGGGTATAAACACAGCTCCAGAGATACTGGTGGGCCATTTTCTTTCAGATTTGTAAAAATTTAGAAACTATCAGACATTTCCAGTTAGCCAAAAACATCTCAGCAAACTCCATACTTATGCCCACCAAGAGGAAGCCCACAGATTTGTGCTGGCAACAGCCTCATTAGGGGAAAAAATTGGAGATTTGGATTAAAACCTTCTTTGAAGATAGGTGGGGTCCAAGCTACTTAATTGGATTTGACAAAACAGCCTTTCTATCCATCTGGCTAACTGCCTGCCCTGGTGCTTAAAATATTGTTTTTCCTTTTAAAATCAGCTTATTATTTTAATTTCCCTTATTTCCAGGTCTTCTCTGGGGGAAATAAATAGTTCAATGCACAATGAATATGTCTGTAAATCTTTTGAATCTTGAAAAACTCAAATAAGCAAAATACAGTCCTCAGAATGTTAGGAAATCAGGAAGTTGTCAGTCCCATGTATCATTTGCTAAATCACTAAGAATTGGCACCCATTTATGTTGAAAAACTCAGTCTTCTGTTCCCATTTATCTTACAGTTAGACATTTTCTTTTGTACCAAGACCCCGGGCTTTGGGTTTCAAACCTCAGCTCTGCTGCTTCTCTAGCATTGGTCTAGCTAACTTCTCCCTAAGACACCCTTTATTTCCTCATTTGTAAACTTGAGAAAATAGACCTACCTTGCAGGATTGTTGGAGAAATTAGCATTTATGTAACAATCTTAGCATTCAGCAGATTCCTCCCCTACTCCCTCCGAAGGGAATGGAACGTGAACATCAGTTTGAGGTCGGCTGCAAAGGAGAGACTAGTTCTCAAACATGAGATGGGCTGTTCAGGTAGCGGGAGGATAGCAGTGTGGAGTAACTGGTGTGTTAATGTATGTAAAGCCTGTCGACGTGTGTACAGAAGGCGGCAGAGGATCCAGTGCTCAGTCCCTTCAGTGTGAAAACGGTGTTGCTCAGGGCGGGATCTCAGCGTTCCCTCTCGGTTCCCTTACAGCTGGAACGCGATGCCTACGTTCAGGCTCTTGCGCGCTTCTCCCTGCTGACGGCCAGCTCCAGCATCACAGAGATGAAGCAGAAGAACATCGACACCATAAAGACGCTCATCACAGTGGCTCACACGGACGGCAACTACCTCGGGAATTCCTGGCACGAGGTGTGTGTTTCTTTGAAAGCCTGGGGTTGCCTTTTCTTAGTGAGGATGAATCCCAGCTGTCCTTTGATTCAGAGCCAGTCTCTCTTTGGTCGATTCCATTTTTCTTGAAGTCAAGCCTAACTTTAACTGGGTTTTGTCTCATTCCTCAAATACATCATGTATCAGAAAAGTCAGACTCCCTGGGGCGTGGTGGGTGAAATGCCTCAGATGCACCACCTCACAAGGTGCTCCTGTCCCCGGTGGCCGGTGTCCACGCGGAGAGCACTTCTGGTGTGGCAGCTTCCTTCCCACTTTTCCCAAGTCCTTAGGTACTTCCTGAGAGCTCTTACCACCAGGGAGTAGATTTAAGACAAAGCCAAGGAGCCCGATTTCTCCTAAGTGTATGAGAAAAGAGATGGTCAGCATCTACAGTGAGCCATTAGGGAAATTGCCAGTGGTTTCACGTTTTTATTTAACTAAACCATATTCTAAGAGTTTCACGTAAGGATATAATTATCCATGTGCACAAACAGGTGTTTGAAAGGTTGTTCATCGAAATTTTAGTCGTTCAAGGGAAAAATTAAGTTAGAAACAGCCTAGGTGTCCCAACAATGAGAGATTGCCCTTTTTTTTAAAAAGTGTGCTGCACCACTCCTTAGAATGCTGTGTGGCCATTTAAAATAATGTTACTGAGGGACTTCCACGGCGGCCCAGTGGTTAATACTGCGTCTTCCAATGCAGGGGGTGCAGGTTTGATCCCTGGTCAGGGAGCTAAGATCCCACATGCCTTGTGGCCAAAAATCCAGAACATAAAACAGAAGTAATATTGTAACAAATTCAATAAAGACTTTAAAAATGGTCCACATCAAAAAAAAATCTTAAAAAAAAAATAAAACCAAACGAAACAAAATAAAATAATGTTGCTGAAGGGAGAGACAGCCGAACATGACATGCTCCCTGATGGAAGCACACAATACCTCCTAAGAAATGTTTTTGCCCAAAACTTCAACCTGAGTCAATTCAAGCCTCCACTGTCAGTTTAAAGGAAATGTAGGGGACAGAGGAACACAATAAATGGTATCATGAGAATGCAGCATGCAAACTCTAGGATATGACAGAGCCTCAGAGCCAGTGACCACGTTCTTCAACAAATACATTGCATGGAAAATAGTAGATGGTTGGAGGTGAGGCGGAGGCAGGCCTGTGGATTGAAAGAGACTTCAGAGAAAAAGGTAAAGATGTTATTAAACACTGTCTAATACTGTGGGAAGGTGATCACAGTATATTAAATTGAGAAATCGTTATAAACATCGTGAGGCTTCATCCTTCATGCCAGACGTACACAGAAAATGGATTTGAAAAGATAAACAGTAATGTTAACATCCTATCTGTGTGATAGCATTATAGAGGCGATTTATTTTCTTTTTTTCCTGAAGTTTTCTAATTTCTCTACTGTCTGTACGTATTACTTTTTGTTTTAGAGAGAAAACTGAAAGAGTAGAGGTGAGGGCATGGAGAGTGGTGGGGACTGTGATGCCCTAGAAAGAAAATTGCTGTCAGCCTCCTCTTGCCATGGGGATCATGCGGTTCAGGGGGAAGGCCTAGAGCCAGACGGCTGGCATCCAGTCTGGGTATCATCCTTTTCCTGCCTGTATGACATGGCAAGTTGCTTAGTCTTTGAGCCTCATCTTCCTCCTCTCTACAACCTTCATAGGGTTGTTCTGAGAAAAAAAGGGGGTTAACGTGGAAAAGGGCTTACAACTGCATTTGGCAAGTAGTAAGAACTCAGTAGATATTAGCTGTCATGGTCATCATCATCATGGCACATACCTCAGTCCCTTTTCACCGAATGTTTCCTTTCTTGGTCACCACTCTGGAGTATTCCATATTAGAAAAGATGGGGGGGGCGGGGCAGTGGTGTTGTTTTGAGTTGTGTGTTTTTTTAAGAAATAATTTCCTGTTTTCTGAGGAGTCATGATACCTAGTGAATCAATAAATAGCTGCTTTCTCTCCTAGAACTTTCTTTTTTCTTTAACCTGAGAGATATGGTGAAGGTGGGGTTCTGCCAGTTGCCAAGTGTATAGCAGCATCTGGAAATGTTAAAAATGAATCAACCACCTATTCGATATGCAGAAACCTTGAGAAATCAGGTTGGAATCAGTAAGTCCTCGGCCACAAGTGTTATTGACATACTTGAGATTCCAGCTTCTGGAAAAGGGAGGACACTAGCAGTTTACTAGTAATAATTTAACAGTATTATGCCATGTGGAACAGTCAGGGGTTGGCTCTCTCTGGCCGAATTAAGTACCTTTCTCAGTCAAGGGGAAGGCTGTTGATAAGTGAAAATACTCAGCAGTGCTCAGTGGTATAATGGAGTCCCATACTCTGGGATTGGATTGTAAGGCTACCATGAAAAGCAAAACTCAGCTTTAGTCAGAAGTCCCCATGGAAATTCCTTAGGAAGGGTTTACCTAGAGGTCTACGTGCCGTCGTCCCTCAGTAAGTTTTAAGCAGCCGGTTTTTGCTCCAGTAGAAGTTGAAACAAATCTCTGTTTCTTCAGGTAAGCTCCAGGTGAGAGACGGCCCGTGCGCAGGGACGCGTTGTCAAGCACCTGCACCACCCCGTAGGGCTGGGAGACCATTCCAGGGCACATTCTCATCTATTTGATTAACCAAATAATAATCACCAACTATTTTAAGTGCTGGGGATTCAGCAGTGAACAAGACAGAGTTAATGCCCTGTTGGCTCTTAAGACAGAGAACAAACAAATAGCTGGCATAATGCCAAAAAGTTGTAAGTGCTAAGGAAAAAAAATATGGGTGGCCGGGGGAGGGTGTGTGATCTCAGGGCGGTCGAGGGAGGTCTGTCTGAGGAACACATGTCCGAGCTGGGAATCTAAGGGGTGAGCCATGGGGAGGAGTGTAAGGAACACGTTCAAGCATAAGGAACAGAGAGTGCAAAGGCTCTGGGGTAGGGCCAGACGTGTCGAGGTAAAGGAGCAGCAGGGAGGCTGGGGAGGCTGGTGTGTTGTGTATCTGAGGGGTCGAGTGGAAGGGAGATGGGGGTTGGCTGAGTCAGACTAGATGGTGCACTTACTGAGTGGCATGGTGGATGGAATCCCCTGCTCCAATCAAATGCTTTTTCTTTCTTTATTGAGCACTTATTAAATTTGCATAACTAAACATCTGTGTTGCATAACTCTACCAGTTTTTCTTTTGCTTGTTTTCTCTTTCCCTTTTTAATAGTTAAAAAAAGAAAACAAGGGCTTCCCTGGTGGCACAGTGGTTGAGAGTCCGCCTGCCGATGCAGGGGACACGGGTTCGTGCCCCGGTCCGGGAGGATCCCGCATGCCGTGGAGCGGCTGGGCCCGTGAGCCATGGCCGCTAGGCCTGCGCATCCGGAGCCTGTGCTCCGCAATGGGAGAGGCCACATCAGTGAGAGGCCCGCATACCGCAAAAAAAAAAAAAAGAAAAGAAAAGAAATAGTGAAGTCTGTCTTCCAGACCCACACTCAGAGGGTTGCCTAGCTGGAACTAGGGAAGCCAGTCTGAGACCCTCAGATTTTATTCTCACCTGAAAAGCTGCTTGTCTCAGAGAACTCTCTAATGGCTAATTTAAAATGATAGTGCCCTTTACAGCCAATGAAATGGGAACTCATCTTTTCACACCTTCTTTTCATCAGATCTTGAAATGCATCAGCCAGCTGGAGCTCGCTCAGCTGATAGGAACCGGTGTCAAGACGCGCTACCTGTCTGGGTCCGGGCGTGAAAGAGAAGGGAGCCTGAAGGGCCACACGTTGTCGGGAGAAGAGTTCATGGGCCTTGGCCTCGGTAAGATACCAGGCCCCCCCAGCCAGCCATCACGGACTCACCAGTTAACCGGCACGAAACCCTTCTTGTCTCATCAGGACTGTCCCGTAGATCGTCTCTTCCTTATGTGCCCGCTGACAGTATGTTTGTTGATGGAAGCGGAAGTGCTGCCTCAGCTCTCTAAATTGTGATTAAACTGTCGAGTAAATGCCTATTTTATCAACATCAGCAGGGTGCATTACGTTTCTTTCTATACATATAAGTATGTTGGAGGGAAAGCCATCTGGTATTTGAGGAGTGGGTGTGTGTATCTAGATTTTCAAAGGTAGATTCAACCTCTCTTCCATGTTCATCTTTTGTTAACTGATGTTCTTATCAAAGTAGAATTATTTCTGGCAATACAGTGAACTGAGAGACTCTCTTGTCCGTGATATAACAATAATAATAGTAAAAAGGGTAAACAAATGTGCCAGGCTACATTCTAAGCACTTAGTTTATATATTTTAATTCTTTTAAACCTTGTAACAACTCAGTGAAATTGGGGCTGTTATCATCCCCATTTTGTAAATGAGGAAAGTGAGGTACAGAGGGTGAAGTGACTTGAACAAGGTGACATTATGAGGAAGTGGCAGAGGTCGGTTTCAAACCCAGGCCATTTGATGCGGAGAGCAAGCTTCCTAGGTCCCACATACAGTATAGTACAGTATAAAAGCACAGACTCTGAAAATGGGGGAGGGGTAATAGCACCTACTTCTTAGGGTGTATATGAGGGTGACTGGAGTGAAATCCTAGAGAGCTCTCCAGACCTTCTACATGTGGAAACCATTACATGTTCTTGGAGCTCTGAGTTTGTACTGATCAATTTGAATTTGTTTTCATAAAAAGAGACATTTAATACTATAAAAATGTAAACGACGCTTAAGAAAGGGAGATGAATGGTACAAGCCAGGGAGCCTCTAATAAGAATGTATTCTGAATGCCAAATGCCATAACCTGAGTTTAATTTTATTCTGTCATCATTGGGGGGTTGTTTGTTTGTTTTGCCTGCAAACCATTCTCACTTATGTTTCTTATCTGTGCATATTGGATATCACAGGATTCTTTGTTCTAAATACTTCACTGTTTTGGAAACACCGTTGATTTTGTGCATTGTGTTTCAGGTAATTTGGTGAGTGGTGGAGTGGACAAAAGACAGATGGCCAGCTTCCAGGAATCGGTCGGTGAGACCAGCTCACAGAGTGTGGTCGTAGCTGTAGACAGGTAATGATTTTCTTCTCCAGTGAAGCTGGACTACCCAGTGGCTTGGCATCTTCTGTATATTTACTGGGTATGAATGATCACTAATTTGTTTGACTGTTGTAAGTATTGTCAGTTCTAGATTACTCAAACTAGGAGAGATTAAAAGTGGCACACATGATCCGCAACTACTGATTACCTTCACATTCGTTTGGATTTTGATCTTGAGTTGTATCATAACCTTTTTTAAAATTATAACTGTGACCAAATTATGTCAAAAACAAGAGTTTTTCCTTGTGCTAGTGTTTTAAATCACCCTGTTTCCTTAGTGTAGAAATTACATTTTAAAAACTTTGAAGAAGAGTTTTGTATTTAAAGCCTACCCATGAGTGAGAGTTGGCCGAGTTGACATTTCCATTTCTTTTTCCTCAAAACCTTCCCACTATTTCTGTTCACTTAAAACTTGACCTAAACATCCAGGAGAAATACAGGTATTCCCATTTGAAGATATTCATTATATATGAGGGCTTAAAATAGGAATTTTCTTAAAATCAACAAACCTCTGAAAATTACCATTGATTAATCATGTACATTAAATATAGATAATTCTGAAATGATAGCAATATAGAATTTATGACATAATTTGTGTTGCTCTCAGAACAATTTTCCTAGTATTTTAAACTCTTCATCAGCATATTTTGATCACCTTGCTCTTGTTGCTTTTCTGCTTCTCTCCAACAGGGATATTGTCTGTAATGTACTTTTGATGAGTTTTCCCTACTTCTCCCCTTAGGTTTAGGCTAATACAACAAAATGTTTGTTGTGCCATTAACCGCACATTTCTTTCCTGTTTTTCTGCCTTAGCCAGATAGTGCGCAATAGTAACTTGCCTAGCACCTTTTTGTGTGCTGTTAAATTGTTTTAAGTTGAGATATAATTCGTACACCATAAGATTTACTCTTTTTAAAATGTACAATTCAGTGGTTTTTAGTATATTCAGAGTTGTGCAACCATTACCACTACCTAATTTCAGAGCATTTTCATCACCCCCATAACGAAGCCCTGCATGTATCACAGTCACTCCCCATTTCCTCTCCCGCCCTTCCTGTAACCACTGATATACTTGATATACTTTCTGCTTGTGTAGGTTTGCCGATTCTGGACATTGTTGAATTGCCTATTTCTCCTGTTTAATTCTGTGTTTTTTGCCTCATGATTTTGGGGCTCTGTTGTTAGATGCATATATGTTTATAATAGTTAGGTTTTCTTGACAGATTAAACTTTTTATCATTATAAAATGTTCTTTGTCTTTACTACTGATTTTAGTCTTAAGTCTACATCGTCTGATATCAGTGCAGCTACTCTTGTTCTCTTTTGGTTATTGTTTGCATGTTGTGTCTTCTTTCATACTTTTACTTTCAACCTATTTGTGTCTTTGAATCTAAAGTGAGATTGGCAGGATGAATTAAAATAAACATGATCCAATTCTATGCTGTCTAAAGATTCAGCCATTTTTCTTGAAGGAACATTTTTACAAGCCTTTGGTAGTTTCCAGAGTTCAGGTCTGAAAAAGTTGATTTTGTTAAATTTTTGCCAGTTTTTTTGGTTGCTCTTATGGAGGAGCAGCTTTTTAAAGGTCCTCAGTCTGCCATTCCCACTGCCGTGACATTCCATGCTATCATATCTTGACTCTCCCCCATCCTTTTGTTGTGTCACTTTCTCTTCCTATCAGTATAAGCATTTCAGCTCTCAGCTCAGCTGACTGACCAGTTCTGTTCCTCTGATGCCTCATTGTTTATGTTAGTGGAAGTGCCACACCTGAAATGTTTCCTTTCTGTCTTTCCTGAGTGTTTTGAAATTGAAGCTGCAGCTTCCAAGTCTAATTTTTATTTTATTATGTCTGGAATTTTCTTCCTAGAATTTTTACTGGCTCTACCAGACTGGATGGAAATGCAATAGGTATGTATTTGACTCACCTGTGACAACTACAGAAGCCTCCTATCATAACTGTCTGACCATTACTAACGATGCCTCGCGTGTGTTGTCGGGTCTGGCCTGTAGTTGACTTTGTCCGCTGGCTGTGTGCCGTGTCCATGGATGAGCTGGCTTCCCCCCATCACCCCCGCATGTTCAGCTTGCAGAAGATTGTGGAGATATCTTACTACAACATGAATCGGATCCGACTACAGTGGTCCCGAATATGGCATGTGATTGGAGATCACTTCAATAAGGTAACTCTTCAAATTCAAAAACCCCACTCCATCAATGTCCAAATAAAAGGCAGGCAACTAACTTCAAAACAGAAATGATTGAGTGTGTAGGTGCGTATAATTCACATTCCCTGTGGAGTGGAGAACAGCTCGTAGCATACCTACGTATTGATAGAGCTCATGGAGAATGAATTAAAAATCCATTCATATCTAAAATACTTTAATATCCCATACTTAGGAGGTAGGCTCACACCACAAAAATCATTATAGTCACTGGACAGACATTGGTGTTTGAAAGCATTGTGAAATCCTGAAGCACCTTCTGAATGACCAAAGATTAAGTTATGTTCTTTATATCAATAGTTTCACTCTAAATGTCACTACTTCTTGTATTCTGGCTTCCTTTGCCACCACTCTTCTAAAACCTTCGTTGAGGAAACTAACATTTATTTAAATCAGAAACAAGCCAGAGACTTCTGTGTTCTAAAACTGAAAACTATGGCGAGAAAACCAGATTTTTCTCCGCTCGAGGTTTCGTTATATACACGTAGGCACATGCACATGTAAATTGAACAAATCAGAATATATTTTATGTGTATATGAATGTCTGTATCTGTAATGTCATTTGCTTTTTAGGGGAAAACTAACAGCTTAACAACACTGTTTGCTACCAAAACACATTTCATGATTTCAAAAAAATTTTCTCAGGCCTGGAGATAAAGAATTGTAATAGAGATGCTTAAAAATAGTGTTAATAAAAGACAGTTTATCCAAAAGAGAATTGCCCTCTCTACATTGAATAGGAGAAAATCATAAGAAGAAGTAATCTGTCGTTGGGATATAGAACAAGCAGTAGAGCGCTGGTAAATGATTTGTAGCGTCTGCTGATTTCTGTGGTGTGAACACCACCCCATGATCGATGGAAGGTTAGCAGTGTGATGTCACTAAATGGGAACTGGGAAGAGTTGGGTACTGTTGGCTTTTCTGGGCAGCTGGGGAACCCCACTGAAATGAGGCATTGTCACATGTAGTCTTGCTTCTAACTTGGTCCATCAGCTAATCAGAGTTCTTTGTTTACTTTGCTTTCTTATCAGCTCTAAGTAAGGTACCTCTCAGCACACCATCTGTTTAACAAACTGTCCGAGTGCCTTGTACCAGGTAGTAGACAGATGGGCTCCCTGCCCTCCTGGAGCTCACTTGGATTTTATGATGAAATAACTGATGGTAAAGGGTCAGGCAGTGCAGTGTGTCAGGCCTCTCCGGAGGTGACCTTTCTGAACCCTCGGTGAGGAGGTGGCCATGAGAGCCTGCAGATGCCCCAGAGCAACTGTTTGTTGAGTTAGTGGTAACACTGTCGTCTAAAGTAATCAGTCAGCTCAGCAACCATCTTTCCCACTATTGTGGGTAAATAAATTCTTAGTGGACATCACTGATATGAACTTGTTTGAGAGAAAAAATGTGAACCATTACCGTGACTGCACCTTGTATTCTTGTCCAAGCCTATGACAAGCTTCGGATCTAGGCTGGCGGGTAGTAATTAGACACGTCGTGGTTGTCAACCTCATTACAAATGTCCACTCCATCTCATCAGTGCTGTTAAGCACAAAGTTGTGGAAAACTCAGTTGCTCACTCTGGGACTCATCATTCTTTCCACCACCTCAGGAGGATGTTCCGCTTCCCCCTGGGAGCCAGAGGACATGAAAATCCTGTGGGTTTGAAGAAGTAAATGGCCGAGTAGAGCTCTCAGGATTCTAGGACAGTCATTGGGACAGTCACATGTTTCTCTTCTTCTAAACTAGGGCACAAATATGTCCTGGGGTGTACAAAGCTGCATGGTAAGCGTGGTGTGTATTCCTGAAGCAGCCAGGGATTTTGAGCCAGGGAATAATATTCTTATTAGTCTCTAATTACATCAACATTACACGAACACTTAAAAAAAATTACAGCTAAAAGCACCTTTGACCATCAGCACCCCTCAACCAGACCCTCCCCAAAGCTAATTATTTTTTATCCATTCAGTATACAGGCCAACCTCAGAGATATGGCGGGTTCAGTTCCAGACCAAAGCAATAAAGCAAATATTGCAGTAAAGCAAGTCTCACGATTTTTTTTGGTTTCCCAGTGCATAAAAAAGTTATGTTTACACCATACTGTAGTCTATTAAGTGTGCAACAACCAAAAAAAGATGTACACACCTTAATTTTAAAATAGTTTATTGCTAAAAAACGTGAACCATCACCTGAGCTTTCAGTAGGTTGTAATCTTTTTGCAAATAGTAACATCAAAGAGCACTGATCACAGATCACCATAGCAGATATAATAATAATGAAAAAGTTTGAAATATCGCAAGAATTATCAAAATGTGACACAGAGACACAAAGTGAGCATATTTTGAAAGCATGTTTAATTAAATGTGTTTCATCATTAACCTTAAAACTGTCCAGCTCATGCCAAGAAATACCTTTTCTTCCTCCTGAGGTGTGTTTTCCCAGAGCATTTGTTTTGAAGGCAGGCTGTCCTTGTTTGAGGTTCAGAACCCCATATCCACAGTTGTTCCACTGTGCCTATTTCACCTCACCTCGTGTTCCTGCTCAGGTTGGCTGTAACCCCAATGAGGATGTGGCTATCTTTGCTGTTGACTCGTTAAGGCAGCTCTCCATGAAGTTTCTTGAGAAGGGAGAATTAGCCAACTTCCGTTTCCAGAAGGATTTTCTGAGGCCCTTTGAGCATATCATGAAGAAAAACAGGTATGTACATTATTCTGGAAGACCCTTAGTCAGATCTCTGCTGGGGGTCTAAAAAGGTCTCTTAACACTAACCACACGATTCGTTTTTTCTTCTCTTGTTTGGCGGAAGCAAATAAAATGAGCGGACTTTGATTCACACCTATTATCTCTAAGTAAATCGCACTAAGATCTGTGTGTAACCTTTCCCAGAAGGGCAGATCATACAACTGCAGCTAGTAGAAGTACGTCATGCATCCTTACCGGGGGTCTGGGTGCTGAGGGAGTTCAGAGAAAGAGCCACTGCCAAAGCAGCCTCACACAGGGTCAAGAACTGTGACCTAGATTGGTTCAAGGTGGCGGAGTAGAAGGACATGCTCTCACTCCCTCTTCCGAGAGCACCGGAATCACAGCTAACTGCTAAACAGTCATCAACAGGAAGACACTGGAACTCACCAAAAAAGATACCCCACATCCAAAGACAAAGGAGAAGCCACAGTGAGACAGTATAAGGGGCGCTATCACAATAAAAGCAAATCCCATAACTGCTGGAGGGGTGACTCACAAACTGGAGGACACTTATACCACAGAAGTCCACCCACTGGAATGAAGGTTCTGAGCCCCACGTCAGGCTTCCCAACCTGGGGGTCTGGCAGCAGGAGGCGGAATTCCTAGAGAATCAGACTTTGAAGCCTAGCGGGATTTGATTGCAGGACTTCAACAGGACTGGGGGAAACAGACTCCACTCTTGGAGGACACACACAAAGTAGTGTGCGCATCAGGACCCAGGGAAAGGAGCAGTGACCCTGTAAGAGACTGAACCAGACCTGCCTGTTGGTGTTGGAGGGTCTCCTGCAGAGGCAGGAGGTGGCTGTGTCTCACCATGAGGACAAAGACACTGGCAGCAGAAGTTCTGGGAAGTAATCCTTGGCATGAGCCATCCCAGAGTCCACTATCAGCCCCACCAAAGAGCCCTGGTAGGCTCCAGTGTTGGGTCGCCTCAGGCCAAACAACCAACAGGGAGGGGACCCAGCCCCACCCATCAGCAGACAAGCGGATTAAAGTTTTACTGAGCTCTGCCCACAAGAGCAACAGCCAGCTCTACCCACCACAAGTCCCTCCCATCAGGAAACTTGCACAAGCCTCTTAGATAGCCTCATCCACCAGAGGGCAGACAGTAGAAGCAAGAACTACAATCCTGCAGCCTGTGGAACAAAAGCCACATTCACAGAAAGACAGACAAGATGAAAAGGCAGAGGGCTATGTACCAGATGAAGGAACAAGATAAAACCCCAGAAAAACAACCAAACGAAGTGGAAATAGACAACCTTCCAGAAAAAGAATGCAAAATAATGATAGTGAAGATGATCCAGGGCCTCGGAAATGGAGGCAAAGATCGAGAAGATGCAAGAAATGTTTAACAAAGACCTAGAAGAATTAAAGAACAAACAAACAGAGATGAACAATACAATAACTGAAATGAAGAATACACTAGAAGGAATCAATAGCAGAATAACTGAGGCAGGAGAACAGATAAGTGACCCAGAAGACAGAATGGTGGAATTCACTGCTGTGGAACAGAATAAAGAAAAAAGGATGAAAAGAAATGAAGACAGCCTAAGAGACCTCTGGGACAACATTAAGTGCAACAACATTCACATTATAGGGGTCCCAGAAGGAGAAGAGAGAGAAAGGACCCGAGAAAATATTTGAAGAGATTATAGTTGAAAACTTCCCTAACATGGGAAAGGAAATAGCTACCCAAGTCCAGGAAGCGCAGAGTCCCATACAGGAGAAACCCAAGGAGAAACACACCGAGACACGCAGAAATCAAAATGGCAAAAATTAAAGACAAAAATTATTGAAAGCAGCAAGGGAAAAATGACAAATAACATACAAGGGAGCTCCCATAAGGTTAACAGCTGATTTCTCAGCAGAAACTCTACAAGCCAGAAGGGAGTGGCATGACATATTTAAAGTGATGAAAGGAAAGAACCTACAACCAAGATTACTCTACCTGGCAAGGATCTCATTCAGATTTGATGGAGAAATCAAAAGCTTTACAGACAAGCAAAAGCTAGGAGAATTCAGCACCACCAAACCAGCTCTACAACAAATGCTAAAGGAACTTCTCTAAATGGGAAACACAAGAGGAGAAAAGAACCTACAAAAACAAACCCAAAAACAATTAAGAAAATGGTCATAGGAACATACATATTGATAATTATCTTAAACGTGAATGGATTAAATGCTCCAACCGAAAGACACAGGCTTGCTGAATGGATACAAAAACAAGACCCATATATATGCTGTCTACAAGAGACCCACTTCAGACCTAGGGACACATACAGACTCACAGTGAGGGGATGGAAAAAGATATCCCATGCAAATGGAAATCAGAAGAAAGCTGGAGTAGCAATACTCATATCAGATAAAATAGACTTTAAAATAAAGAATGTTACAAGAGACAAGGAAGGACACTACATAATGATCAAGGGATCAATCCAAGAAGAAGATATAGCAATTATATATGCACCCAACCTAGGATCACCTTAATACATAAGGCAATGGCTAATAGCTATAAAAGAGGAAATCGACAGTAACACAATAATAGTGGGGGACTTTTAACACCACACCAATGGACAGTTCATCCAAACAGAAAATTAATAAGGAAACAGAAGGTTTAAATGACACGATAGACTAGATAGATTTAATTGATATTTATAGGACATTTCATCCAAAAACAGCAGGTTACACATTCTTCTCAAGTGCTCACGGAACATTCTCCAGGATAGATCACATCTTGGGTCACAAATCAAGCCTCAGGAAATTTAAGAAAATTGAAATCACATCAAGCATCTTTTCTGACCACAACGCTATGAGATTAGAAGTCAGTTACAGGGAAAGAAACGTAAAGAACACAAACACATGGAGGCTAAACAATACGTTACTAAATAACCAAGAGATCACTGAAGAAATCAAAGAGGGAATCAAAAAATGCCTAGAGACAAATGACAATGAAAACACGACGATCCAAAACCTATGGGATGCAGCAAAAGCAATCTTAAGAGGGAAGTTTG
This sequence comes from Aethalodelphis obliquidens, assembly GCF_003676395.1. Lineage (NCBI taxonomy): Eukaryota > Metazoa > Chordata > Mammalia > Artiodactyla > Delphinidae > Aethalodelphis > Aethalodelphis obliquidens. The sequence continues at coordinate 12,175,074 of NW_020838001.1, read as the reverse complement.
TAGCTATACAAGCCTACCTCAAGAAACAAGAAAAATCTCAAACAATCTAACCTTACACCTAAAGGAATTAGAGAAAGAAGAACAAACAAAATCCAAAGTTAGTAGAAGGAAAGAAATCATAAAGATCAGAGCAGAAATAAATAGAAACAAAGAAAACAGTAGCAAAGATCAATAAAACTAAAAGCTGGTTCTTTGAGAAGATAAACAAAATTGATAAACCATTAGCCAGACTCATCAAGAAAAAGAGAGAGAGGACTCAAATCAGTAAAATTAGAAATGAAAAAGGAGAAGTTACAACAGACACTGCAGAAATACAAAGCATCCTAAGAGACTACTACAAGCAACTCTATGCCAATAAAATGGACAACCTGGAAGAAATGGACAAATTCTTAGAAAGGTATAACCTTCCAAGACTGAACCAGGAAGAAATAGAAAATATGAACAGACCAATCACAAGTAATGAAATTGAAACTGTGATTAGAAGTCTTCCAGCAAACAAAAGTCCAGGACCCGATGGCTTCACAGGTGAATTCTATCAAACATTTAGAGAAGAGCTAACACCCATCCTTCTCAAACTCTGCCAAAAAATTGGCAGAGGAAGGAACACTCCCAAACTCATTCTGTGAGGCCACCATCATCACCCTGATACCAAAACCAGACAAAAATACTTCAAAAAAAAGAAAATTACAGACCAATATCACTAATGAATATAGATGCAAAAATCCTCAACAAAATACTAGCAAACAGACTCCAACAACACATTAAAAGGATCATACACCATGATCCAGTGGGATTTATCCCAGGGATGCAAGGATTCTTCAATGTACGCAAATCAATCAATGTGATACACCATGTTAACAAATTGAAGAAGAAAAACCGTATGATCATCTCAATAGATTCAGAAAAAGCTTTTGACAAAATTCAACACCCATTTATGATAAAAACTCTCCAGAAAGTAGGCATAGAGGGAACCTACCTCAACATAATAAAGGCCGTATATGACAAACCCACAGCAAACATCATTCTCAATGGTGAAAAACTGGAAGTATTTCCTCTAACATCAGGAGCAAGACAAGGATGTCCACTCTTGCCACTATTATTCAACATAGTTTTGGAAGTCCTAGCCACGGCAATCCGAGAAGAAAAAGAATACAGATTGGAAAAGTATAAGTAAAACTGTCACTATTTGAGATGATATGATACTATACATAGAGAATCATAAAGATGCCACCAGAAAACTACTAGAGCTAATCAATGAATTTGGTAAAGTAGCAGGATACAAAATTAATGTACAGAAATCTCTTGCATTCCTCTACACTAATGATGAAAAATCTGAAAGAGAAATTAGGGAAACGCTCCCATTTACCATTGCAACAAAAAGAATAAAACACCTAGGAATAAACCTACCTAGGGAGACAAAAGACCTGTATGAAGAAAACTATAAGACACTGATGAAAGAATTTAAAAATGATACTAACAGATGGAGAGATATACCATGCCCTTGGATTGGAAGAATCAATTTTGTGAAGATGACTATACTACCCAAAGCAATCTAAAGATTCAATGCAATCCCTATCAAGTTACCAATGGCATTTTTTACAGAACTATAACAAAAGATCTTAAAGTTTGTATGGAGACACAAAAGGTCCCAAATCGCCAAAGCAGTCTTGAGGGAGAAAAAGGAAGCTGGAGGAAACAGACTCCCTGACTTCAGACTATACTACAAAGCTACAGCAATCAAGACAATATGGTACTGGCACAAAAACAGAAATATAGATCAATGGAACAGGATAGAAAGCCCAGAGATAAACCCACACACCTATGGTCAACTAATCTATGATGCAGGAAGAAAGGATATACAATGGAGAAAAGACAGTCTCTTCAATAAGTGGTGCTGGGAAAACTGGACAGCTACATGTAAAAGAATGAAATTAGAACACTCCTTAGCACCATACACAAAAATAAACTCAAAATGGATTAGAGACCTAAATGTAAGACCGGACACTATAAAACTCTTAGAGGAAAACATAGGAAGAACACTCTTTGACATAAATCACAACAAGGTCTTTTTTGATCCACCTCCTAGAGTAATGGAAATAAAAAGAAAAGTGAACAAGTTGGACCTAACGAAACTTAAAAGGTTTTGCAAAGCAAAGGAAACTACAAGCAAGACGAAAAGACAGACCTCAGAATGGGAGAAGAGATTTGCAAATGAATTAACGGACAAAGGATTAATCTCCAAAATATATAAACAGCTCATGCAGGTCAATATTAAAAAACAAACAACCCAATCCAAAAATGGGCAGAAGACCTAAATAGACATTTCTCCAAAGAAGACATACAGATGGCCAAGAAGCACATGAAAAGCTGCTCAACATCGCTAATTATTAGAGAAGTGCAAATCAAAACTACAATGAGGTATCACCTCACACCAGTTAGAATGGGCATCTTCAGAAAATCTGCAAACAACAAATGCCAGAGAGGGTGTGGAGAAAAGGGAACCCTCTTGCACTGTTGGTGGGAATATAAATTGATACACTATGGAGAACAGTATGGAGATTCCTTAAAAAACTAAAAATAGAATTATCATATGATCCAGCAATCCCACTGTTGGGCAATATACCCAGAGAAAACCATAATTCAAAAAGACACATGCACCCCAGTGTTCATTGCAGCACTATTTACAATAGCCAGGTCATGGAAGCAACCTCAATGCCCATTGACAGACGAATGGATAAAGATGTGGTACATATATACAATGGAATATTACTCAGCCATAAAAAGGAATGAAATTGGGTCATTTGTAGAGATGTGGATGGATCTAGAGACTGTCAGACAGAGTGAAGTAAGTCAGAAAGAGAAAAATATCGTATATTAACACATATATGTGGAACCTAGAAAAATGGTACAGATGAACTGGTTTGCAGGGCAGAAATAGAGACACAGATGTAGAGAACAAACGTATGGACACCAAGGGGGTAAAGTGGTGGTGGTGGTGGGATGAATTGGGAGATTGGGATTGACATATATACACTAATATGTATAAAATGGATAACTAATAAGAACCTGCTGTATAAAAAAATAAATAAAATTATAAAATTCAGTTAAAAAAAAGAAAGTTTATAACATGAGAAATGCTTAGTCGCTTAGTGAAAAGAGCAGGTTATAGAATTGGGCAGTCATTGTAATAATAAAGGTTGTGATATAGTATATCTCTCCATATGAAATGCCATAGCATCATATAAAAGAATCTTTTTCTTTATGTTTTTCCCTACATTTTCTAGAACATTTATTGTCATCATTTATTACTTTTAACAGTCAGGCAAAAAATATTTTAATAAATATGTATAGTTCTTGCCAACAAGTTGCTTTTTTTTCCCAGGAGAGAAAACTGTGAATTCATTGGTATTATGTGTTAAAGTCACCTAGGTATGTAGTCAGTCCTCCATTATCTGCAGGTGGCAAATTTTCTTTGTGGACTTTCAGCTAATTTTTAACTTTCTCCTTGCCTTCTCTAAGCAACCTTTCCTATTATCAGTTAGTATAGGTCCAGCAGACAAGCATGAATGTTATCCTAAGCCAGGTGAAATTTGCAAGCCAAGTCTCTCCTAAAACCTCTCTAATGACTTTCAAAGGTAGTATGATAGAAGCATTAGGTTTGTGTTGCTTGCTTCTTGCTATTTGTGAGATAATAGTGTTCACCCCATAATCATATATGTCGGAAAGACATATGTGCTAATCTGTTGTAAATATCCAGGTCACACCGTGTTGAACCTTGCAGCTGCTTCAGAAAATGGACCATTTTTTCTGTCTTCATGTTTTATTTTGCAATAATTAAATTTATTCATCTTAAGTTATGTATGTATGCTCCCATCCAAGTGTATGTGTTTGCCATCCACAAATATCTCTGCCCAAAAACCTAAGAGGATATGCATTAAGAATTTAGGAATCGTTATCTCTGGGTGGCAAAATTATGAGTATATTAGTCTAAATGTTTGGGGCCAGAAAAATTGACCAACAGTGGCTTAAACCATAAGTCTATGTATTGTTTACTTAACAAGTCAGAAGCAGGCAGTCCCAACTTTGGTTCCATAGCCCAAATTGTAACCAAGGACCCAGGTTCTTTCTGTCCCTTTGTTTGGCCATAAACAGGGTGCTTTTCTTCCTTGAGCTTACTGTTTCATGATTGCTGGACAGAAACTTTAGCTCCAGGCATCATGCCGTGTTCACAGTGGGAGTGATTAAAAGAGGCAGAGCCCACCAACAGAATGGGAACAAGAGGAAAAGGGGCAGAGCCTACCAAGTGTGTTCCTTTTTTTTTTTTTTTTTTTTTTTTTGCAGTACGCAGGCCTCTCACTGTCATGGCCTCTCCCGTTGCGGAGCACAGGCTCCAGACGTGCAGGCTCAGTGGCCATGGCTCACATGCCCAGCCGCTCCGCAGCATGTGGGATCTTCCCGGACCGGGGCACGAACCCGGTGGATTCTCAACCACTGCGCCACCAGAGAAGCCCCCAAGTGTATTCCTTTTAAGACAAAAGCAGAACCTTGCTAGAAATCCCTCCCCTCCCATACCCATAGATTTTCTCTTACATCTGATTAGTTAGAACAGGTCATGTAGCTCCCCTAGCTGCAAGGGAGGCTGGGAGATTGAGGTCCTGGCACATAAGACAAGATTGTCATATTGTCTTATATTATTTATGATCAGTTCCCTGAGGTCGGGCATGTTGCTGCCCAGATGAAATCAGACTTATTAAGGAGGTGGGAAGATGACTGCTGGGTAGGCAACTAACTGACATGTTGACTGTCTTACTATTTTTTCTTTTTGTTGTCTCTAATTTTTTTTTAATGAATGTAGATTATGACATGCTTTAAAAAATGTTTTTTTAAGTGCTGCTTCTAAACAATGAGCTGTATTCGTTTATCTTCCCACTGTCCAAAGTACAGATGACATGGGCTACCCCATTCTTTCCTCAGGTCTCCAACCATCCGGGACATGGTGATCCGCTGCATCACCCAGATGGTGAACTCCCAGGCGGCCAACATCCGCTCAGGCTGGAAGAACATCTTTGCCGTGTTCCACCAGGCCGCCTCGGATCACGACGGGAACATCGTGGAGCTGGCCTTCCAGACCACAGGCCACATCGTCAGTAAGTGTATCTGTTCCCTCCTGACTAATGTCCCACATGCAAGTCTAGAAGGGTGATCATTTCTTTCCCATCTGTTTTACTCCCAAGAGGGGCTTGCTTCTTGAGCTACACTGTGATGTGCTGACGTGCTAGGTGGTGTGCTGGGCTCTTGGCATGTGCCCAACAACCCTAGGAAGGAAACACAGTCGACGCTCATTATTTGCAGGTTCCACATTTGTGAGTTCACCTACTTGCTAAAATTTATACGTAATCCCAAAACCAACATTCCTGGCCCTTTTGTGGTCATTTGCTGACATGTGCATGCACAGAGCAGCAAAATGCTTGTCACCCAAGGCACACATTCCCAGCTGAGGTTGAACAAGGCCTTCGTGTTTCAGATCTCTTACTGTAAATAAACAGGTAGCCTTTCTGTGGTGAAAACTTACTGCCACGTTTTTGGCATCTTTGTCTTAGTTAAACTTTGCCATTTAAACCAGTCCATAGCCCAGTGCTGAAGTGCTGGCCAGTGTCCCTAAGGGAGACTGTGGTGTACTTTATGGAGAAAAATAACATGTTTTAGGTTAACTCCGTTCAGGCATGAGTTATAGAGCTGTTGGCCATGAGTGTAATGTTAATGAATCAACAAAATATATTAAATAAGTTAAACAGAAACACACGTAAAACAAGGTTGTGTGTTAATAGGTTGATGAAAGTATTGTAACCAGAGCCTCGCAGGAACCTAACCCCCTTTTCCCCTAGGAGATGGTTCAGTATTTGCTAATTCATTGTTCACAGCGACTTTGTAGAACACAAGTACCATGAGTAACAAGAACTGACTACAGTCATCCCTTCATATCTGTGAGAGACTGGTTCCAGGACACACCTCGGGTACCAAAATCCACAGATGCTCAAGTCCCTAAGATGAAATGGATATAATCTACACACATCCTCCTGTATACTTTAAATCACGTCTAGATTACTCATAAACACAACGTAAGGCTATGTAAATAGTTGCCGGTGCACAGCAAATTCAAGCTTTGCTTTTTGGAACTTGCTGCAGTTTTTTTTCCCCGAATATTTTCGATCTGGGGTTGGTTGAACCCACTGATGTGGATACCATTATTTCCCCCTATTTTACTGAAGAGGAAAACAGGCACAGAAAAGTAAAGTAGGACAACTTGTCTGAGGTCATGCAGCTGGGAGGTGGTGGAAGATTGACACCTGGCAGTCCAGCCTGGAGCTGGTGCAGTGTCCCTCCACTGTGCACTGACCACAGGTCCCCGGTCCTGCTTGTCATCACGTCACAAGATGTTTACTTGTCTTGGTTTTTGTGGAAATTGTAAAGCAGTGGGTCAGCTTTGATTTTTTGAGGTCGTTTAACTTTTTGTATTCTTCTCTTAGGTGGTATTTGTAGGGTTTTGAAAACCTTCAGTTTCTAAATTGCTTGTCACCTTTAGCTCACTGACTTTCTTTATCTCACTTTGTCTTCATAAGGCTCTAGTGAGGTAGCATGAGGTGTGGTCTTAGGGTGGAAACAGCTGGGGAATTAAGGGACATGCTCAGAATCCCAGAACTGGGGCCAGAGCTTTGCTCAGTGCTCAGCTTCTGTCAGGCAGACCCTCTGGGCCAACCCCACACATATCCACGTTTATATCTTATGTGGTTATGCAAGCTCCATCCTAAAACGGACACCTTGGCATCCTGGTGAAACTTGGTTTTCTCTTGGCTGTCCTCTCACTTCCTTAGGGCTGCTTCTCAGAAAGGACCTCTTTACAGAATCCCCCTTCCCTCACCACCAGCCTTTTCTATCTTCTGTCCCCTTACTCAGCACTTACCCCAGCTGAGATGATTTTACATACCTACAGATTTAGGTGATTATTGTCCATCTTGCCCATTGGAGCAAAGGCAGGAAATTTGGTTACCTCTGTGTACCCAGGGCCCACAACCACGCTTTGCATGTAGTCAGCACTCAGCAAATGTTTGTTGAATCAGTGACTGTTTAGGCCTTTACATCATTGCGTGAGCTCAGGAACCAGTGTAGTTTAGCCCAAGCTGTACTCAATGCATTCATTCCTGAATAATTTAATAAGAAACCCTGTCTTCCAGAGACACTGACATGCTTTCCTTAGATTTTCACAAAAGTAATCATCTCTGGTATATGTGTGTGTGTGTTTAATCCCCATTTCTGAATCCCGGGCTTATAAAAAATGTGCCTTTGTTTCCCCAGCAACCATTTTCCAGCATCATTTCCCTGCAGCCATCGATTCCTTTCAGGATGCTGTGAAGTGCTTATCAGAGTTTGCCTGCAATGCTGCTTTCCCTGACACTAGCATGGAAGCCATCCGGCTCATCCGCTTCTGTGGGAAATATGTCTCCGAGAGGCCTCGGGTACGGTTTTCCTCTCTTCACTCATTTGGCCTGTGAGGGGGGAAAGGAGTTGTAGGCAAAAACCCCTTGCTCCTGACAAAGACCTTTCCAGCTACTCTTTTAGAAACGCATGTTTCCCCTAAACTAGGTGTTTATTTCAGAATGCTGCCATCGCAGGGGTTATATCTTTTATGTTATTTTGTACGTATGAAGTTATTTTATTCACACTGAACTTTTATATGGTATTCTACAGATTGTTTTAGTAGATGATAATAGTAGTTTAGCTATGAATTTTGGCAAAGCTGAAGAAGCAAGACATTTCTATTTGAAAGAAAACAAACCTCTCTTTTAGGAAATGACATTATACCACTGTGATGTGGTTGAGAAATCACATTTAAAGATGACCTTTTGGGCTTCCCTGGTGGCGCAGTGGTTGAGAGTCCGCCTGCCGATGCAGGGGACATGGGTTCGTGCCCCAGTTCGGGAAGATCCCACATGCCGCGGAGCGGCTAGGCCCGTGAGCCAGGGCTACTGAGCCTGCACGTCCGGAGCCTGTGCTCTGAAACGGGAGAGGCCGCAGCAGTGAGAGGCCCGTGTACCACAAAAAAAAAAAAACAAAAACAAGATGACCTTTTGTTTACTTCCGAAAATGTTTAGGGTTTTTCTGTTACATCTCACCTTTCTGAAGAGGCCTGCTTGGGACTTCCCTGGCGGTCCAGTGGTTGACACTTCACCTTCTAGTACAGGGTGTGCAGGTTCAGTCCCTGGTTGGGGAGCTAAGATCCCACATGCCTCGCGGTCAAAAATCCAAAACATAAAACGGAAGCAATATTGTAACAAATTCAATAAAGACTTTAAAAATGGTCCACATCAAAAAAAAAAAAAACCTTTAAAAAATAAAGAGTCCTGTTTGGTTCAGCTGACTGTCTCAAAACACTGAAATTGGGTGGAAATGAACACAACTAAATCGATGGCCTGTATAGATCTCCTCTTAAGCATTCTTTACAGAAGTGTAAACCCCTAAGATGATATGTCTGGTCCCTACAATGGTTCATTAAGATGTGATGATAATGAGAGCTGCTGTTGATTGAGTACTCACTACATGTCAGGCAACATTCTAGGCATTTTGTGTGTGTAGATTTGTTTAATCCCACATCAGACCTACGAGATGAGTAATTATATCCCTGTTGTACAGGGGAGTTAACCAAAGCAGAGAGAGAAATTGCCTAATGTTAAATAACCAGGGTAGGTTAAAGAAATTCCATTACCACAGACAATACTACTTCAAGAGTGGTTAAGGAACAGAGGGCTCAAGATCCCAGAGATAGGGCAGAAAGTAGGGCTTCCTACTCAGACTGTGGAAAGATTGCCAGCTGCCAGCTGCATGACCTTGGGCGGCTTACTTAATCTCTTAGTGCCTCAGTTAACTCATCTGTATAATGGGACCATTATTTCTACCTGCTTCATGGAATTGTTGTGAGAATTGTTAATCCATGCAATGCACCGTCACAGTTCCTGACCCACAGCAAGCATTTAGTAAATAGTAGCTGCTGCCGCTATTATTTTAAGTAATACGTGTTACACTAACATCCCAGAAAGACCTAAGATATGAATCATCCTGGACATGTTGCTATCACCATTTGACCTTTATGGCTTTTCTTAATGTACCACCTCCTGCCCCCAGGACTCTTGTGGTCAGTCCCACTCAACTTATTCTAAAGCCCACTAAATTCCAAAGATTCAAAGGGGAAAACTGCTCATGTGCCCTTGGAACAGGCTTGTCTCTGTCTCCTCAGGATTTCCCATCAGACCCTTGCTGAATGGGTATTTTCAGGAGAGGAAAATGTGCAGGGCTTTAATCTTCATGTAGTTCTGTTTCAGTTCTTTCCTTTCACTTGCTTAGTCTGTCTCTGAGAGGTGATTCTCACTGTAGGTGCTGCAAGAATACACAAGCGACGACATGAATGTGGCTACTGGCGACAGAGTCTGGGTCCGAGGCTGGTTCCCCATCCTCTTCGAGCTCTCCTGCATCATTAACAGATGCAAGCTAGATGTACGGACAAGGTAACTGTGACCTAGGGTGGTGCCCCTTCCTTCCGTCACTGAATGAGCCTCCAGCCCCTGCTCCCCCGGCCCCAGGCTCTCCCACTGTCTTCTCTGCTGTCCTCTTCCCCCACCCGTTCCCTCTTCCATGCTGGCTTTCTTTCCTCCAGAGGGCTCACGGTCATGTTCGAGATCATGAAGAGCTATGGCCATACCTTTGAAAAGCACTGGTGGCAGGACCTGTTCAGAATCGTGTTCAGGATTTTTGACAATATGAAACTCCCCGAGCAGCAGTCGGAGGTGGGTGATGACTAAAGCGCTGCCCTGGGGAGATGGGAGAAGAGCCCCTCCAGCCTTTGTCTGCGTCTGGTGTTGCTTCATCATCCACAGCACACGGAAATCCTAAATACTGAGCCATTTCGGGTCTGTTTTGAAAATGGAAACATCCTTCCTGGCCTTCTTCTACCAGTATCGAGTAGTGCTAAGAAACTCTCCGCATCCGGGGAAGAGTGAGGGGAAATAAGTCACCACCGTCTGCCTACTTGGCCCTCAGGCATTGGACACGCAGGCACCCCACTGGTCCTCTTACTTATTTTATTTGCTTCATATCAACTTCTGAACAGTTGGTAAAATGTGGAACATCTCTTGTCCCTTTAAAAATCCATTAAAAGGATTTTTAGTGAGGTTACAGCTGGAGATAATGTTGGCAAATATTAGGCCTTTTTTTAAAAGAATGTTTGATACATCTAGGAGTCTTTGTCTAGGGACAAGGGGGTTAGGAAAGGATGTTCTATCCCAAGATTTTTAGATGGGAATGCAACATTTTTACCTTCTTTTAGGAACAATGTTTCCTCCCTCCCCCTGGTATAAAAGTACCATATGCTTAATAAGGAATATTAGGAATATACAGAAAATTCATAATTTTACCATTCCGAAATTAGACTTAATGCTGTGGCAAACTTCCCTCAGTCTTCTACATGGTTCAGATGTGGTTGAGGTTATAGTATACATACAGTTTTCTAATCTTACTTTAAAGTAAAGTTTTCTTCCTTATAAAACAGGAAAACAAAGAAAAAAATTTAAACACCCACAGTTTCAGTCTTCCACTGGTAACCACTGTTACCCCGTCAGGTAGTTCTTGTGTGTTTGTATATCTCATACCTTTTTTCTTTTGACAAAAATGGAATCCCACCTCACATACTTTTTAACCTAATACATAAGTATTTTTTCCACAGCTGTAACTTTTCTTCTACCATGTTTTTAAGGACTGCAAAACATTCCTAGTTGTGGATGTTCCATAGTCCATGGAAAATTCTTTGCCGTTTTTCCGTCTTTAAATGGCACTAAAATGAATATTTTTTCCAGCTACATTTGTACTTATTTCTTTATTTGTTTAGGGCAAGTGGCTGACTGTCAGGTTTGGGGCATGCATGTTACTGAGGCTTTTGATACATACTTCTGAGTTGACCAAATACATATGTAGTCGTTTACACTGCTGTCAGCAATGCAGGAGAGTTCGTGTTACTCCACACCCACTCCAGCTCTTCATATTTTAGTTTATTTAATCATCAATATGATAGACCAAGAGTAAAACATTTAAAAGTTTTTTAACTGCTAGCGAGGTTCTGTTTTCCTTCACGTCACTGATCGTTACATTTCTTCTTTCACAAATTGCCTTTTCATATCCTTAGCCCATCTATTGACTTATTCTCTTTTTTTCCTATTGATTTATGAGTTTTTTAGTATAAAAATAATATAGCATATCCTTACATAAATTGCAGATGATTTTGCCCACTTGGTTTTCTTTTTTGTTTTGGAAAATTTTAGCTTTTAAGTAACCCAATCTATTAGTTTTTTACTTTATAGTTTCCACTTTAGAAATCATGCTTAGCAACCTTTCCCTTTTCCTTAATTTATAAATATCTCTATATATTTCCTTTGGTAATTTCATGACATTTTTATTTTTTTTATTTTCAGCTTTCTGAGATATAATTGGCATAAAGCACTGTATAAGTTTGAGGGGTACAGCATGTATTGTGAAATGATTACCACAGTCAGTTGAGTTAACATCCATTATCCCATGTAGATAGAAAGGAAAAGAGAAAAAAACTTTTCTTTTTCCTTGTGATAAGAACGTTTAGGATCTACTCTCCTAGCAACTCTCAGGTATACCGACACTCAGGCAGTGTTAACTATAGTCATCATGTTATACATTACATCCCCGGGGCTTATTTATCTTATTACTGGAAGTTGGACCTTTTAACCGCCTTCATCCAGTTCCCCTATCCCCATCCCGAACCACAAATCTGATCTTTTTTTCTGAGTTTGGTTTTGGGTGTTTTTTGTTTTTTGTTCTTTGGGTTTTGGGGGTTATTTTTAGATTCCACATATAAGTGAGATCATACAGTCTTTCTCTTTGACTTATTTCACTTAGTGTAATGCCCTCAAGTTCCATCCATGTTATTGCAAATGGCAGGACTTTCTTTTTAATGGCTGAATAGTATTCCATTATGTGTATATATATCACATTTTCTATGTCCGTTCATCTGTCGATGGACACTTAGGTTGTTGCCATGTCTCAGCTATTGTAAATAATGATGCTGTGAACAGGGGGTTGCATATATTTCTTCAACATAGTGTTTTTGTTTCCTTTAGGCATATACCCAGAAGTAGAATTTGCTGGATCATATGGTAGTTCTATTTTTAATTTTTTGAGGGACCTCCATATTGTTTTCCACAGTGGCTGCACCAATTTACATTCCCACCAACAGTGCACAAGGGTTCCCTTTTCTCCACATTCTCCCCAGCATTTGTTATCTCTTGTCTTTTTGATGATGACCATTCTAATAGGCATGAGGTGTTATCTCACTGTGGTTTTGATTTGCATTTCTCTGATAATTAGTGATTTTGAGCACCTTGTCTGTTGGCCATTTGTATGTCTTCTTTGGAAAAATGCCTATCTAACATCATTTTTAGTATTTAAATTTTTGGTGTAAGGTGTGAATATTTAGCATAATAAAAATTTTTTGGAAGTATCACTGAATGACTTAATATTCTGTCATATGGATGTACTCAATTTAATTGCCACATTACTGAGCATTAGTTTATGTCTGTGTTTACAGTATATAAATACCAGTGTTGGTAAACATCTTTATTCATAAACCTTCAGCCACAGATCTTTGATTATTTCTTCAGGGTCCATTACTGGAAGTAATGTTATCGCATCAGTGGATGTGAACATTTTAAGACAGTTGCTACCTAGTGCTGAATTGCTTTTCAGAACATTTTGCCAATGATATGTGAGAATGCCCATCTCACCGCAGGGAGAGTGGCTTTTAAACATTATCTTTTAATTGTTTTTCCAGAAATCTGAGTGGATGACAACAACTTGCAATCATGCACTTTATGCGATTTGTGACGTATTTACCCAGTTCTATGAAGCTTTGAATGAAGTTCTTCTCTCTGATGTATTTGCACAGTTGCAGTGGTGTGTAAAACAAGGTACTCTTTATGTGGTTAGGCATCATTTTTCTTGACGTAGTCCTTAACGAGAGATTAATTTTTTCAGTATATAAAAGCATGGATATAATGCCAAGGAGTACAATGTATAATTTAATTGGTGAAAATGTGTATTTTTAAAATTTAATTAGAAAATAAAAACAGTCTCTCCACCAAGTCAGTTTATAAAGCATTTCTTTTAAGGTGGGATATAGTAAATTTTAAATCTCAGAAGATGTACCTTTGTATATTACTATTCTTTCTACTTTTGTGTATGTTTGAACTTTTCTAAAATAAAATGTTTTTTATATGTACTGTGAGAATCAAGATCAACAGCTTCATCAATGGACGTTTTTGGTTTTGAGTACTTACTTGTTTATTTTAGTATGTATTACGAAAAATACCCGCGTAGCACATTAGACCTGGATCCCATAGATAAATGTGGCTTAGGACAAGGCGTAATTTAGCTAAGTTTTTCCAAGAGTACTCAGTTTTCAAGTAACTGATAAAATAGTTAATAAACAGCAAAAATTGGAAATGTAATGTTTGAGTGACTGAGTTTTCAGAAACACTGGTCTAATATTTTCTGTCTTACTTTACCATTTCTCGAACAAGGAGCCAGTTAGTTAAGTAGCAAAATGTTGACCTTCTTCCATCCCTAGCAATATAACATGATAAATAATTCTGCCTCTTTATAGCCTACTTAAAATTTTACCGTCCATACCAGTGCTTCATTAATTAGAAGCCAACCAACCCAAACAGTTGCATTGTCTCTACTTCACGATAGGACGTATCAGCAATCAGGTTGGAATCAAAACAGCATTTGAAGTTTAATGATAGATGTTTTATTTTGCAGATAATGAGCAATTGGCTCGATCAGGTACAAATTGCTTAGAAAACTTAGTAATATCCAATGGAGAGAAATTCAGTTCTGACGTCTGGGACAAAACATGCAATTGTATGTTGGATATTTTCAAAACAACCATCCCACATGTGTAAGTGTTAATGTGATTACTGCTGTTTATTTCTACTTTCAGTGGTTATTTTAAAGCTCTGGGTTGCCCTTCACATTGATTGATTTCCTTCTCTTGCATTCTCTTTAGTTTGCTGACATGGAGACCTGTAGGAATGGAGGAAGATCCATCAGAAAAACATTTGGTAGGATTTTTTTTTCAGTTGTCTTTTCTCTGATCACATATTATAGTAAAAAATTAAGCAGCCCAAAGGGTTTGTGCTTTTCTGATGGGAAGTGAGTAGAAAAGGTTATAAGAGCTAAACACTATGTTCATTAAAATATTTTTTAGAAAGTACAGAAAAGTATTAAGGAAATAAGTCACTTCACTCAATAAAAACCACAAAACACTTCTAGTTTTCTTATTTATGTGACTGAGCACACACAACCCACATGCTTGCAATTTGGGCTCACTTCGTACATAATGTGTTACTTAACACCACTGTGGGCATTTTTCCATGTTCCTTTTTTGGGGGGCCCTGTGCATGGCATGTGGGAGCTTAGTTCCCTGACCAGGGTTTGAACCCACGCCCACTGCATTGGAAGTGTGGTATCTTTACCACTGGACCCCCAGAGAAGTCCCTCCATATTCTTAAATATTCTCTGAGAACAACTTCTTCAGTGGCTGCACATTATTGTAATTTATTTAACGAATTTTCCCTTGTTGGACACTCTCGTCAGTTCTGGTGTTTCACTGTTACAAAGATTGCTTTGGTGTCATTATCCTTATTTATTGCCCTCCTACGTAAGGAGCGCTTTCCTCTCCACCAATGAAATAGTAGTTTTTATTTTTTGTGTAAGGCCCCATAAAAGAGTTCTCATTCAAGTGTCACTTTAAAATACTTTGGTTTACAAGGGGGTTTGTCTAATTAGCTTCTATTTCCAAGTACCTATAAAGCCATTAGATTTTAAAAGGCATTTGGGATATAGCAACTTAAAAATGAAGCACATTATATAAACATTCTCTGTTTTTTAACTTTCTACTGTCAACTTAAAAAAAAAAAAGCCTAGCTACCGTGCTCATTTATTTTTGAACTTGAGCTCATTAAAACTTTGTCACACTCATCATGAACTCATAGTACATAGGGAAATGCCGTCTAAGTTGGAATCAGAAAGTGTGAAATTTTAATGGGAGGGAGAAGTAATTGAAATTGGTAATCTTTCCTATGCAACCTCTGAGAAGTGCTACTTCTATACTTCAAGCTGAGCAAGACACAGATTCAAGTTGGGCCAGCAGTGTTAAAACAGGCTCATCTCTGCCCAGGTACTGAATTGTGGACCGAGAAATGAACGTTGTGTTTCTCTCCGGTTTACTTCTAGGATGTGGATCTGGACCGCCAGTCTTTAAGCAGCATAGATAAAAATGCCTCTGAGAGAGGCCAGAGCCAACTCTCTAACCCGACCGATGACAGCTGGAAAGCTAGACCGTATGCAAGTAAGGCCACTTTCTTTATTGTTTTTGTATTTATTTATTTATTTTAAATAGGTAACATGTTTACATGATTCAAATATTCAGAAGGTGCAGAAAGGTAAACAGGATATAAGCCTTTCTTCACCCCTGGGCCTCAGTCTGCCCGTCCCTCATGGCAGCCAATGTCACCAGTTTCTTATATACCTTTCTAGAAACATTTTGCTCATATGCAAGCAAATGCATATTCACATACACAAGCATACAATATGTATCTATGTTTATATATGAATTCTCCACTCCTTTTTATACAAATTATAGAATACTGTGCATTATTCTTTTTTCACTTAATATAGCTTATAGATCATTCAAAATCAGTACCTAAAGTGCTTTCACGCGCTTTTGTACTATTGTGTACATTGCCCCAGGTTGTAGATGTGCTATTATTTGCTTAATTCGGTTCCTACCTGGACGTTTCTGTTATTCCCAGTCTTTTCTGTTACAAACAGTACTGCATTGAATCACCTAATACATGTGTTATTTGTGAGTTTATCTGTATGGTAAATTCCCAGAAAAAAGGATTGCTAGGTTAAAAAAGAAAGTGCATTTGCTATTTTGATAGATAATTCCACACTGCTGCCTATTAAGGTTGTACTTATTTACGTGATCTCTGGGAATACGTAGGTGATATTTGGTATCTTTTGAGTAGTTTTAATTTGCAGTTTTCTAATTATGAGTGAAATTGAGCAGTTTTTCATGTGTTTAAGAACAATTTCTATGAGCTATGTATTCATAATCTTTGTTCATTTTGTATTGATTGTTGTCTTTTTATTGGTTTGGGTGGGAGGGCTCTTTATGTCTTAGATATCCCTTTTCTGGATATGAGTTTCAAATTACTTTTACTAATTTCTCTCTTAATGTTGCTTATGGTGTGTTTCCCTGTCTGTCATTTAAACAAATAGGTTTCACAGTTGCTCTCAGCCAGGCACAGCACTGTGTGTCCCATGTGTGTGCTCTCACGTGATCCTTATGCTTGCCCTTTGAGGCGGTACTGTTTTACATTTGAGTGAACTGGGCCTTAGATGACATGACTTGCCAATATGTAGTAGAGTTGGGATTCAGACCCTTTTGGCTGACTGAGAAATTGGAACTTCTCAGGTGTTAGTCTGGTCTTCTTAAAGTTGTGGTCCCCATTATTTTTCTTCATAGCAGTTTCAGCCTCTTCTCAACATGCCAGTTTGTAGGTGTTCACACTGACATTAAACTTCTGAAGCAGCACATTAGACAAAGCCCGGTGTGGTCACTGTTATCTTTTGAAGGCACAAAAAATATGGAATCCATTCAGGAGGTGCCATGTTGGAGACTGACGGGCTGCTCCTCTGTGTCTGCAGCATAGCCAGTGTCTCTCCAGTGTCCAGGGAGAGAAGCTGTTTCCTCATCAGCCCCAGATAAAGGGGTTGGCTTGTGTGGCAGGGGCAAGTGGACATTTCTTTAAATGGAAACACTGAGTGCAGCAAGATGTTTATGCTCTAAGAGATGCCTGGGGCTTGAGACCCCTGCCATTCCTCCAAGGAACAGTGCTTTGTTTCTCCCAGGCTCCCATCTCAGCCTCCCTTCTGGGCATGAGCTCAGTGAATAGAGCAGCAGGCAGAATCTCTTACACCACTTGTATTGTTTTTTTTCTTTTTCTTTTTGGTCCAAGATGGTGTCATTGAATTGGCATATGTTAAATGTAAATCTGTTGCAATTCCACTGTATACTTTTTCAATTAAAAATAATTCTGGGGACTTCCTGGTGGTCCAATGGTTAAGACTCTAACTGTCCACTGCAGGGGCCCTGGGTTCAGCCCCTGGTAGGGGAACTAAGATCCCACATGCCCTACAGTGTGGCCAAAAAAAAAAAAACTAATTCTGCATGGAGAATTTTTATATGCATATATATAATTTCACAGTCGCTTTCAAAAGCTTGAAGATGACCCAACTCCTTGTTTTTATTTAATGTTTATTTAATATTTTCAACATTCTGATTCTTTAACAAGTTGAAAAGGAAGCTCTACTTTTACTGTAGTCAAATCAGCCAACTTTGTAAGTGCCAGACATGGGCTGTCCCTGAGCCCAGGGATTGAGAAGATGAGACATTAGTCAGAGTCTAATCAGTAGGCAGAAACCACACTGATAATTTGAACAGGGAAAATTCTACATAAAGAATTGTTTTAAAAAAATGAAAATAAAAAAATAAATTTTAAAAAATTAAAAAAAAAAAGAAGAATTGTTAACTAGTCAAAGAGGGCTAACCACTGAAAGAAGTAGGAGAAGACTGAGGGATATGGAAGCAGAAAATGTGGGAAGCGGCTACTACTTCCAGGGCAGACAGAAAGTGATCCAGGAACTAAGAGCTTAAATAAGCCACACCCTCCTCCCCCTCCCCCCCACCCCGCTCCTCAAGACTGAGATTCAGCCCTTTGGAGAGTCGGCTCCCGGCTACCACAGGAACCTGTAGCCTCCTGTGGATAGAACACAGTCCAGAGCTGGTCTGTAGGAGTGACCCTTCAGGCAGCAGAAAAACGTGCCAGAAGACATGGGACCTGCATCGCTGACTCCCTCCCCGTCTTCAGGTCTTTGCTCAGGGAGCTCATTTTCAGAGAGAACCTTTCCTGACCAGCTTGTTTAAACTTGCATCCCCACCTTGACACCATCCCTACCATATCCCCATCCCTGCCTGATGTCCTCGTTGTTTAACGTACTACATCTTAACTTAAGTAGCTTGTTTACTGTCTGTCTCTGCCACGGGAACAGGGATTTTTGTCCAGCTTATTCACTGTTTATGCCACAGCATCAAGAACCATGCCTGGCACATAGTCAGAGCTCAGTGAATTCAGTACTGGCTGAATCATTATTAGGGTTAATCTTTATCATCTAATATAGATCAGAAACTGTTTGCCAGCCTCCTCATCAAGTGCGTGGTCCAGTTGGAATTGATACAGACCATTGACAACATTGTGTTCTACCCTGCAACGAGCAAAAAGGAAGATGCAGAGCACATGGTTGCTGCCCAGGTGAGAGTGGCCTGAAGAAGGGCATCTGACGGGAGGTTGTTCAGATGCAGTGGTGTGCTGGAGCCTGGTGAGACTGGCTTGCAAGAGCCCAGCATGCTCATTCCTCCCAGGCCCACATTCAGTGACAGGGTACTAGTAACTTAAAATTGGCCACGATGGGAGTATTTACACCACTGAAATCACCGAATGCTAAAAATCAGGCATTGTCTCCCCCCACCCTCACCGAGAGCCAGTTTACCAGCATACTACTACTCAGACTCCACCCCCCACCTTGGTGCTTCGAAAAAAATGTGTTATTAATCACAGGGACTATTCCTTATAATTGATATACAGTTTAACCATGAATCACTGGGAGGGAAAATATGTGGATAAAGGTACCAATTTTTCCTTCAGGAAGTGCACTTTTTTGTTTTCTATGTGCAACCTTTTATATATACGGTTTGCTTGGAAACAGAATTTGGTGTCCAAAAGTTGGACAGTAACCTTACACCATGGGTTGCAAACTTAAGTGCTTCAGGGGCTGGGAGATGCTGTGAGTGCGAGCGGAAGGCTGGGTGGAACAATGGGAACCACCGAGCTTGAGGCCCGCCAGAGCCCAGCCACCTCCAGCTCCAGGGGCAAGTTGCTGTCAGGTGGCTCAAGCTGGGATGGTCTTCCAGTTTTTCAAGAGGAGTCAGAAATCAAGATTTTTCTCATATAGGGCATCTCTTGTTTATTAAATACTATAATTATTGATCAACAAAAATACATCTGTTGGCCAGATCCAGCACAAAGGCTGTCCTTATTTGGTTTTTGGTTTTATTTTTTAAGTATACAACTCAGTGGTTTTAGTATATTCACAGAGTTGTGCAAATATCCCCACTGTCTAATTCCAGAATATTTTTTTAATATCTTTATTAGAGTATAATTGCTTTACATTGTTGTGTCAGTTGCTGCTGTATAACAAAATGAATCAGCTGTACGTATACATATATACGTATATCCCCATATCCCCTCCCTATCCCACCCCTCTAGGTGGTCAGAAAGCACTGAGCTGATCTTCCTTTGCTATGCGGCTGATTCCCACTAGCTATCTATTTTACATTTGGTAGTGTATATATGTCCATGCCACTCTCTCACTTCGTCTCAGCTTACCCTTCCCCCTCCCCATGTCCTCAAGTCCATTCTCTATGTCTGCACCAGAATATTTTTACCACTGCAAAAGGGAACGCCCTAACCATCAGTGTCACTCCCCACTCCCTCCTTGCCCCAGCCCTAGCAACCATTAATCTATTTTCTGTCTCTATGGATTTGTCTGATTCCGGATATTTCATATTACTGGAATCATATAATATGTGAGCTTTTGTGCCTGGCCTCTTAGCATAATGTTTTCCAGGTTCATCCGTATTGTGGCATGTATCAGTACTTCATTTTTATATATGGCTGAATAATATTCCATTGTATGGCTGTACCACATTTTGTTTATCCATTCATCAGTTGATGGACATTTAGGTTGTGTCCATTGTCTGGCTATTATGAATAACGCTGCAGTGAACATTTTTATACAAATTTTAATGTGCATATAAGTTTTTAATTCTCTTGAGTATATACCTAGGAGTGGAATTGCTGGGTCATATGGTAACTCAGTGTTTACCTTTTTTGAGGAATTGCCAGACTGTTTTCCAGAGCAGCTAGACTATTTTACGTTCCCATCAGCAATGTATGAAGGTTCCAATTTCTTCACATCCTCACCAGTGGTTGTTATTGTCTTTTTTTTTTTTAATTATTATAACCATCCCAGTGTGTGTGAAGTAATGTCTCTTTGTGGTTTTGATTTCCATTTCCCTAATGACTAATGATGTAGAGCATCTTTTGTGCTTGTTGGCCATTTGTATATCTTTGGAGAAATGTCTATTCAAATCCTTTGCCCAGTTTTAAGTTGGGTTCTTTCTATCTTTCTATCATTGAATTGTAAGAGTTGTTTTTTTTTTGTGGTACGCGGGCCTCTCACTCCCGTGGCCTCTCCCGTTGCGGAGCACAGGCTCCGGACGCACAGGCTCAGCGGCCATGGCTCATGGGCCCAGCCGCTCCGCGGCATGTGGGATCCTCCCGGACCGGGGCACGAACCTGTGTCCCCTGCATCGGCAGGCAGACTCTCAACCACTGCGCCACCAGGGAAGCCCAAGAGTTTTTATATATTCTAGTTATTAGTCTCTTATCAGATAGATGTATGATTTGACCTATTTTCTCCCATTTTGTACATTGTCTTTTCAATTTCTTGATGGTGTCCTTTGAAGCACAAAAGTTTTTAATTTTGATAAAGTCCAAGTTACTATTTTTTCTTTAGTTACTTGTACTTTTAAAGTTATTTCTAAGAAAGCATTGCCTAATTCAAGGTCACAAAGATTTAGGCCTACATTTTCTTTTAAGAGTTTCATAATTTTAGCTCTTATTATTTAGGTCTTTGATCCATTTTTGAGTTTATTTATGTATATGATGGGAGATAGGGGGTCTCCCTTCATTCTTTTGCATGTAGATGTTTAATTATCTCAGCACCATTTGATGTAAAGATGTTTTTTCCCCACTGAATTGTTCTGATAGCCATGTTGGAAATCTCTTGACCATAAATATGAGGATTTATTTCTGGATGCTCAGTACTGTTCCACTGATCTATATGTCTCTCTTTATGCCAGTACCACACTGTCTTGATTACTGTAGTTTTGTAGTAAGTTTTGACATAGGGAAGTATGAGTCTTCCAACTTCGTGCTTCTTTTTTCAAGACTATTTTGGCTATTCCATGTCATTTACATCTCCATATGAATTTTAGGATCAGCTTGTCAATTCCTGCAAAGATGTCAGTTGGAATTTTGATAAGGATTACATTGAATTTATAGATCAATTTGGGGAGTTTTGCAAACTCTGCCCTTTTGTAACCTCTGGCTTCTAGGGAGGGTTGTGGTCTATTCCTAGAGGGCTCAACAAATATAAAATCCTTAATTATGGGGGCTTCCCTGGTGGCGCAGTGGTTGAGAGTCCGCCTGCCGTTGCAGGGGACGCGGGTTCGTGCCCCGGTCCGGGAGGATCCCACATGCCGCGGAGCGGCTGGGCCCGTGAGCCGTGGCCACTGAGCCTGCGCGTCCGGAGCCTGTGCTCCGCAACGGGAGAGGCCACAACAGTGAGAGGCCCGCGTACCGCAAAAAAAAAAAAAAAAAAAAAATCCTTAATTATATCTAATAATCCCTAATTATTTTAGAGAACATGTTCAATAAAAATTTCTAGCATTCCATACCTATTTCTATGGTTTTTCCCTTCACATTTGAAAACACAGTTGTCAATCTTATTAAAGTTCATTAATCACGTGATGAGGCTAAAGGTGCCACTTGGGCTTTGCTTAACAATTTCTTTCTTTCAGTGAGTATGTTTTGAGACTCACACCTTCTATCACGTGCACTACAGTTTGATTTTCTCATTTTCCAATTTCTTTATAAAATAAAAAGAGGACAGTGCAATCCTGTAGTGAAATAATTGGAGAAGTACACACTCCTGTTCATGCAATGAAGGCAGTACTGACAAATCTGAAACTCTGGCCAGCAAAGCCTGCCGTCATGCAAGAGCTCAGCATATTCTTTCACCAGCCAGTGAGCAGAGTCTAAATGGAAAACATTTCCGGGTATTGAGGAATGAAGTGTACCTTATAGAGAGGAGGACTTCTGGAGAGTTATGATGATCTCTGTCTGATACCACAGTGTCCAAAACCATTCCATCTTCTTTACTTAGCTCTCTTATCCTCCCCTCTCTAGCAAGACACGCTGGATGCAGATATCCATATAGAGACAGAGGACCAGGGCATGTATAAGTGCATGTCTTCCCAGCACCTCTTCAAGCTCTTAGACTGCTTGCAGGAGTCCCATTCATTCTCAAAGGCCTTCAACTCCAATTACGAGCAACGGACTGTCCTATGGCGAGCAGGTAAGGGAGGAAGCACAGCAGATGAGACAGGTGGTCACACTGGTCACTGTCCTAAAACATTAAAGCCTTTGGAAAATTCCTGGCATGGTACACACAGCTGGAATAACTTACCAGATATTTCATGCTTGAGGGAGAGAGAAGGGAAATTTCATCCTAGTACCAGGAATATTGTCTGGCACACGGGAGACTCTCAGTAAGTATTTGATGGAAAAATGAATTGGGAGAGTTTAATTGATCTAGCAAGGGCAAGAAATTTTACATTAGGTTAAGATTGTACAGTTAGGGACTTCCCTGGTGGTCCAGTGGCTAAGCCTCCGCACTCCCAATGCAGGGGGCCCGGGTTCAATCCCTGGTTGGGGAACTAGATCCCACATGCATGCCGCAACTAAGAGTCTGCATGCCACAACTAAGAAGCCTGCATGCCACAACTAAAAGATTCCACATGCCTCAACTAAGACCCGGTGCAGCCTAAATAAATGTATGTAAAATTAAGTATGATGATGTAAAAAGTGTGGTCATCTAGGAGCAACAAAAGCATTCATACAATTTTTTGAGGCTTTTAGGGGTTTTCTCTCCCACCTGTACAAATAAATATGTAAGTCCTGGAAGTGAGTGATATGTGTGTGCGTGTAGACACACATGTATGTGCAGGGGTGATGGTAGGAGTCTCATTTTGTGAACTGTGTACAAAAGTGATACTTTATATAATTCTTGTATTGTTACCAATTACTTGAATTTTCCACCCAAATGCCTGTTTTAATCCATAATTTTAAAATGTCATTTTTCTCTATATCTTTAAACTATCTAGGTATTTTATGTCTTTGCCTATAATAAGATTTTGCTTAGGGACTTCCCTGGCGGTCCAGTGGTTAGGACTCTGCACTTCTGCTGCAGGGGGCACAGGCTCGATCCCTGGTCAGGGAACTAAGATCCCACATGCTGCATGGCACGGCCAAAAAAAAAAGATTTTGCTTATAAGAGTGGTTTACACATCTCTGTGGCAGATTGGTATTGCTTTGTTTAAGAAAACTGTTCTTCAGGGATGAGATACAGAGGAAAGGATACTTATGGAAGATTGTTCTGGCTGATGTGTGTGGGATGGATTGGCAGAGGGAGAAGAGATGACAGAGACGCACTGAGGAGCTATTTCAGGAGCTGCTGTGCAGTTTTCATCTAGGGCAGTGGTCCTTATTTTCAAATGATAAAATGCTCTAATGGAGGGTCTAATTTGGAAGGCTAGAAAAATAAAATAATTATCATGTTGGTTCTCAAAACAAAAACAAAACGTGTTCTTATATGTGGTTTGTGAAAAAAATCTAGCAAGTCAGAGACATTCTAGAATTCTTAAAAGCTGTTACACTTGAGAAGATGAAATGAATGGCTTCACCAGCCAGTGAGCAGAGTCTAAATGGAGAACAACTCAGGGTGTTGAGCAAAGTGTGTCTTGTGGGGAGGATGAGATGTCAGGGCTGCCTCGTCTGGTATCACAATTGAGCCGTATTAAAAATGTGAGATCTTTCAGTATTTCCTAAAGTAACTCAATTAGTTTCCCACGTGATTTCTCAGCATTACCCTGGAAGTGTGCACTATTTATACGACTATATCTGATCTCCAGGTTTTAAGGGCAAGTCTAAACCCAACCTTCTAAAACAAGAAACCAGCAGCCTGGCCTGTTGTTTGAGGATCCTGTTTCGAATGTATGTCGATGAGAACCGCAGGGATTCCTGGGAAGAAATACAGCAGCGACTTTTAACGTAAGAATGATTTCTGATTAAATTTCTTACCTGTAATACACAGATGCTTCATAACAATACTGTGATTTGAAAAGAGTAGGAGAAAAATACCTATATGCTGACACCCTCACCAACTGTTTTCCTTTTTGTTTTTTCATCCTATCTGGTTCTTCTATTTCACTTTTCTTAATGCCCTGAAGAGGGCAGGGCCTCATTTCTTCCATTCAACGTTGTTTAAAGCACAGAAACATAGGCAGGGAAAAGTGCTCTGAGCTCAGAGTCATCCAGCCTGGATTGAAGTCCTGACTGGGTCCTCTTTAGAGCACTGTCAGCTCTAACATCCCACCATTCCT
Source organism: Aethalodelphis obliquidens (assembly GCF_003676395.1). Classification (NCBI taxonomy): domain Eukaryota; kingdom Metazoa; phylum Chordata; class Mammalia; order Artiodactyla; family Delphinidae; genus Aethalodelphis; species Aethalodelphis obliquidens. Next base: position 12,150,530 of record NW_020838001.1, on the reverse strand, counting down.
TCTTCCCCAGAGGAACATATTAGAATCGTGTGGGTACCAGGATGTACTTACTTTGTGTGGAAATGCAGCAGTGGGCCGGCAGTGGATGGCATTGAGAGAGCCCCCTGCAAAGAACTAGATCTTTGCCACCCAGTGTCTTGGGCAACTGTGAGCAAGATGCTGTGTCTAAGCCCCCTTTCGCTCCTTTAAGATTTGAAAACATTAACATGCAGTGCTGGCAAACACGAGATAAAGACACTCACTCTCCAATTTCTGGAAATCAGGGGGCATTTTATATATATCAAGAGCCTTAAAGGGTTCAGTCTCTTTCTTTGACTCAGTAATCCACTGTTAGGGAATCAGCATTCCCACACAGAACATTCATTGCAGACTTACTTATAAAGAGAAAACACTTAAAGCAGCTCAGCTGTGGAATGGATAACTGCATTGTGGTATATCCTATGATAGAATATTATGCAGCCTTTAAAAATGGAGTTTTGGGGAGTTGCCTGGTGGCCTAGTGGTTAGGATTCCGGGCTTTCACTGCCATGGCCCAGGTTCAATCCCTGGTCAGGGAACTGAGTTCCCACAAGCTGCACAGCGTGGCCCCCAAAAAATAAAACTTTTTTTAAAATGAAGTTTTTTAAAAATAATTTTCCTTGATGTGGGAACATGCTCATAATACAAGTTTCACCACAAAAAAGCAGGATGTAAAACCATATATACTTGTGGTTTTTCAGTAATGTTTTTTAAAAATCACAGACAAAAAAACTGGAATATTTCCTATTCCAGAATATTGTTATGTGTCTCTTAGGATGACGGAATTATGGGAATTTTTTTCTCTTCTATAATTTTTTGCACTTTTCAGTCGTCTTGCAATGAGAATATATGACAAGTCATAAACTGAAAAATGAATTAATTAAAGAGGACATCAGCAGCTCATTTCAATTTACATCAAGCCCAAAAGAGAACTACCTACATAGTCTCATAAAGTTTCTCTAAAGGAGATACATAAATGTTTTTAGCACAACATGTTTTAAAAATAGCCGTTGTGTGCGATGTGGGAAAAGAAAGACAGTTCATGGTTAACTGTGGGTAACAGGCTCTTGTGCTGATTGTGCTGCAAACCCTGATTGAGCCACGTGCCAGGCCTGCACTGGACTAACGTTTAATGTACTTGCTTCATTTCATCTTCACAGCAGCCCCTTGAGTTTGGTACAGTTATTTATTCCCATTTTACAGCTGAGCAAACTGAGGCTCAGGATTTGTTCAAGATGGCACAGCCAGAGCAGGTGTTCACTAAATACTCATTGCAAGAATAAAGAGTGCTTGGGACTTCCCTGACGGTCCAGTGGTTAAGACTCCATGCTTCCAGCATGGGCCATGGGATCAGTCCCTGGTTGGGGAACTAAGATCCCACATGCTGCACAGCGCAGCCAAAAGATTTTTTAAAAATAAATGAATAATAAAAGAATAAAGAGTTCTTCACTCTAGTGAAATGTGAGATGTTCCTCTTTTATTTGACATCGCCCCCCGCAACCCCCCTCTGATTCTTCTAGTGTGTGCAGCGAGGCGCTGGCCTATTTCATCACGGTGAACTCTGAAAGCCATCGGGAGGCGTGGACAAGTCTCCTGTTGTTACTTCTAACAAAAACCCTCAAAATAAACGATGAAAAGGTATAAACAAGTAATGTCTTCACAGGGATTTGGGTTGGCTTTTCATTGAGACTTTGAAGTAACTACTTTCCTCATTCTTCCAAGGATGGTTACGTAACTAGCACCATTCTAGATGCATCACAGAGAAGTTAATTAATTACAAACAATGGGCGCCTGGGGTTATTGGGGCTTTTTCTCTCAAAGAGCCTCAGCGGAGAAAGGCTGAAGTTGAAGCCAGGCAGGTTGCTGTTAAACAGCTACCGTGATTTTCACTGTGGCTTTGTTGGAAGGGAGGGTTGAGATTGTGAAACACTGGTTTAGAACTGGAGACTTGATTTACTAAAATGAAAGTTGACTTTGGTAGCAAGGTTGTCCCCAAATAGTTTGTGTTAGGAGTTAAATATAATTAAAAGAAGTTTTAATTTACAAACTTTTTGCACTTACTTTCTAATAACCAGAAAAAACACCAATATTATTTGCAAGAAGTTCCAGGGTGAGATGAATACTTTTGAAAAACTAGTGCCAAAAAATAGTTCCATGTCTAATTTTCTCTCTCTCTGTTTCTCCCACCTCAAGTTTAAAGCACATGCTTCAATGTACTACCCCTACTTGTGTGAAATTATGCAGTTTGACCTGATTCCTGAGCTCCGAGCAGTTCTGCGGAAGTTCTTCCTAAGGATAGGTGTTGTGTATAAGATATGGATTCCAGAAGAGCCATCCCAGGTACCAGGGACTCCATCACCAGTATGGTAGCCCTGGCCCCTCCGGGCCACTGCTGCAGCTCTGCAGCACTGTCACCTCGCCGCCTCTGCCTGGCACATCTCGGGAAGGGTCAGACCGTAGAAAGTCGGCATCCTGGAGCTCAGCGTGGCCTGGATAAAGATGGTTCCATCAGAGTCCCCGACTGAGGCGTTGTGGTGTTTCCCTAAACAGTTGCGCACCCAGTTAACACAGTAGGTGGGGAGTCTGTCTCATCTCTGTCATTCCACTTTACCAGTTGAACTGCCTGTCACATCTGTCATTGCACTTGCCGTCATTCTCAAGCAAAGTCCCACGATTGGCTGTAGATGTTCTGTCAGAGGAAGTCGCTCTCCTTGAAGATACTGAGCATAGCTGTATAGGTTCGTGATTATTAGAGAGTATGTTAATAAAATTTCTTGTAACGGCTAAGTGCCACCTAAAATATGCTGGGATCTTTTGTTGTTTGAGTGTGCTAGAGAAGTTTGAGTGTTTTTGTCAGTTGTGAGTCAACTGTAGTTATATTAGTTTGGGGAAAGGTAGGGGGAAAAGGGTTGGGTTTTTTGGTTTTTTCTGTTTCGTTTGTTAACGTCTGGGTGATTTTTAAAGCATTTGACAAAAAAGATATTACTGAGGATTTGATTGAAGGCAGAGTTTAGTAATTAAGTTAGAATTAAGAGCTTGCAAGTTTTAAAAAACAAATGTAGTGCCTCCTGGCTCTCCCTGTTTTAGTAACTGGGGGAGAAAAAGTCTATAGGAAAAAGTCAACAATTGAATGAAGATGATTAGTCTTCAATGAAGTAAGTATTTGTGGAGGGGTATTAAAATTTCCAGAATACATTGTCCATCTAATATATGAAGCAGTAACAAAGTGAAGTAGTAATTTAAGAGAATTAATTTATACCTGAGTAACCCTTTCCTTTGTACCTCGGGATAGTGAGTGTACCAGTGACGAGTGTCCCTGCTTGGGCACAGTCCCCACGCAAGGTCCCTCCAGTGAGAGGGGCTGGGGGCTCTGCGTGAGAAGGGTGGCTCCTGTGAGCCTCCCCCAGCCACGTGTCATGGGTTGAACCCGAGCAGACCTGTGCTGTTGTGGGCCAGCACAGCTGACCATGACCTTGGCAGGAGATGGCCTGTGTTCAGTGGTTCCATTAATTTGAACCAAGGAGCTGAATTCTTTGGAAGGGTTAGATTCTGGGGTCCCTATCACGTTAATGACGGTGCAATACTCTCAGCTGCAGGAGAACTGAATTCTGGTGCAGCTTGTGTAAAAGCTGGCGGTCTAGGAATACCGCCCGAAGCCTGCAAGCAGTAGATTTGGGAGCTGAATTTTATTCTGAGTCAGTGAGAAAGAACACAGGCTTCATCTCTGGCCTCTCATCCCCTGCTCACCGAGAGCAGCACTCAGCGTTAGAAGCGTTGCCGAGTTATTAACGCGTGGAGACTGCTCCCTACGCCCTGTAGTCCTGTAAATTGGGTTGTATTGATGTCAACTCTGGTGCCTTAGAAGTTAGTAAGTTGGGAACCTATCTAAACAATCGGATAGTTTTTCTTTAGAGAGAAGGATTTCTGGTGCTTCTGTTTACTAAGAGACCGATTTCTTACATTTTTTGTGTTCTAACGGCCTTGAGCAATGTTTGGTTTTGGCCAACTGTAGTACTCTGTCTACTTTCTTCTTTCCTCAAAAGTGTTTTAATTTCTCTACCAAAGAAAAAAAAGAGCAGGTTTAGGTTTTTACATTATTTACATACATGAGAGAAGAGGGGCTACGGAATTTAGCAGGAAAGGACCTGCTAAATATTTTACTGTGAATGGAAAAGGTTAGCATGTTTGACATCCTGGTCCTGGAATCCGTTACATCTTTACCCTGAAGCATGGACCCCACACGCTGAGACGTCCTCACTGGTACTGTGGTGGTCATAGCCTTCGCAAGTCAGCCGTCTCCATTGACATTTGCACTAAAGGTATAAACGTGGAGCATGCGGGTTTGTTCATACTTACATTTTCTGTCCAGCTGCGTCCCTAGGTGGAGATTTTTCCTTTCCTTTTGAGGTTCTCATGTGACGTTTTCTTCACCGAATGTGACTGCAAGACTTCGCCCGTGTGTTCCTGCCTTCTCTTTCATTTTTGCCCCCTCTCGCAGAGTAGGAAATGTGTAAGCACGTTTTGTCACTTCCCGAAACATTCAGGTTTGAATTTCTTTTCAGCTGTGTTTTTTAAAAGATTCTGTATTCTGAATAAGGCATTTGAATTGTACCAGCATAGACCTTTTAGAGACTGGATGTAAAACCATTTAGGGTGATTTTTCTTGTCGGTACAGAGGAAATCCCTTACTTCAGTAGTAAGTCATTCAACCTAAGTTCTCTTTTGTGATGAATCTATTCTAGCTCACGGTGAACGTGGCTTGTGCCACTCACACACCAGTGAAAGGGGTGTGGTGACCCTGCAGCACTGGGCCAGGGGCCATTCATTCACAGGGTTATGGAGAAGAGCGACACATTTCCAAGGCCTTATTTCTTTCTCAGCATGCTTTAAGTGTTGATTTTTTGTGCTGAGTCTCTGGAGAAGTTTTCGTTTGTTACAGTACTGCTGCTTTGAGCAGTTTTGTTTTTCTTTGTTGTCCTTTAGGGAGATCACCAGCTTTGGCATCTTAACAACAAACGGTGGATGGGAAATTTTATTTCTAATATGCATCTTTACACCTCAAATACACCTTTTCCCTGTTACTCCTCACATACAAGCAAAGAACACACATAGTGGAAATTGTATAATAATATCTGGAAACAACATTTTCCTCTGAGAGGTGACTTTTGTACAAAATGCAAAAAAAAAAAAAAAAAACCCTAAACTTTCTCGTCATTCTTTTGTGATTATGGCTATACATTTAGTAGTCTTTATAGTTATTAAAAGAACCTGCTGATAAATGCAAGTATGGCCATCTCATTCAGACGTTTGTTGTTATGATGCAAATGGGTATTGGTTTAAATAGAAGCTGGATCCTTAATACTGCATTTTCTGAATTCTGTTTTAGTATTTGTGTTAAAGTAGATATAGCTTGAACTCATATGAAATCTTGGAATTTTGCTATTGGCAGCTTTGTAGTTTGGGAAACAAAGAAACCAAAGCTGAATATTTAAAAGAATGACTATATATGGAAATCCTTGCTCTCAAAAAAAGACACTCATCAAAAGTGTAGTTTTTCTCAGTGTTCTAATTTTTAAAAAATTTTATCTGCATATTTGCATCAAATATTTCTTTATGTGCAAATGTATGTTTTACCTCCTTAAAAATGCCTAAAAGTTAGTTAATAGCTTTTGTTTAATCTATACACGATGATTAAGTGCATTTAATATTGGTAATTTAATGAAAAGCATTCCTTGCCCAATGGATGTATACATTTTTGAAAGAATAAGCAGAATTATATAATACGAAATGCTATGTAAAGTTTTCTATGTAAAAATATTATGTATAATACTGTTAAAATAAATATCCCATGCTTTAATCAGGTGGTAAATCAATAAAGTTTTAAAAAGTAAAGCTGCTTTTAATGTAGTAATTAATGTATATCAAGCCATTATTTATATCAAACTTAATAATGTATATCAAGTTTTGGGTTAGTTTGTTCTTGTGGCAGGTATTGGTGGTCAAATTTGGTCTTTATGTTTAACTATTATAATTATTAATGGGAGAATATTAATTGTGGGTTTTAATTTTTTTAAGTAAAATTCCCTTCATTCACTGTCCTCCCCCCTGTGAAAGGGAAGAATATCCAGTTATGAGGTCATGAGAAGACTCTTATTTATCTCATTAATTAGTTTGACCAGTGGGTTAGTTCCCAAAAAGACAGACATCTCCTTCCGCTGGCACTGAAGGCGAGATCGCAGAGGAAGACTCACAGGTAAGCCAAGTGGTCACTGAGCCGGACACGATTCTGAGGTTCACACGGGGAGCTGGCCTAGGAAGACAGTGAGCTCTAACCTTGCCTTTCCTGCCTCCAAGCGCAGAATCCACTCCTTCTGAAATATGTAAAGTTGTAAATTATGATTATATTTAAAATAATCCACTGCTGGGAATTCCCTGGCGATCCAGTGTTTAGGACTCCACGCTTCCACTGCAGGGGGCATGCGTTCGATCCCTAGTAGGGGAACTAAGATCCCATGTGCCACGCGGCACGGCCAGAAAAAGAAAAAAAAATCCACTGGTGAAATTGACTAATACATGGTTGTCTTTATTAATTCACTGGTATAAAACATCTCTCTCTGGTGCCACATTTCAGGTGCTTCCAGGGAAGAACAAAGGGACAGTGCTTTCTTTTGGAAAAGTTTTCTGAAGTGTCTTTATCTCTTCAGAGCAGATAGTGCCTGAGTTTTATCTAGAGCAGTGGTTTTCAACCTGCTGCCAACCAGTGGTTTTCAGTTCTGCCCCCAGGGAACACGGGGGACACTTGGCAAGGTCTGAAGACATGTTTGGTTGTCACAATGGGGTGGGAGTGGCTGTGCTACTGGCATCTAGTGAGTAGAGGCTAACAAACAGCCCGACCCCCCGCCCCACAAGGAATAACCCAGCCCCAATGTCAGTAGTGCCAAGGTTGAAACACCCTGAACTAAAGTGACTTCTTTCTTCTGAGTAACAGGGCTCCTTCAGCATGTGTTACAGGACCTAAAAGTCCCTTTGTGGCAGATACTTTCAGCTTTCTTTGGCCTTCCTGTTAAAAAAAAAAGTCTCCTCTGCTCGCCCCTATGGAGGGCATGCTGAGGTCACTGGTTAGGGAAGGGCCAGCTCCACCTTACTTCAAGTGCTACTTATTTAAGCTTTTTTTTAAATTAATTTTTATTGGAGTATAGTTGCTTTACAATGTTCTGTTAGTTTCTACCGTACAGCAAAGTGAATCGGTCATATGTGCACATATATCCACTCTTTTTTAGATTTCCTTCCCATTTAGGTTACCACAGAGCATTGAGTAGAATTCCCTGTGCTATACAGTAGGTTCTCATTAGTTATCTGTTTTATGCATAGTAGTAGTGTATGTGTGTCAGTCCCAATCTCCCAATTCATCCCACCCCCCCTAAGCATTTTGAAAGGTAATTTTAGCATTATTCTGCATTTGTACCCTGCCAACAGACTGGAACACATTTTAGGCAAAAGTACGTTTCCTTTTTCAGAGGACCAGAGTGGTTCCCCGGAATTTTTGCAAACCTGTGTAACATGCCTGTTGTCCTGTTTAAGAAATCTAAGTTGTCCTTGGGTTAGTGATTTGTATCACATCTTAGGAGCGTCCAGCTCAGTAGATGCAGCTGCATGCCCACAGCGAGAGGAGGAGGGACAGGGACGGGAACTCCCCAAGGCTTCCGGCAAAAATGATTTCAGTATTTTTTAAAATGCCTATTTCTAGACACAAGCCAACCTTATCTGGTACTCAACTGACGATTGAGCCTCGGAGGATAATTTTATATAATAGTCAATTTTCATCTTTCCCAGAGACTCCCAGTCTTTACATGAAGCTTGTATAGCCTCGTCTCCTTTAACCTAGTTCAGATTTGCCTTAAGAATTTATCTTGATTTATGTCCAAGAAATACCCATATGTTCTAATAAACTCCTTAACTTGAGTGAATTTGAGCTTAAATAATGGCATATTGATTTCCTTCTCCAGAGTGCATGGGTTTCTGAGAAGAGCCAAGCACCATGCTGTAGGAGAGGCCAGTGGTCAGATCATGGAAGCTGGAAGGAAGAATTCTTTTGTTCTGTTTTTTTCATATCTTTTTTTTTTTTTTTTTTGGAGTATAGTTGCTTCACAATATTATGTTTATACTGTACAGCAAAGTGAATCAGCTATACCTACAATCCCACTACTGGGCATATACCCAGAGAAAACCATAATTCAAAAAGACATATGCACCCCAGTGTTCATTGCAGCAGCTATTTACAGTAGCCAGGATGTGGAAGCAACCTAAATGTCCATCATCAAAGGAATGGATAAAGAAGATGTGGTACATATATGCAATAGAATATTACTCAGCCATAAAAAGGAACGAAATTGGGTCATTTGTAGAGACATGGATGGACCTAGAGACTGTCATATACAGAATGAAGTAAGTCAGAAAGAGAAGAACAAATATCGTATATTAATGCATATATGTGGAATCTGAAAAAATTGGCATAGACAATCTTATTTACAAAGCAGAAATAGAGACACAGATGTAGAGAACAAACATATGGATACCGAGGGGGAAAGTGGGGTGGTGGGATGAACTGGGAGATTGGAATTTACATATATACACTATTGATACTATATATAAAATAGATAACTAATGAGAACCTATTGTATAGCACAGGAACTCTACTCAGTGCTCTGTGGTGACCTAAATGAGAAGGAAATCCAAAAAGGAAGAACTCTTTGTGTAGAAGGATTTGTGCTAACTTTCTGCCCTTTCGGGGTATTAGCACTGAGCAGGCTATCAATGTCATTCATTCATTAACATTAATGATGTTAATTAACATCATTTTTTAATTCATTTACTTATTTTTGGCTGCGTTGGGTCGTTGGGTCTCTGTTGCTGCGCGCGGGCTTTCTCTAGTTGCGGCGAGCGGGGGCTACTCTTCGTTGCGGTGCGCAGGCTTCTCATTGCAGTGGTTTCTCTTGTTGCGGAGCATGGGCTCTAGGTACACAGGCTTCAGTAGCTGTGGCACACAGGTTCAGTAGTTGTGGCTCACGGGCTCTAGAGCGCAGGCTCAGTAGCTGTGGCGCACGGGCTTAGTTGCTCCGCGGCATGTGGGATCTTCCTGGACCAGGGCTCGAACCCGTGTCCCCTGCATTGGTGGGTGGATTCTTAACCACTGCGCCACCAGGGAAATCCCAACATCATTAACATTTATTGATGTTTACAGCACTCCAGACACCTTACTAAGTGCTTTGCCTACAGGAAGTCCTTTAAACCTCACCACAACCATATGATGAAGGTTGCGGCATTAGATGAAGACACTGAGGCCCAAGAGGCCCACCGAGGCGGGGAATCACACCGTTGGGAAGTGGCAGAGCTGGGATTCTGACCCAGACTCTGTCTTCAGAGTACACACACACCAACCACACTGCATCTCACTGCGCCGGTTGATGTGGTGGATGAGATGGGAAACCCAGCAGGGCGTCCAGCAGAACACAGTCCTGGTCTCTGAGGAGCTGATGTTCCAAGGCCTCTGTTTGTAAGTTTAACTGCTTGGATATTACAAACACCTGAGTTAGAAACAATCATTATCAGATTTCTTACACTACCTTGGTAGGGCTGTACCCTCAGAGCCTTTCCAGACTAGCACAGACATTCAGAAGTCGAGGAAAGGAACAGTGACTGGCAGAGAAGATGTAAGAGGAAGCGAGCAGATGCCGAGGTTGGGCCAGTAAGCGCTTGTGGTTTGTGCCTTCATTTTTCCACTTTAATACACACCTTAAACGTCACCAATTTGTAAATGCTGAAGAGGGTGTGGAGAAAAGGGAACCCTCTTATGTTGTTGGTAGGAATGTAAATTGGTGCAGCCACTATGGAGAACAGTATGGGGGTTCCTTAAAAAACTTAAGACAGAGTTACCATGTGATCCAGCAATCCCACTCCTGGGCATATATCCAGAAAAGACAAAACCTCTAATTCAAAAAGATACATGCACCCCCAATGTTCACAGCAGCCCTATTTACAATAGCCAAGACATGGAAGCAACCTAAGTGTCTATCAACAGATGAATGGATAAAGAAGACGGGTGTGTGTGTGTGTGTGTGTGTGTGTGTGTGTGTGTGTGTGTGTGTGTGTGTGTGTGTGTGTGTGTGTGTGTGTATAGGAATATTAGCCATAAAAAGGAATGAAATAATGCCATTTGCAGCAACATGGATGAACCTAGAGATTATCATACCAAGTGAAGTAAGTCACACAGAAAAAGGCAAATATCATATGATATCGCTTATATGTGGAATCTAAAAAAAATTATACAAATGAACTTATTTACAATAGAGAAATAGACTCACAGACATAGAAAACAAACTTACAGTTATCAAAGGGGAAAGGTGGGGAGGGAGGGATAATTTAGGAGTTTGGGATTAACAGATATACACTACTATATGTAAAACAGATAAACAATAAGGACCTACTGTATAACACGGGACTACATTCAAGATCTTGTAATAATCGATAATGGAAAAGAACGTGAAAAAGATATTTATATAGATATAGATATTTATAGATATAGATATCTGAATCACTTTGCTGTACACCTGAAACTAACAACATTGTAAATCAACTATACTCCAATTTTTTTAAAAAAGGCACGAATTCGTGACTTCTTTAGAGTCCCACACTTGCTCCTGCCTCAGGGCCTTTGCCCCTGCTGTTCCTCTGCCTGGAAGGCGCTTTCTCTAGATTGCTTCATGGCTAGTTCCTCCTCCTGGGTTCAACCGAAACACTAACTCCTTGTGCCTTCTTGGTGTCCTCCTCAGAGCTCACCACCATCTGTAATGATCTGTTTGATATGTCTCCCCCCACTGAAATGGGGGAATGGAGTGGGGACAGGAACCAGGGTTGTTTTGTTTATGACGGTCTCACCAACCAGAACACAGTACCAGGTATAAAATACAGTGAATTTTTGGTGAAAGAATGTAGGGATTTTCAAAATGTTTTTTTAGTTCTTTTATTTATTTTTAATTTAATTTATTTATTTTTGGCTGTGTTGGGTCTTCGTTGCTGCGCGCGGGCTTTCTCTAGTTGCGGTGAGTGGGGGCTACTCTTCGTTGTGGTGCGTGGGCTTCTCATTGCAGTGGCTTGTTGCAGGGCATGGGCTCTAGGTGCACGGGCTTCAGTAGTTGTGGCACACGGGCTCAGTAGTTGTGGCTCACGGGCTCTAGAGTGCAGGCTCAGTAGATGTGGCACACGGGCTTAGTGGCTCCACGGCATGTGGGATCTTCCCAGACCAGGGCTTGAACCCGTGTCCCCTGCATTGGTAGGCAGATTAACCACTGCACCACCAGGGAAGCCCCGGGATTTTTTTTTTTTAAGTGGAAATTCTAGGGTGATCATGGGACAGTTCACAAACCCAGAGGAATTTGGTAATTTCCTGTGCTTTCTTGAGTTGCTGGCAATTCCACTCTCCATTTGCCTTGCTCAGCTTGAAGAGGAAGCTGCCACCCAAAGACCCCACTTGCCCTCTATACCTGCCATGGTGGAAATTAGCACTAGGTACCTGCTTCCCCTGAGAGCATTCAGGAAGATGCTGAGTCCTCAACTCCAAAGGTGCCCAAAGGGCTCTGGTTTGAAACTCCACACTCCCTGGATTCTTGCCGGCCTCACTTTCCCCTTCCTCTCCACCAAAGGAGGTGAGAAAGAGAACTTCATTTCTTCTGTTAGTCTTCCCTGTTGATCATTTGATATGCTCTTTGCCATTTCAGCCATTGTTCAGCCTTTTTTTTTTTTTTCCATTTCTGTGATAGCACCAGAGCAGTGATCAAATAGTGATCATTTACTGGATTTTTAATGTGCGAGGCATTTGTTCTGCATATATTATCCCCTTTAATTCTCACAACTACTCCATAAGGACATAAGATAGCTACCATCATCACACCCCCTTTTTTTTTTTTTGGCTGTGCAGCTTGTGGGATCTTAGTTCCCCAACCAGGGATCAAACCACTGGGCCGCCAGGGAATTCCCATCACACCCCATTTTTTAACATGGGGCTCAGAGAGTTCAAGGAACTTGCCTAAGGCCACACAGCTAGATTTGACGCCCTGCAGTCTGGCTCTAGAGCCTGCCTCTTAACCACTGCTGCACACCACTTATCAGTGCTTGTGAGAGCCGTCACCTCCTGTCCGCATGCCTCTCCTCCACTACACCTTTTTTTGGGGAGGTGGCGGGGGGCCATGTGGCTTGCGGGATCCTAGTTCCCTGACCAGAGATCAAACCCCGGGCCCTTGGCAGTGAAAGCTCAGAGTCCTATCTACTGGACTCCCAGGGAATTCCCTCCACTGCATCATTGATGCTCCCTTCAGTCCCTCCCTAAGGAGGGATCTCACACAAGGGAAGGGCTATTTAATGTGCTGGAGAGCAGACAGATGGACGTATTGATAGATCATTGTGGCACTGGCTCCAGAGGGCAGAGAGCACAGCCCACTACTGACATCTGCTGGCTATGGGGCAGAAATACAACCGTGGGCTCATGCAGTTAAGTCTACATATTTCAAAGTTATATGTCAAGCTATAAGCTTTCGAATAAAACAGACCCTAACCTCCTTCCTTGATAAATACCTTTGTAATACCTGCAAGTCCAGGTTCAAAAGTTGAATTCTCAGGCTCCCCAGAGTTCCCCATGCCAGAACAGAGCAGTGGGGGGAGAATTGGCCTTTGTCCTGCACCCTTTCTCCTCCCCCCTCAAGCCTCAACTTGCACCACAGGGCTTTGAATGTGTGTGTGGATATCCAGCTCTGTCCAAACCCGCTGCAGGGGCTTCCCTGGTGGCACAGTGGTTAAGAATCCTCCTGCCAGTGCAGGGGACACAGGTTCGAGCCCTGAAGATCCTACATGCCACAGAGCAGCTAGGCCCGTGCGCCTAGAGCCCGTGCTCCGCAAGGAGGAGTAGCCCCCGCTCGCCGCAACTAGAGAAAGCCCGCGTGCAGTAACGAAGACCCAACGCAGCCAAAAATAAATAAATAAATTTATTTTTAAAAAAAAAACAGCTGCGAACACGCTGCCTCCCAGTCACACTTCCAGCTTAGAGGCGCTCACGCCAGCTGTGTATTTGCTCTCAGAAATAACCCAGGCAAGAGATTTCCAGAGACCCTGGAAGAGAGCTCAGGGCCTGAGGGTGAGGACTTCCCGGGTCCTGCACAACTGGAATGTGGTCTGAAAGGGGGTGGCACAGGTTCGGGTGAGCACGGAAGGGAACCCACTTGGCCTGTGGACCCCTGGCCTGTGGGCAGGGAGTGGCTGGAGGAGGGCCAGCGTGGAGTCCTCTAAGGCACAGTGGCCAAGGTCCAAAGGCTTGCCCAGCTCTAAAGTAGCACACCTGGGAAAACAGAGGACTGGGGACAATGGGAGGGCATCAAGAATACACTCCCACCGGTCACAACAGATGGTCATAACAGCTAACACTGTTGGGCGCTGCTTCCCCGGTGCCCTTCTGTGGGCTTCATATATATTGGCTCTTTGATCCTCACTACCACCCTGAGGCAAAATAACATTATTACCCGGATGTTAGAGATTAGGCAACCAAGTTATAAGTAACTTGCCCAGTGTCACACAGATGGCATTGGGGTCTTAACCTCGGTAGTCTGGCTCAAATCCATGTACTTAACTAGCATGATACAAAAGGATGAAAGAATTCTGGCAATAAAGGGATGCTGAAAGATATGTCAGTTGTATCTCAAGGACTTCCCTGGTGGCGCAGTGGTTAAGAATCCGCCTGCTAATGCAGGGGACACGGGTTTGAGCCCTGGTCCAGGAAGACCCGCATGCCACGGAGCAACTAAGCCCGTGCGCCACAACTACTGAGCTGGTGCTCTAGAGCCCGCGAGCCACAACTACTGAGCCCACATGCCTAGAGCCTGTGCTCCGCAACAAGAGAAGCCACCGCAATGAGAAGCCTGCGCACCGCAACGAAGAGTAGCCCCCGCTCACCGCAACTAGAGAAAGCCCGCACGCAGCAACGAAGACCCAACACAGCCAAAAATAAATGAATGAATACATTTATTTTAAAAAATTATATCTCAATAAAATGGGGAGGGGAAGAGCCAGGAAATTGTTAACAGAAAGAAAGTAGGTCCAACCGTACTGATACCAGACAAGAATTGGAAGAGGAAAGCTTTGAAAGGGCCAAAGAGGAATATTTCACATTATCAAATGGTAGGCTTCATCAGGAAGAAAGGGCAGGAACCCTTTATCCACCTAACAGCTTCAAACTATAAATCAAAAGCTGACTGAAGTACCCTTTAACAATGACAAAGCCAGAACCACGATGGGAGACTCACACGCCTCTCAGAGAACATCAGATAAAGAACATTTAAAAAATAATAACATAAAGGGCTTAAATATTCAATATATTATCTACAGCTAATGTCCTGATTAGTGAAAGACCAAAAGCTGTTTGTACCATGTGAATTTTCTACCATGTGCACAAGAAAGAAAGGTGCCTCCGTTTAAAAAAAGGTAAGAAACAGCAATCTGACACGTCTCAATTTTAGCTGTCAACAATTTTCTGCATCTCAGCTGGGCTTTAAAAGTGAGATAGAACCAAAAGAAGACTTCTTCTTTCCAAGCACAGCCAGATGTGTCCATGGCCTTCTGAATCCAAATAAAATGTAAGAGTATCTTCCTTTTTTCAGAAAATCTTTCCATACAGTATATGCATTGTTTTATCAGGGTTTGGAAAGAAAGAAAACTACATGCATACTCAGTTCCAGCTCCTGAAAATGGCTGAATTATTTTCCTTGGTTTCCAGCACAGCAGCAGTTGTGGGAAACCTAAGAGTGTGTGTACGTGGCAGGAGGGAGGATGGGGATACCCAGGGAATCTTCATGGATCCCCCACACCCCACAGAGGATGGAGAGAGAGGACCCACAAGCCTTTCTGTGGCCCTCACCCCTGTAGTTCTTGAGGCTGCTACGGGTGAGGGGAGAGCGCCCCGCTGGAGCCACGTCCACAGACATGATAACCTGGGCACATCTTGAGGGCTTCCTACAGAAACGGGCAGTGATGCTAGGCAGACACAAGATGCCAGCCAGCTTCCTTCCTGATTGGCTCTCGGAGATGAAAAACTGTTAAGTCATCAGGGTTGCTCTCCCCAGGACTAGAGGAAGATGTCCAGGAAAGCAGACTAGTATGATCAAGATGATTGCTTATACTGTTGCTGCGATGATGAAAATATATCTTTTCCACCAGTGTCCTAATAATGTACACCTTTCTCAATGGACTTCACCTATTTATATAGAGCATTGAATTCAACACTCAACAAATATTTATTGAACAGCTACGCTGTGCTAGGTGCTGGGGGTATAGCTGTAAATAAGAGAAAGTCCTTGTTTTAATAGCGTCCTTAGGCAGGTGTGGGAGGGACAATTGAAAAAGACAATTGGGGACTTCCCGGCAGTCCAGTGGTTAAGACTCCGGCCTCTTAACGCAAGGGCCACAGGTTCGGTCCCTGGTTGGGGAACTAAGATCCCGCATGCTTCACAGTGCGGCCAAAAAAAAAAAAAAAAGGAGACAATTGCAGGGAGTGATAAATGCTGTGAAGAAGATGATATAATGGAGGTAGGGCTGTCAGATAAAATACAGGACACTTGATTCAATGTGAATTTCAGATAAACACTATGATTTTTTTAGTGTAACTATGTCCCATGCGATATTTATACTAAAAAATCATGCATTGCTTTTCTGAAATTCACATTGCACCAGGTGTCCTGTATTTCGTTTGCTAAATCTGGCAACCCTAAATGTCTTGTTATTGGGTGGTGAGGAGTGGGTAATTTCGTTTGGAAAAGAGTGGAAGGCCTCTTTGAGGAGGTGACATTTGAGCTGGAATCTGAAGGTGCAGAAAAGCCAGTCTTTCAAGGATCTAGAAGGGCCTTCCAGACAAAGAGGGAAGAGCATGTAGGAATGAGGTAGGAATAAGCTTGGAGCTTGGAAGAACAGAAAGGAAGGTAGGGTGGCTGAGCTGAGTGAGGGTGGAGGGAAGCAGAAAGGAAGGTGATGAGTCAAACGGGTTGGCAGGAGTCAGATCTTGTGGGGTTTGTGGACTATGATGAGAGAGGTTGAGTAACTTTACCAAAAACTTATAACTACAACCCTTCTACTCAAACAGAGCAACTTTTTACATTTTATACATAGGAGTTGCTTTTACATGTCTGTAGCCAGGGTGCAGTCAAAGATAAACACAGCCAGACATTGTTAAAGTGGTAAAAACAGATTTTGTTCTGTAATTACTGGTGGGGAAAGAGCTGAGCTCATTCTGGACTTGTGCGGAGGTGATTGGATGTTTTAAAAGGAGAATGAGGGAGTAAGGAAAGAACAGGGGCTCAAGTGAAAAGTTAGAGAGTTGGTCAGTGTAAATGTGATGAGGCCAGCAGTGTCTGCTAGCTGGGAATTACCAAAGTTAGGCTTCTAGCCTCCCACAGAGACTGGGAGACAGAGACCCTACCTTCCTGATGATTACATTTCAAAGGAAGGGCTTTCAGGTCCTTAAGAAAGACATTGCTGAAGTGTAGGAGATACGTATACCTCTCAAAAGGACAGAGGAAGGAGTTCACAATTGTAAGCCCTTTTCAGTAAATGCTTTAAGAAAGGGAGGTTGGAGCCCATCCTCAGATCTTGGTTAGAAAAAAACAGTAAATTCTCCTGGTGGCACTGAGTTTTCTCAGGCAGTCGTGAGGGGGTGGGGACACTGGGGTCACCCTAGGGACACAGCCTTGTGTTGCTAGAAGCCATGTTCGAGATTGGTCAGCGCTTAGTGTAGAAGTTTGGACGGAGTCACCACGGGCTGAGAGCTCTGCTGTCCTCAGTGCCTATATCCTTTTGTTCCTATATTTGTTTCCTCGAATGATGACCAAATAGCATGACTTTCAGTCCCAGAAGTAGCAAGCTAGCAATTCCAAGGGATGGGCTCTGAGGGGAGACAGCTGAGCCTGTTGAGGGAGGCAGAGGAGGTGGCCAAAACTGAGGGTTGGGATTTCCATAAGTCACCATTGGTTCCTCTTTCCCACACTCAGTGTGACATAAGATCCTATGGGCTCTAGCTCTAAAATATATCCTGAAGCTGTCCACTTCTCTCCACGTGCACTGCTATTCACCCTAGTCCAGGCCTAACGTCTCTTTCCTGGATGCCTCCAGCAGCTTCCTCACTGGTCTCCCTGCTTCAAGGTCTTTCCCCCATACAGTCCAAGCAGCAACTGGTGGACCTTTTAAAATATAAATTTGGTGGTCATCCTGTAATGGGTGCACTTAAGACATAACACTGGCTTAAGAGGCCTGCATCATCTGGCCCCTGCCGACCTAACTTCATCTCCTGCCATGCTCCACTTTATTTTTTAAGCCCCAGCCTAGCCCAGTCCTGCCTCAGAGCCTTTGCTATTAGCATCCCCTCCTCCTGGAACGGTCTGCAGGCTGATCCACAGGTGTCTCCTTGTTGAAATTCAAGTCAATTGTCACTTGTTTAGGGGTCTCCTCTGGCCATCCCACTGACATTCTACGTCACTGCTGCCACATCATTCTGTTTTTAAATCCTATGAGAAGACTCATAGCACTTACCAAATTTGAAATTATCTTGTTTATTCCGTTCCTCCCTCTAAAACATAAGCTCCATGAGGGGCAGGCAGTTCTCTTCGATTGGAGACGCTTTGGACATGACTTTGGGCAGTTCGTTCAACAGTTATATAAGACCTACTAGGTGCCTGACATCAAAATAGGCCACAATGCAGCGGCCACTCGCCAAATCTGTGCTCGTCTCAGAATCGGCATTGTGATGTCCGATGGAGCGTTCAAAGCCAAAGGGCAGGGCTTCCCTGGTGGCGCAGTGGTTGAGAGTCCGCCTGCTGATGCAGGGGACACGGGTTCGTACCCCGGTCCGGGAGGATCCCACATGCCGCGGAGCGGCTGAGCCCGTAAGCAATGGCCGCTGAGCCTGCGTGTCCGGAGCCTGTGCTCCGCAGCGGGGGAGGCCACAGCAGTGAGAAGCCTGCGTACCGCAAAAAAAAAAAAAAAAAAAAAAAAAAAAAAGCCAAAGGGCATTGTCGCTTGTGACGTCAGCACACACAGAGCGGGGCCGCGATTGGCGATTCCAGCCGAGGTGGAGCCGAGCGCCCTCGGCCCCGCCCCTTGCCTCGGCCCCGCTCACGCATGCGCCCCGACCACAGCCTCGCCGCCGCGCCATTTTGCCGGGGTTTGAATGTGCGGTGGAGCGGCAGCAGGGGTGGGTATTGCCGGCTACGGTCTGCGGCTGAGATTCCCTTCTCCGTACCCGTACCCCCACAAGGTAAGGCGCGGGCGTGCACGGCCTGGCACAGTGGCCTCTTGGGACCCGGCTGCGGGAGGGATGAGGCGCTCCCGGCACTTCCGAACGCTGGGAAGCAAGGACCGCACCTCTGGGCGAGAGCGGATTATGGGCCCGTGTCCCGGGCAGCGCCCTCGGGGAGGGTCTTCGCCTACGGGTCTCGTCTCCTCTCGGCACCCCAGGTCTGAGGCCCAGGCCCGGCGGCCCCCGAGCCTGCGAGGGGCGAGGGCTGCCCAGGCGCGGCCTAACCAGAGCGGCCCAAGCGCCCGCCCCTTCCCCTCCAGCACCGCGCTGATTGGCCGCGCCGCTCGGGAAGGCCGCCTCTCATTGGTGGCGCCCGCGCGTCCGTTCTCGGCGCTCCGGGCCACCCGCAACGCGAGCGGAGTGCGGCAGCCAGGCCTGTCCGGCGGCTGAGCGGGCTTGCGGGCAGCCGCCCCGACCGCTTCTTCCCCTGGCCTCACTTTCTCATTAAGGAGGCGGTGGAGCGGCACCTCCCAGTGCTTCAGCCTCCGCGACTGTAACACGGGCTTCGTGGTCTCACTTTGGTGAGTTGCTCGTGAAGATTAGCTTGTAGTCCGTGCACTGGGGAGTCCACGCACCTGCGCGGTAACACGGGGTCCGCCTCTTGGGGGAGACGCTATGGCGTGGTATACCGTTCGGAGCGTGGAATTCAGCGTTGGAATGAGAAGGCCTGAGTCCATTCCAGATTTAGCCTCTCCCTAGGGGTGTAGCTTAGGGCTGGTCTCTTCATCTCTCCGGCCTCCACTTCCTTATCTGCACAGTGGGGTTGAAAACATCTACTTCGTTAAGTGGCTGAGGATCCACAGAGTTACTGCCGTGGTTTACGGAGTCCCGTCGGTGGTGACCATTGTCCGCCTCTCCCATCTGTCTCTTCTCCTTAGCCACTGTAGCCATACTGCTGACCTTTCTTTTTAAATGTTCCGAGCTCATGTCCTCCATAAAGCGTTTGGACGCGCCATTCCTCTGCTTGGAAATTACCAGCATCAGGTCTTTGCTGGTTCCTGTCTTTCGAGTTTCACTCGCCTTACGCCTTTTTTGGCCAACCTCTCAAAAGATCTCTTTCCTTCAACTCTCCATCACATCACCCGAGGTTTAGTTACTTCACAGCTTTTATCATATTCTAGAATCACGTGTAGTTTGTTTATTGTCTTCCTCAACTGCTAGGATGTAAAAAAGCAAGGACCTCGCCTGTCTCATTACTGCTGTACGCAGATGGCTGTTGCTTGCCACGTGTTAGATGTGCAAGTATTATTCCTTGGAATAATAATGCACAGAAAGGGGATTTTTACTCTTAGATCCTAACAGTGCTCTTTTTCTCCTCCACTTGGGCCCCCATAGTCAAATTTTGGGCCCTTTTTTGTGTGTCTCCATATTTTTGCATAATTCTTGGGACTTGATCTACCCAGCCTCTTCCCTCTTAAGACCCTTTATCTTTCATTTCTTTACATCAATGCAAGAGAGTTCTCTCTCTCCTTCTGTTTACTTTGATTTTTGCTGGTTGGAGACTGGGATAGAGGGAAACCATTTCCTATATAGTATTAGATGGGTTTGGGGGCAGTGTTCTACCTTTGGTATTAATTTGTTCCTTTATTCATTTAATAACTTGTTTGAGCATCCACTTAATCTCTGAATACAGTGAAGAAACAAAAATGGACAAAGTCCCTTCCCTTGGGAAGCTTATATTCTAGTGGGGGAAAGAAACAAGAATACACATAAATGACCTAGATAATTTCAGATAGTGACAGATGAAGGCGACTTCTCTGAGGAGGTGGCATTTGAGCTGAGACCAGGAAAGATGAGGGAACAGAACATTCCAGGCAGAGAGAATAGAAAGTACAAAGGGCTCGGGACAGGAACTAGCCTGGAATATTTGAAGAAAATCCAACTTGCACAGAGTAGTATATGAAGGGAGAGGTATCCAGGGGCCAGATCACATAGGGCTTTGCAGACAATGTAAAAAGTTTGGATTTGCATCTCATTGGTATGTTCTTGTGATTAGAAAGCAGAGGGTGGGGCTTCCCTGGTGGCACAGTGGTTAAGAATCTGCCTGCCAATGCAGGGGACGTGGGTTCGAGCCCTGGTCCGGGAAGATCCCACATGCCCACTAAGCCCGTGAGCCAAAACTACTGAGCCTGTGCTCTAGAGCCGCGAGAGCCACAACTACTGAAGCCCGCGCGCCTAGAGCCCGTGCTCCGCAACGGGAGAAGCCACTGCAGTGAAAAGCCCGCGCACCGCAACGAAGAGTAGCCTCTGCTCTCTGCAACTAGAGAAAGCCCGCGTGCAACAACAAAGACCAACGTGGCCGAAAATAAATAAATTTTTTATTTTTTTTTTTAAAAAGCAGAGGGTGGATTGAGGTGTTGGGGTATGTTCTTGATGTGTGTGTGCACCAGATAGTTTTCATTTATTGGATCTCTTTCCCTTTCCCCAAATGTAGGGCTTCAGGAATGGTTCTCTAATGTGGAGGAAATATCTAAGGAAAAGGCACACATCTTGGATCAACTTATGTCACAGATGTCTGTGAGATGGCCTTGGAAAGCAAAGCTTTTATTCCAAAAATCTTCATCTGTAATTGAGGGCCAGTGAGAAGAGGCTAGACTTAGGCCCAGCCATTCTTTCAATAAGAAGAACTTGGGATTTAGATAAGTCTGTCATAATTGATTTATTGTGGTACATATTTTTTATTTTTTGTGTATTGGTAGGGATTTCCAAAAATAGCTCAGTGGAGAAGTAAAGTATCACGCCTTATTCAAAAGCAAAAGAGTGAATTTTTTCACTTCTAGTTTGAGTCTTTAAAGTCAGTAACACTTTTTACATTTATATATTGCTAACATTTCCAAGTGTCAAAGCCCCTTCACCTGTGGCAAATAAGATAATTTAATTAGACCTTGATCTTGCTGATATATTGTGAAAACCTGTGGAGTATTCTCTAAAATTACCTGATTGGTCATACTTTCCCAAATCAAGGCTAAGCTTATAAATTGGGTGTATAGGCATTGTCACTGAGGAGATAGA
Source organism: Aethalodelphis obliquidens (assembly GCF_003676395.1). Lineage (NCBI taxonomy): Eukaryota > Metazoa > Chordata > Mammalia > Artiodactyla > Delphinidae > Aethalodelphis > Aethalodelphis obliquidens. Next base: position 12,129,118 of record NW_020838001.1, on the reverse strand, counting down.
AAAAGGATTTGTTGACATTTAGTCCCTTAACTAACATTAAAAATATAGGACTTACATAGTATTTTAACTTTCAGGGTTGTAGCATGCATATTTATATCCTCCCCCCCAACGCCTCACAGTTTTTCCCCCTACACACTTTTTTTTTTTTTTTTAATTTAAACATAGTCCCACCCTAGCACTTCAACTTTGTTGTTTTCTGGGGTCACTCTGTCATGTGCTCTTAGAATCAGTTGTCTCCAGTTCTTCCTGTTTGTCACAGTCAATTGACCAAAATAAATGTGAAGACTGATAGTGCTTTTTTTTAAAATTTATTTATTTATTATTTATAGCTGTGTTGGGTCTTCGTTTCTGTGCAAGGGCTGTCTCCAGTTGCGGCAAGCGGGGGCCACTCTTCATCGCGGTGTGCAGGCCTCTCACTATCACGGCCTCTCGTTGCGGAGCACAGGCTCCAGACGCGCACGCTCAGTAATTGTGGCTCAAGGGCCCAGTTGCTCTGCGGCATGTGGGATCTTCCCAGACCAGGGCTCGAACCCATGTCCCTGCATTGGCAGGCAGATTCTCAACCACTGCGCCACCAGGGAAGCCCCAATAGTGCTTTTCGATGGGGAAAAAAAAATCAGTAAAGGGTATGTAGCCTTTGAAAATCGTACAACAAATATGTAGTAGGTACCCATCACTGTTTTAAGAGTCTAGGGAGATAGCAGTGAACAAAACACAAAGTCCCTGCTCACATGGAGCTTACAGTCTAATGGAGGGAAAAGCATAGTAAACAAGAAAGCAATTCATATGCCTGATAAAATTGACTTGGAAAAACAGAGTAAGAGAATGGAGAGTGGCTGAGGTGGGTGCTCTTTTAGATATGATGGTCCAGGACAGCGCCTCTAAAAAGAGATGACATTTGCAAAGACCTGAATGAAGTGGGCAGTGAGCCACAAAGCTCTCCAGGGGCAGAGATATCCAGGCAGACGGGACAGTAAGCGCAAGCCTCCGAAACAAAAGTGCTAGCACTGGCAGATATGAACAGTAATACAGGACAGATTTCAAATTCACATCTTTCTTCAAGCATTTTTGAATGAACAGAAACTAATTATGGCAGTAAGTTGGTCACTGTTTATCTGACAGGTGTAACTGAGTTACTACATTATGTCGGGCCTGCTAGTAACTGATCCGCAGAGAATAGTCTCCAATCCAAACTGGATCCATGTTTTAGCTGGTTCGCTGACATATTGTCTTAGCCATTAGTTCATGCAACAAATGCTTAATGAATGTCTGCTGTGTGCCAGGCAGTGTTGAAGGTCCTGGGTATACGGAGAGGAAGACCTACAAAGTCTCTGCCCTAAGGAGCTTACAAATGAGATAACAAGTCAAAGATCTCTCAGATGAGGATAAATGCTATTAACAGTACAATAGGGATGAGGTAGATGATAGTCACGGAAGGCTCTTGAGGATTTGACAGTGTGCTGACAGCTGAATGATACCTGATATCAAATTGGAAGGAAGGGCGTTATCACAGGCAGAGAGAACTGTCTTTGTCTGGTTTGAGGAACATAAAGAAGGCTTTGGGGGCTGGAACATAGGGACAAGAAGAAGGTAGGAGACAAGGTTGACAGGTGCCAGATTGCATGGGACTCTGTCATGAAGAAAGTAAAATGCAGATTTATTGAGGAGTGTCTTTAAAAACTGAACAAAATAGATCCAGTTAACATCTATAATCCCCTCAACACACACACAGTTTAACGTGTTGCCTTGCATAAATCCCAAAAGGTAGAATAATTTGCATGTGGCAAAGTTTTTTTTTAGCTCATATATACTGATGTAAATGGTTTTGTTTGGCACAGCAAACTTTCATGATTTCATAACAGATTCAGCATTGCAACACAAAAAAGAATGGGAAATGAATTGATTAAATCACTGCTTTCCAACATGTGTTCCATAATAAAGTGGTTCCGTGGGCAAGTGATGGGAGGAACTCGATTAAAGAACGTTAAATGGATAACTTACTCTTTGAGTTCCTAAAGGCTTTGAAGTGAATCTCCAAAAGAGGGGGAATATGATGCGTAGCATTTTCCAAACTTTTGGTATAAAAACCAGAAAGAGTAGCCTCTTGATAAATTATGTGTGTGGTTAAGCAGGGCTTGGTATTCGTGCCCATAGAGTGGTTTGCCCTGGGTCAAAGGAGGTGAATATATAGGTGGGGGAATCTACTAAATCAGTCAGCATATTGGCTTCCCTTATGATAAAAACGACTGTACTGAGGAGAATACAAAGTTTCAAACAGATCAGTCTCCTTAGCAGGTTGTGGTTTCTGGCTGTGGAGGAGTACTCCGCACAAGCACAGCATTAGCTATAGCCCTTTATAAAATCTTCCTAGCTTTTTTTTTTTTTTTTTTAGTGACAAGACGACGTCTTATGGCTTTTTTTGTTTGGATCAGTCTTGTTCAAAATCTCAGTCATCTTTGACTTCTTCCTCTCCCTTCTTCTAATCTGGCTGTCTTTTCACGTCATCCTTTCTATCGCTGTCGCTGGTGCTTCCGCTCTAGTTCAGCCCTCTGTCGTTATTTCCACTTGAGAGGCAGCCTTGGGTAGTAGGAATAGGGTAGATCTATAGGGTCAGACTGATTTGAATCTAATCTTTATTAATTGTATGCTTGGGGAAAGTTAGTTAATCTCTCAGAGTTGCCTTCCTTGATTGTAAAATGGTTATTGTGTGAAATGATGTGAAGCGTATCTTCTAGCACTGTGCCTGGTTCATGTTTGTGACCCTTCCCCCATTTTACAAAAGTGTCCTAATCTTCTGTTCTCTTCCTCGACTCCAGTCTGTAAACCATTACCAGCCCAAAGTACATATATTCCACTTTCATTAAGTTTTTACCCATTTCAATAAACCTTTAGTGCCTTCCTCTTGTACATTAAATCATGAAATTCTTCAGCTAAGTATTGGGGAACCTATATGATCTGATCTCAGCCTCCAAGTTCACTGTTCCCCAAAGGAGCTATGGATTCTTCCCATCTCTGTACTTTGCTCATACTATTGCCTGTATGAGATGGGTCCTCGTTCCACTTGGCCTATCCAAATCTATGTATCCTCTGGGAAGTCTTGGACCACAAATACTCCAGTGACTCTCTTAACCTAGCAGTTAAGTCGCTGTCTGTGTGATTCATTTGGCACTTACACTCAAAAGTGTTTCAGAATTCAGATTTTTTTTCTTTTGAAATGCACTTGCTGTAGATTATACAGCATCCCCAGTAGGGCATGGGGTATCGCCCCGCAATCAAATACATTATTTAGTAAAAAATTTACATACTAAGTGAGATATTCATATTTACAGCCTCGGACAGTTCAGGCCAGGTTTTGTTGCCAAGTGAGTTTGCCAAAAACTTGTTAAAAAAAAACTCAGTTTGTAGATGTTTGGATCTCAGAACTGCAGGAAAGGGATTATAGGTCTGTAGTTGGTATTTCAGTTTTATCTTGTCTTCCAACTAGGCTTTTATTTTTATTTTATTTTTTTTTTTTTTGGCTATGTCGGGTCTTAGTTGCGGCACTCAGGATCTTTTGTTGTGGCTCACAGGCTTCTGTCTAGTTGTGGTGCCATGGGCTTAGTTGCTCCATGGCATGTGGGATCTTCCTGGACCAGGGCTCGAACCCATGTCCCCTGCATTGGCAGGTAGATTCTTAACCACTGCGCCACCAGGGAAGTCCTCCTCGTCTTTTTGATGATCACCATTCTAACAGGTGTGAGGTGTTAATCTCATTGTAGTTTTGATTTGCATTCCCTCATGTTTAATGATGTTGAGCTCCTTTTCATGTACCTTTTGGCCAACTGTATGTTTTCTTTGGAAAAATGTCTGTTCAGCTCTTCTGCCCATTTTTCAATTGGATTTTTTTTCCAAGTTGTATGAGTATTTTTTATATATGTTTTGGAAATTAACCTTTTTATCAGATATGATTTGAAAATATTTTCTCCCATTTGGTATGTTGTCTTTTCATTTTGTTGATGTTTTCTTTTGCCATGCAGACACTTTTTAGTTTGATGTAGTCTCACTTGTTTATTTTTGCTTTTGTTGACTTTGCTTTTGGTGTGGAAAATTGCTTTTTAATTATAATCACAGCTGTCATCTTATGAACCCCAAAATTATCTTCCCAGGTACAAATTCTCAGTATGTAGTTTGCTGTCAGTACCTATGGTTGCATGTTGTACACAAAGGAATGTATTCTAGTTTTTTATCTCAGAACTCTGTGGGATCCTTAGAATTAAGGATGCTTAGAATTTTAATTTTTTACTGTGGGGCTTTAAAAAAATAAACCTAGTGATTTGTGTTTTTAACCCTTAGCTTATGGTATGTTTTTCCTTCTTTGTCTCAAAATTATCCCACTACTGTTTCAAAAAAGCCCACCTTATCTTCTGGAACCTTGTCTCAGCTAAGAGTAAGCAAGGCTTATAGCCCACACATAAAATGTAACAAGTAGATGACTTTCAGAGAGAGGGACACCCGTAATATAAAATGATTCTTTTATGTAAATCACTGCGTCCCCATGTGACCAATTACCCAAACCTCATTTTTTGTTTTAGGTTCTGTGGCAATGGAGCTCAGCGATGCAAATTTGCAAACGCTAACAGAATATTTGAAGAAAACTCTTGATCCTGATCCTGCCATCAGACGTCCAGGTAAAGAAAATAAATACTGTTTTGTGATTGATTTATTCTTAAAGGACAGGTGAGGGAAACGTTTGTGCAATATGCCTGTTTGTAAATAAAATTTTGAATTCTTAGGCATAGTTTATTTTTCATTCTCTAGCCATAAAGTCTTTAGTTGGCTGCTTATAGCTGCTATAACATATGGTGGCATGGGGTTTTTTTTGTTTTTGGTTTATTTTTTGAGTAAAATAGCTTTTATCCCTTCTGGGGTAAAAAGGACTAGTAAGTTTAGGATGCTTTGTCCCTTGACCTTTCTGAAAATCGCTATACACCTGCCTGTTTTAGAGATAAAATAATTAGGGCAGAGAGGTAAGAGTTAATTGCCTAAAAAGTGATTAAGTGAATGAAACTAGGTAATCAGACACTGTCTCTTAAATCACCATGTTGGGTTTGATTTAATTAATATATTTTAAGATCTAGGGTTCCTCCTACTCTCTCCCCCCTTCCAAATTTGACCAGTTTTCATTAGAAACTTAGTATAAGCTTAGAATTATAAACTCAGATGCCCACAGGAGTCACACGTAAAGGTAAATGAAGGAGGCAGGCCAAGGGGGTTAAGTGCCTTGGTTAAGGGGCAAATATTATTTGGAACCAGCTAACTCTGGGGGAGTCACACCAGTCTTTCAAGATCAGATTTCCAGCTTTGCTTGAAAAATAAGTATATTTATATGAAGTGTTCTCATTTTTTTTTTTTTTTAATTTTTATTTATTTATTTATTTTTGGCTGAGTTGGGTCTTTGTTGCTGTGCGCGGGCTTTCTCTTGTTGCGGCGAGCGGGGGCTAGTCTTCGTTGCAGTGCACAGGCTTCTCATTGCGGTGGCTTCTCTTGTTACGGAGCACGGGCTCTAGGCGCGCGGGCTTCAGTAGCTGTGACACGTGGGCTCAGTAGTTGTGGGTCGTGGGCTCTAGAGCGCAGGCTCAGTAGTTGTGGCACACGGGCTTAGTTCCTCTGTGGCATGTGGGATCTTTCCGGACCAGTGCTCGAACCCATGTCCCCTGCCTTGGCAGGCGGATTCTCAACCACTGAGCCACCAGGGAAGCCTGTCCCTCTCATTTTTAAATGATAGCAATTAACTTCAAAAATTTTTGAAACACCGTGCAAACCAAATAAATTTCCGGGGGCCATGTGTGTCTTGTGGGTAGTAAGTTGATGATCCTTCTTGTAAGCCGTGTTAACCGGAAATGCTGATGTGCATTCTCATAAAGAGGATTTTGGAAGCACCCCATGAAGACCCAGATGAATGCATGCACATACATGTTATATTTATATGTTATATATAATACGTAGAATCGTACACGTGTTAATGCATCCATCCTAGTCTAGAGAGGCCTTTGTGATTTCTGTGAGGGAAAATTGTGATTTTCCTGTTAGTGCTTAGAGAAGTAATTTGTTCTTGGATAAAAGGAAATTAATGGCTCTAGTCTTAGACGTTCCCAGAAAGCCTCTGCCAACACTGTCTAATAAAAATTATTTTTAATAATTGTGTCTTTGTAAGGTTGACGTGCTGTTGTGTTATGAATCAGGGACAAAATGTGGGAATAAATTGTTGTTTCTGAGAAGAGTTAAGAACAGAGCATTTCCCAGGGGTTGCTGGATGTGAAATACTGACCAGCCGAACATTGACGCAGCCAAAGCCTTCTGTAAACCTCACAGACCATACAGAACCAGAGTGTGTCCCGTCCTGAAAAATATTTTCCAGTTCAGCATTCTTCATCCTCCAAGGAACCACATGGTAGACACAAAGCAGGGCGGCTTTGAGGGTGGAAGTTAAACTCTTGGGACTCAATTTGGAAAGAAGAAAGGTGTTAAATCATATTAAATCGTAGAAGATAATACATGCTAACAGCAGACCTTTTCAGTAAATATCAGAACCTTGGAATGGATGTGCCTTATGAAGAAGCTTAAGACAGGAAAAATTAGAAGTGCTATAAACCTTCATGGTGTGACCTGTGAACCTAGGAGATTTATTATCCCTAAGTGTAGTATGAGTTTAAAACGTATGGGTAAAATCTTTGTATAAATTTATTGCTGATATTAGAAATGTTTAATTCAAGAAGAAAACTGAGGGCTAGTATGGTAGAATAAGGACTGGACTAAAACGTTTACAGTGATGAAATCTTCTAGCTGTGTGATCTTACTTAACCTCAGTGGCCTCGTCTTTATTTTCTTTTTAACATCTTTATTGGAGTATAATTGCTTTACATTGTTGTGTTAGTTTCTGCTGTATAACAAAGCGAATCAGCTATATGCACACATATATCCCCATATCCCCTCCCTCTTGCGTCTCCCTCCCTATCCCACCCCTCTAGGTGGTTGCAAGCACTGAGCTGATCTCCCGGTGCTAAGCAGCTGCTTCCCACTAGCTAGCTATTTACACTATTTACATTTGGTAGTGTATATATGTCAGTGCTACTCTCTCACTTCATCCCAGCTTACCCTTCCCCCTCCCCGTGTCCTCAAGTCCATTCTCTACGTCTGTGTCTTTATTCCTGTCCTGCCCCTAGGTTCATTAGAACCGTTTTTTTTTTTTTTAGATTCCATATATATGTGTTATCATACAGTATTTGTTTTTCTCTTTCTGACTTACTTCACTCTGTATGACAGACTCTAGGTTCATCTACCTCACTACAGATAACTCAATTTCGTTTGTTTTTATGGCTGAGTAATATTCCATTGTATATATGTGAGTGGCCTTGTCTTTAAAATGAGGATAATACTACCTACCTCTCTGGGTAATAGTGACAACATATGTGAGTAAAGCACCAGATGCATATGGTTAATAATAATATGTATTAGCATAAATTAACTCATTTAATCTTAATCACAGTAGTATAAAAGAAATATTACTGCCATTACTAATAGTACTAATAGTAATCCTTCTGGAACAAGACGGGGTGTATGAATTTTGCCCTAAGGTCACTTAATCTCTCTGAGAAGCAGATTGTCCTTCACATGGGGTGATCATCTGATCAGGCCACCTTATAGGTTTGTGAGAATTGGGTGAGTTAACAGATGGTAAAGTGATCTGAAAACCGAGGTATTATATAAATTTAATGTAACATCATATATAGTTCATTTAATAGATAAGAGAAGTGAGGCACTAAAAGTGATAGGTTCCCTAAGGGAAAAAATATCCTAATCTTTCCATGATGCTTCAGTGAGAGATATGCATAGTTCACATATTCATGAAGTCTTAAGATTAGTTTGTAATAACAAATCTTCTAACATGGAAATTGTTTTACAGCTGAGAAGTTTCTTGAATCTGTAGAAGGCAATCAGAATTACCCACTGTTGCTCTTAACATTACTGGAGAAGGCTCAGGATAATGTTATCAAAGTGTGTGCCTCAGTAACATTCAAGAACTATATTAAAAGAAACTGGAGAATTGTAAGTATTTTGTGAGTACATAGTTTAAGACCCTGCATGTTTATAAGATTGATATATGCAGTGTTCCTGAACGATTCAGGCACAGATTAAAGATAAAAGCAGGACCCTCCTCAACAAAATATTAAAAAGTCAAATCCAAAAATGTATCAAAAGTATAAAAATACCATGACCAAGTGGGATTTATCTCAGATATGCAAGGCTGGTTCAACATTCAAAAACCTATCGACTAAGAGAAGATAAATCACATTATTATATCATTAGGTGCAGAAAAAGCATTTGTCAAAGTCCAACTCCCATTCATGGTAAAAACTCAGTAAATTTGTAATAGAGAGGAGTTTTCTCGGCAATGTAAAGACTGTGAAAAATCTATAACTAACATCATACCTAATGGTGAGAAACTTGAAGCTTTCCCACCAAGATCAGTTACAAAGCAAGGGTGTCCCCTCTTACCACTCCTTTTCAACATTGTGTTGGAAGTCTTTTTTATTTTATATATATTCTTTTGCCATGGCATGTGGACCTTAGTTCCCAGTCCAGGAATCGAACCTGTGTCCTCTGCATTGGAAGCACGGAGTCTTAACCACTGGACCACCAGGGATGTCCTTGATAATGCAGTAAGAAAAGGAAATATACCATTTGGAAAGACATAAAACTGTCTTTGTTCTCAGATGACATGATTGTCCGTGTAGAGAATGCAAAAGAATTGACAAAAGTTAAACAGGGGCTTCCCTGGTGGCGCAGTGGTTGAGAGTCCGCCTGCCGAGGCAGGGGACACGGGTTCGTGCCCCGGTCTGGGAAGATCCCACATGCCGCCGAGCGGCTGGGCCCGTGAGCCGTGGCCGCTGAGCCTGCGCGTCTGGAGCCTGTGCTCTGCAACGGGGGAGGCCACAACAGTGAGAGGCCTGCGTACTGCAAAAAAAAAAAAAAAGTTAAACAGGACGTTTTTTATTTAAATTCGTATCAGTTAAGTCAGCTTCATAACCCAGGTTGCTAGAGACTGTGAGACTTTGTTTTAACATCCAGTTTGGTTGAAATTTAACTTTAGCTTACTATCTACTGAAGAGACATTACATGGGAAGATACAGTCTAAATGAGTAATTGAAGCAATTTCTATTGTAAACAAGGAAGAATTATATAAAGCTGGAAAAAAACACATTTTATGTATATATATATGCATTGTACACATATATATGTGTAGAATGCAAAATAATTTAGATTTGAAGTTTTTGGTAAGGGATTTGTCCTGTGTCTTGTGGGATATGGGAAATATTTTCTAATCATAAGGTAAATCTTATTATGCTGCAAGTTTAATGATCAGTATAGCTATACATTGAGAAATGGGTATCTTCCCTACCTTAGCTTCTTCCCTACCTTAGCTTATGACAGTGGTTCTAAATTGGGGGTAGTTTTGCCAACCTGGGGATATTTAGAGACATTCCGGTTGTCCACGCTGGGGGTGGGGTGGGGAGGGTGTCTGGCATCTAGTGGGTAGAAGGTGAGGGTGCTGGGAACCATCCTACAGTGCACAAGAAAGATCCCCGTAACAAAGATTTATCTGACCCAAAATGTCAGTAATGCCGGGGTTGAGGTAACTCTGGGTTAGGATAAAGAAAAAAGTGAGAAATGTTTTTAGTAATAGCAGTAATGATACTTAGAAAGTATTAAAGTTGACAGAAATAGTCAGTTTTTCTAAAAAATCAGCTTTAAATCTGGTTAAATATTTATTTAGAATCTTTTTTCCTCATTCCATAGAAGAATTCAAAAACAGTAAATATTGTTTTTAAGCTTAAGTCAAGCATTCTCACATGTGGTGAAGAAATGACTTAGTGAATTTTAGAATGTTTAAAAATCCATTCATCTACTTGTAGACATGCAAGCCCTATCCCCGTCTTGATTTGTAAAACTAGTGAGATCCAGAATCTGTTTGGGCGATGTAGTCCTGGATGCATTCAAACTGGTAATGGTCAAGAAGTTTTCATTGAAAAGACCTTTCTTTGACTTAAGGTAACAGTCAAATTGAAGCTTTTGAAGATGAATATCGGCTGAGTAGCATATATGTATAAAGATTCCCCCCCCCCCCGCCCCGCGGTACGCAGGCCTCTCACTGCTGTGGCCTCTCCCGTTGCGGAGCACAGGCTCTGGACGCGCAGGCTCAGCGGCCATGGCTCACGGGCCCAGCCGCTCCGCGGCATGTGGGATCCTCCCGGACCGGGGCACGAACCCGAGTCCCCTGCATCGGCAGGCAGACTCTCAACCACTGTGCCACCAGGGAAGCCCAGAACTGAGATTCTTAATTGGCATCAGGGAGTCAGAGAAGCTCCTTAATTTGTATGTAAAATATTTGCATTTGGGAAGGAAGGTACATTTTTCTGCAGAAAAATGCTTCCATCAGATTATTAAAGGAATCTGTGACCCATTTATGTAGAATGAAGGCCCTACCTTCCTCTATTTTTCTTAGGAAACCAGGAAATGAGAAATGGTTCTATCTACAAACCCGTACAGTAATAGATATGGATTTATGTCACTTGCTTATTAATGTTTTGCTTTTAGGTTGAAGATGAACCAAATAAAATTTGCGAAGCCGACCGAGCAGCCATTAAAGCTAACATAGTGCACTTGATGCTTAGCAGCCCAGAGCAAATTCAGAAGCAGGTATGTGAGGCCCTGCTTGTTAGGTGGGCTTGTTTGTAGAGCTTTCAATCTAATTAGTCTCTTTCCTCCCCACAGTTAAGTGATGCCATTAGCATTATTGGCAGAGAAGATTTCCCTCAGAAATGGCCTGACTTGTTGACAGAAATGGTGAATCGCTTTCAGAGTGGAGATTTCCATGTTATTAATGGAGTCCTTCGTACAGCACATTCTTTATTTAAAAGGTATTGATATATAAATTCATATTTTTAAAATACTTGTTTCAGATATTTTTGCTTGTGTGTATTTTTGTGATTATGTCATTTTTTTATGATAATTCTAGAATAAGAGCATAAGCCTCTCATTATTGTGTTTGTTTCTTCTTAAGTGTAGGATGTTTATTTCATATTGCCCTATTACTTGTGAAATACCTGGTCTTGATAAACTGTGCTTGAATTCCCTTTTTATTTCAGAAAGCTATCTAGCCATAGATTTTTCTCTAATCTAGCCTTGAAGACCTAAAGTCAGTTAACCAAAATTTGTAAATTTGCTTCTTTTACCTTAATTTTCTAGATATCGCCATGAATTTAAGTCAAATGAGTTATGGACTGAAATTAAACTTGTTCTGGATGCCTTTGCTTTGCCTTTGACTAATCTGTTTAAGGTATGTGATAACATCTTGGTGGTATTTTTAAATTACTTAATATTTTAAAGTGCTTGAATATTTGTATAAATTTTGTTTAAGAGATTGCTTTGAAAGTGTATTTGATAGGTAATGGTTTAGAGCAGCATTTCTTTTGAAAAATTTCAAATCTACACCAAAATAGAGAAGCTGGTAGAATGAAATCCCATGTATTGACTACACAAGTTTAATGGTTACTAGAATTTTATTTCTTTTTAATTTGTTCTCTCCCTTTGATTTCATACGAATAGTTAAAAGCAAATCCCAGGCGTCTTATTATTTCACTCAAATATTTGAGTATGTGTCTCTAAAGGAATGGATCTGTATTTTGATTTGACTGTTTATGGAGTTTAATTTATATATCCGTACATCATCTTATAGCACATAAGGAACTTTCCTAGATATCTTTCTGAAACTCGTTTAAGATCGAAAGAGAAGTATTGTTAACCTTTTTTTCCAGATAAGGAAAGTGGAGGGTTCGGTATCACACAGCTAATAAAAAAGAGAGCCAGGCCTCAAACCTAGTTTTGCTAACTTGAGAAAAGCTGCTCATTTCCTGTTTTCAGAAAGGAAAGTTGTGTGATAATCACAACTTTCTAAATTACAGAGTATGCACAGGATTTTTCATGGTTAGGATATCTTACTGATAGTACATTTTTATTTTTAAAAATAAAATTGGACAAAATGTCAATATTTTTCACCTATTGGACTAGCAAAGATTTTTATTTCTTTTTAATGACATTAAAAGTTTTAGCCAGGAGCAGAGAGGGACGGGTGGGGGGAAAATGTTTTAGCCAGAGTCCAGTGAAATGAACACTAGTGTCCTGTCCATTGGGCTATAAATGGTACTAGCTTTCTGGAGTTGGACATTTCATTGAGAAAACCATAATATTCATATTTTCTAACTCCGGGATATACTTAGCAACGTTTGTTGAGTGTCTTTTACATTGTAGGTGTGCACAAATTACAAGGACCTTTTATGTATATTTTCTCATTTTATTCTCATATTTTATGAGGTAGGCATTATTCTTAATTACAGACAGATATGGAGATGGGGGCGCAGTAAAATAACTTACTCAGAGTCATGCTTATTATGAGTAACAGAGTCTGGGTTGTATCCAGATCTATCTGGCTTCCAGAACTCTTACTCATAGCATACTGTTCTCTACTGGTAATACAGTTCTAGAATCTCAAACTCAGAAAACTAGAAGTGTGCCCAAAGTTTTATACATAAGCTTGTTTATTGCAGTTAGAATAACAAACAGTTGCAAACAACCTACAGGCCAGGTGGCAGGGAATTATTTAATGAGTGCATATAAAGGCAGTTTTGTGTAATATAGTTATAGACATGCACATAGGAGAGTAGAAGGATCTAGTCCAAAATATTAATATTGGACTTTACAGTAGTGCTGTGATGGACAACTTAAAAATATATATTTTAATGTGTTTTTTCAAAAATTCTAAATGACTGTATACTACTATTTAAAAGCCAAATTTTGGAGAAGATGTATGAATAGTTTCAGCCTAATACAAGGCTTTTTCACTAAGGTTTACAATACACTAAAACCGTCTTTCTAAATTCCTTTCCAAGGCCACTATTGAACTCTGCAGCACCCACGCAAATGATGCCTCTGCTCTGAGGATTCTTTTTTCTTCCCTGATTCTAATCTCAAAACTGTTCTACAGTTTAAACTTTCAGGTGAGTTTCGTTCTATTTCTTGCTTTTGATTCTTATTCTTTGATGTCATATATAAAGTTTTTCACTTGATAAAGACTTCTTTGCTAGCATTGATTTCCCCCCCTCACCCTGAAAAAATAGACATTGGTTGCTTGTGTTCTGATTCCCCGCCATTCTTTTTTTTTTTTTTACAAGAGATAAATAAACTGACACCAAGCATTGTAAATGGATGACCACAACAAAAGCAACAATGATTGCAATTACCAAACGCGAAACACACTCATACTATGTCATAATATTGACATTCAGTCCAGTAATCCTCCACTGTAACAGCTCCTTTACTTTGCAGTGAAAATTGATTTGTATATTTTTTGCCTCTGAGTCCTTGTGGGATTTTTTTTTTTTTATTCAAACAGAAAGTCACAATTATATAATCATCCTCATCAGTTCACTCAGTCCCATGTAATTAATTTGTTTTCATCTTGATCTTTTGTTAGCACTTTTATGAATTCATCAGTTTTCCATTAGAGTTCTGAAAATGCTTATTCATTCAGTTCAGTAGTATAGTCAGTTACCAGAAACCTGTACTTGTCAGAGTCTTTACCATGAATTCCTTGAAGATGAAACCCTTTTATAGGAACTTTTTTTTTTTTTTTTTGTGGTACGCGGGCCTCTCACTGTTGTGGCCTCTCCTGTTGCGGAGCACAGGCTCCGGATGCGCAAGTTTCGCGGCCATGGCTCACGGTCCCAGCCGCTCCACGGCATGTGGAATCTTCCTGGACTGGGGCACGAACCTGTGTCCTTTGTATCGGCAGGTGGACTCACACCCATTGTGCCACCAGGGAAGCCCTTATAGGAACATTTTTGCAAAAGCATCAGAGTACACCTAGAACTGTCTGTAAATGACAAAAGACTTAAAAATGACCACGGTTAAAGTTTTGATGGAAGTTCATAATAATGCAGTTGACAAGGAAATTTAGTTATTTCTGAGATACACATTTTAAAGTAATAACTAGAATTATGACTTATAACATTATACCGGAACGTATAAGATTCTTAGAAATTTCATGTAATGTCTGAAACATTTATATGTTTCCATACATATTTCCATACAAATAACCCAAAGAAAGTTTAGTATTGTTTTTTTGTTTGTGTATTTTTTTATACTGCAGGTTCTTATTAGTCATCAGTTTTATACATACAGTGTATACATGTCAATCCCAATCGCCCAATTCAGCACACCACCATCCCCACCCCACCGTGGTTTTCCCCCCTTGGTGTCCATACGTTTGTTCTCTACATCTGTGTCTCAACTTCTGCCCTGCAAACCGGTTCATCTGTACCGTTTTTCTAGGTTCCATATACATGCGTTAATATACGATATTTGTTTTTCTCTTTCTGACTTACTTCACTCTGTATGACAGTCTCTAGATCCATCCACGTCTCAACAAATGACTCAATTTCGTTCCTTTTTATGGTTGAGTAATATTCCATTGTATATATGTACCACAACTTCTTTATCCATTCGTCTGTCGATGGGCAATTGGACTCCCTGACTTCAGACTGTACTACAAAGCTACAGTAATCAAGACAATATGCTACTGGCACAAAAACAGAAAGATAGGTCAATGGAACAAGATAGATAGCCCAGAGATAAACCCACGCACCTATGGTTAACTAATCTATGACAAAGGTGGCAAAGATATACAATGGAGAAAAGACAGTCTCTTCAATAAGTGGTGCTGGGAAAACTGGACAGCTACATGTAAAAGAATGAAATTAGAACACTCCCTAACACCATACACAAAAATAAACTCAAAATGGATTCGAGACCTAAATGTAAGACTGGACACTATAAAACTCTTAGAGGAAAACATAGGAAGAACACTCTTGGACATAAATCACAGCAAGGTCTTTTTTGACCCATCTCCTAGAGTAATGGAAATAAAAACAAAAATAAACAAATGGGACCTAATGAAACTTCAAAGCTTTTGCACAGCAAAGGAAACCATAAACAAGACGAAAAGACAACCCTCAGAATGGGAGAAAATATTCGCAAACGAATCATCGGACAAAGGATTAATCTCCAAAATATATAACAGCTCATGCAGCTCAATATTAAAGAAACAAACAACCCAATCCAAAACTGGGCAGAAAACCTAAATAGACATCTCTCCAAAGAAGACATACAGATGGCCAAGGAGCACATGAAAAGCTGCTCAGCACCATAATTATTAGAGAAATGAAAATCAAAACTACAGTGAGGGCTTCCCTGGTGGCGCAGTGGTTGAGAGTCCGCCTGCTGATGCAGGGGACATGGGTTCATGCCCCGGTCCAGGAAGATCCCACTGCCATGGAGTGGCTGGGCCCGTGAGCCATGGCCGCTGAGCCTGCGCATCCGGAGCCTGTGCTCCACAACAGGAGAGGCCACAACAGTGAGAGGCCCACGTACAGCAAAAAAAAAAAAAACACACAAAAAAACTACAATGAGATATCACCTCACACCAGTTAGAATGGGCATCATCAGAAAATCTACAAACAACAAATGCTGGAGAGGGTGTGGAGAAAAGGGAACCCTCTTGCACTGTTGGTGGGAATGTAAATTGATACAGCCACTATGGAGAACAGTATGGAGGTTCCTTAAAAAACTAAAAATAGAACTACCATATGACCCAGCAATCCCACTACTGGGCATATACCCAGAGAAGACCATAATTCAAAAAGACACATGTATCCCAATGTTCACTGCAGCACTATTTACAATAGCCAGGTCATGGAAGCAAAGCTTATAGCTTTTAATGGAAGCATATCTGGGAGACAAAAGACTGAAGAAACAGACTTGGGAAGGTGTAAGAACCAGTGGCATTTGAGAGGAAACACAGCCACGATCTTATAGCAGGAAATGCCTGGTCACCCGGTTGCTACTGAGGTGGTGGTCTCCAGTCATTCTTTCTGTTCTTGAGTTATTACTTTAAGATTCAGGGCTCCAGGAATGAGAAGGGAGTCTTACTGGTACAGACTCCTATACTGAGATGCAAGAGAAAGGATGTAGCCTTTTTGTTGCCTCTAGCCAGAGCCAAGTACTTGGACTTAATCCTCCCAACGTGACTGTACTCACAGTGGTAGGGAGAGCATTCCTCAGAAGGAATAGGTAGAATGAATATGAGATGAACAGCCCAAAATGGCATACCTTCAGTGTGCAGCTAGACAGCAATTTGAGAAATTCTTAAGGATACCACTGGATTCTTGTATACCTTATTTTGAGTTCTACTTCCTAGAAGTCAGGTAGAATGAGGTGATTAATAACTTGTTAGTCACGGAAGCCTGATAGGAAGGAGGCATAATCTTTACCCTTGGATTTATCCCTCATTAAGAGGGCAGTATTGTGCCACAGGAAATCAGTAACTGTATAAGACAATAAGCCTGACTTGGCGGTCATCTTACAGTAAGTGCAGTAGTTCAGAAAGGAAAAGGAATGTATTGGTAAGCACTGAGTTTTGTAAGGAAAGTTTTCAGTCTTAGCTGAACCTTAAAGGAATAAGTAGATTTACATTGGGACAGGAACAGGTGGCATCGTTTGTGGTTGAAAGCTTACTGAGACAGAGTCAGAATGGTTTACTCATCTGTCAGACCTAGCTGGAGCAGAGAATTCTTGTCAAAATAGGTATCCATTGACTTAGCTGAGAAATGTGAGCTGGAGTCTATAGGCATGTGCAAAACATTTGGCGTGGTGGGGAAAACTTACTAAAATATAATAATTACTTCAACCAGAAGTCTCAAGTCACCATTTATTCTTTAGGATCTCCCTGAATTTTTTGAAGATAATATGGAAACTTGGATGAACAATTTTCATACCCTCTTGACATTAGATAATAAGCTTCTGCAAACTGATGTAAGTATTATTTAAAATATTTCCCAAGTAAGCTTTTTTTTTAAGAATTATTTGAAATATAATGTTAAATGTCAATTATATCTCAATTTTTTTTAATGTTAAAAAAATTATTTGAGTGCCCTCAGAACATTGGAGGGAGGATAATTGTAATGAGCAGAACTACCCTTCTTGTAGTCCTGACTTAAGTCACAATTTATAGATAAGGCTATTTTATTACATTATTGAAAGTAAGGCCTCAAGAGTATTCACATTGTGAACATTTTATGAAATAGAAAATCATTTGTCATTGAAGATACTAAGAAAACTTAAACCTCTCTAATGGCCTCTTGAAAAAATCATCTACAGTGTGGGAAAGAGGGGACATGAAAGTTTGTAATGTGTAAAAGTTTCTGATCTGAGTTTTGTAATATGTACTTTCAACATGTAGCACTGTGTTATTCATTTGCTTGTTTATTAATATATTTATGATTTACCTCTTTCTCAACAAACAAAAAACGTAAAAAGTAAAATATTAAGAATATTTCAACACCAGATAAAAATTACAGTTGGTGATGCAGATCTGTTTGGGTGGCATGCAGAGGGAGAATCATTACTGTGGGTGTACAGCAAATTTTGTGTGAGATTTTTACACAACAAGAAGCAACCAAAAAAAAAATAGAGTTCCAATAAAATAACTCCTTCAGTCCACTAGGAAGAAACCACTCCCTCAGAAAACAAAGCTTGTCTTTACACTTAAGTCTAAAGGAAGTTTTTCACTTAGGATTCTTAAGGGAATTGTTTGCCCATTTAAATGCGTCATCTCACTGTGTGACATTCCTTATATTTATGCCTTGAGGAGCTGTTATTTTATCTCTTCTCAATTTGAGTTCTTTGGCACATAATATAGCTCAAAAAGTATTTGTGATTGCTGTTATATGTAGTAAGCATTATTATATCAGTCACTGTCATGGTTTCAGGTGGGGTTGGCAAACTTTTCCTATAAAGGTCCGGGTAGTAAATATATTTGGCTTTGTGGGCTATATACTCAACTCTGCAGTTGTAGTTGAAAGCAGCCATAGGCAATACTATAAATTGTATAAATGAAAACAAAGAATGTGTGTGACTGGGTTTTAATAAAACTTCAGAAATTAGGCAGCAGGTTAACCCCTGCTTTAGGTTGTTCAACATTTTATAACCAGAATATTATTTGTGAGAATGTTATAGCATTAGCTTATTGGGAAGAGAACACATTTTAATATATTTGAAATGGGAACCTTTTGGGAGATAGCAAGACTATGTTACAAAGGAAAATGTGATATGATTTTTATTACTCAGGTTTTTGTAGGAATATATTATTTTCGATTTAATATGTAAATATTTTATAATTCAGCAACCAGAAGAAAAAGCTTTATTTACTTAAAATATTTATTCATGCATGCATGCAGTGCCGTGTCTTAGTTGAGGCACATGGACTTCTTGGTTGTGGCATGCACGCGGGATCTAGTTCCCCAACTGGGGATCAAACCCAGGCCCCCTGCATTGGGAGCGTGGAGTCTTACCCACTGGACCACCAGGGAAGTCCTGAAAAGGCTTTATTTAACTTGAAAACTTTTGAGAACTGCTCTCATTGATTAATAAATAAGAAGCATTTCGCCTTGTATTTGTTTGATAGACCAGGTGAATAAATTTACAGTGGCGTAGATGTAGTTCACAGCACTTGGCTTTGATGTAAAATTTTTAAAGAGTTCAGGAATTACAGCTACTCTCCATGTTTATGATAGCGTTGAAGTTGTATGTTTGAGTTTTCCGTTTTCTCTTATGTGAGGATGAAGAGGAAGCAGGCTTATTGGAGCTCTTAAAATCCCAGATTTGTGATAATGCCGCACTCTATGCACAAAAATATGATGAAGAATTTCAGCGGTACCTGCCTCGTTTTGTCACAGCCATCTGGAATTTACTAGTTACAACAGGTCAAGAGGTTAAATATGACTTGGTAAGGTGATGGTGGAGACAAATAATTAAGACATCCCCTCCCCCCCCATGAAATAAATGGTTCCGTTTGCTCTTAAAAATATGCTTATTTTTGTGTTTTATTCCAGTTGGTAAGTAATGCAATTCAGTTTCTGGCTTCAGTTTGTGAGAGACCTCACTATAAGAATCTATTTGAGGACCAGAACACGCTGACAAGTATCTGTGAAAAGGTTATTGTACCTAACATGGAATTTAGAGGTAATTGTGGCAAAGTGTAAAGCTTTTTCAGGAGATTAATTAAAAGCTTGTTTTTTAAAAGAGTATGTTAGTATAAATTTAAGAATTTAAGAAGTCTTCTCTGTTGCTTTTTGTAACATATTCAGTCTAAGTTTTGTTGGATTTAGTATTTCACCAAGGCAGAAGCTATTTTGAACAGTTGACTTGAGACAAGTGATTGATGACTTTTAAATACAGAGTTGAAGCCCACCTAGTTTGTGCTTAAGGTTAAAATAGTCCTAAGAGTCTGTATTTGTACAAAATGTCTTTCTGACAGTTGGGAAGAGCAGTCATTAGATCATTCATTCAGGAACAAAATGAGGAAATAAAAGTGTAACGTGGGGTTTTATTTCCTTTCCTTTTTTCATAAAACTATATGTAAAGGACAGATCTTTAATCTGATACTGTCTGTCCTACTTGTTTTGGTGTTGAAATGACTGTTTATGAAATAATGGTGATAGTAGTTGTTAGGTTGTTTGTTTAATGTCCTTATCTGGCAGAATAACGAGTTGGCATCCCTAGATTGGTCTCCCAACACTTTTGAAGGTTGGTGATGAAGTCCAGTTCTGTGGACATTCACATTAGAACAAGTGAGCCTATCTCGCAGCTGTATGCATTACCTATTACCTAATCTTTCAGGGTAGCGTTTGCTGCTCTAAGTAATGATTAAGAGTATATGAAGTAGTCATTTGTTGGGAAAGAACACTTTGCTGTAAAACATGGCAATTCCACACACTCTTCTGCACACTCAACTGTAGAGGTAGAATGACTTGCCATGTCTTTCAAGAGGTGATCTGAAATGTCATCTTGCTTTGTAGCTGCTGATGAAGAAGCCTTTGAAGATAATTCTGAGGAGTATATAAGAAGAGATTTGGAAGGATCTGGTGTGTATTTTGGTTTTTAGCTGTTGGTCTCTTAGCAAGCCAGTTTTAAAGTTGCTCTCTAATAAATACGGGGAAGTGAGGGAGTCCTGATAAGTGTGTCATTTCAGCTGGCTTTCATTGGAGAACTGTTTTCCTTCTTCAACTTGTACATGGTAGAAAGCAGCTCTTTATACGAGCTATATCAAAGTATCAGATGTAGAATTACTTGTTTTCTCTTTTTTATATACTTATGGTCTTTCAGTTTCGTTCTCATTTTACATTTGTGGGGAATTTTTTCATTGTTTTTGTTGCTGTTAGCTCTCAGATGGCAATTTGTTTTCTTATAAACTTGGTCGGTTGGTGGTGGTTTCTTTCTCCCATAATGTATTTCCCTTTGATTTTGTAGATATTGATACTAGACGCAGGGCTGCTTGTGATCTAGTACGAGGATTATGCAAGTTTTTTGAGGGACCCGTGACAGGAATCTTCTCTGGTTATGTTAATTCCATGCTGCAGGAATATGCAAAAAATCCATCTGTCAACTGGAAACACAAAGATGCAGCCATTTACCTGGTGACGTCTTTGGCATCGAAAGCCCAAACCCAGAAGGTGAATCCTTTCAGTATATTTTTATTTCTAAAACATAGTTGTTGGTACCACAGAAGTCAAAAAGAAGTGATATATTTCTGGTTATATAGCCTACTCTGTTAGATAATGTGTCAGTTCTGATTAGAATTCATATGGTTTCCAAAGATGGCTTTATACTGATGTATTAAGCACTTAAGTTTCTTATGGACCAAAAGATCAACAGATGCCACACTTGCTTCCTTAGCTGAGACTCAGTATATAAAATGTGCTAAACTTAAATTTAGCTGTTCTTTAATTTAGGGAAGTTTCTTTATTATCTATTAGAATAGTCTTATATGTAAGTAGTTTGTGTTTTGAAGTATTCATTTCCATCTTCAACCTGGTTTTCTAAAGCTGCCTAAATTTCCAGTGTGGTAAATAATTACAGATTTTTCATGTTATTTCACTGTTATGAATTTGTTTTTTAGCATGGAATTACACAAGCGAATGAACTTGTAAACCTGACTGAGTTCTTTGTGAATCACATTCTCCCTGATTTAAAAGCAGCTAATGGTGAGTTTTGTGAAATGTTTTTAGTACAGCTTACACTATACCTGCAGTTATTTAAAAATACATTTATTTATTTATTTATTTATTTGTCTGCACCAGGTCTTAGCTGCAGCGTGCGGGATCTTTTAGTTGTGGCATGTGGGATCTAGTTCCCTGACCAGGGATCGAACTCACGTCCCCTGCATTGGGAGCGCAGAGTCTTAGCCACTGGACCACAAGGGAAGTCCCTATACCTGCAATTTTTATTTTTAACTAAAAAATGAGTACCGTTACAGCTCTATATCACCATGATACTGAAAGTGGTGGCTCCTATCCTTATTGCAGTTACTTTATTGGATAAAATCTCAAATGGTTGCCCCAGATCTTGCCCAGGTGAAATTAACTTTCCATAAAGAAAATGTCTCTTATGTAGAAGGAAAACAGGAACAAGTGAGACTAAATTTTCACTGTATATTTCTAATGTACATATAATAATGCACTAGAAATTATACTTTGGTTTTTGTTTTCCTTCTCATTTAAAAAATGAACTCTTGGGGGACTTCCCTGGTGGTTCAGTGGTTAAGAATCCGCCTGCCAATGCAGGGGACACGGGTTCGAGCCCTCACCCGGGAAGATCCCACATGCCCCGGAGCAGCTAAGCCCATGTACCACAACTACTGAGCCTGCGCTCTAGAGCCCACGAGCCACAACTACTGAAGCCCTCATGCCGAGAGCCCATGCTCCGCAACAAGAGAAGCCACTACAATGAGAAACGCATGCACCACAACGAAGAGTAGCCCCCGCTCACCGCAACTAGAGAAAGCCCGCGTGCAGCAACAAAGACCCAATGCAGCCAAAAATAATTAATTAATTATTTTAAAAATGAACTCTTGGGAATTCCCTGGCAGTCCTGTGGTTGGGACTCCGTGCTTCACTGCCGGGGTTCAATCCCTGGTCAAGGAACTAAGATCCCACAAGCTACATGGCGAAAAAGAAAATAAAAATAAAATATTGGGTTGGCCAAAAAGTTCGTTTGGGTTTGTCCAAAATATGTTAAGGGACGAACGAACTTATTGGCTAACCCAATAAAACTAAAAAAAATGAACTCTTAAAAATTGAAGTAAATTTAAAGTACTTGAAACTAATAAATACTAAGGATACTTTCATATGTTTACAAAAATATGTTGATCAAGAGATATTCTTCTAAAACTTTGTGGAAAATTTAAATACACTAATAGGTAGGGATAATATTATAAAGAACTTCCATGTTACTATCATTCAGCTTCAGGAACTTTTAACAATTGGCCGATATTTTATCCCTTTCACTAACTTACTTCCCACTACTAGTGCAAGCTCCTCTAGAGAGACTTGCTCTTGATTCAGAATAGCTTCAATTTTGGAAGAAGATACTACTGTTATTTCATGGTCCAAATCATTTTTGTTCAATTACATAAGTAACACACGTTCATTTGTAATGAAACTTAAAGGTAAGGGGGAAAAATAAAATTATTTATAAACTTACCAGTATTAATAGCTGTGTAGTAGATCATTATATAATTAAGCTTTAATTGCTTGACATTTTGTTTACCAGAACCATGTTTTTAAAATCTGATAATGTTGTCACTAGTTTGGGAGTTAACAGTCCTTAGCACTAAAATAACTGTGACTTTTTTTTTTTTATATAGTGAATGAATTTCCTGTTCTTAAAGCTGATGGTATCAAATACATTATGATTTTTAGGAATCAAGTAAGTTGCTTTTCATTTATATGTTATATGCCACTTAATCTCTTAAGAGTTTTATTGTATACTGGCTTCTCTTCCCTTCTGTGCAATCATTCGATATCCACATCTAACAAAATTAACAATAACTCCTTGAACTTAGGATGCCAGTAGAAACTGTCATACAGAGTGAAGTAAGTCAGAAAGAGAAAAACAAATATTGTATATTAACGCATAAATGTGGAATCCAGAAAAATAGTACAAATGAACCGGTTTGCAAGGCAGAAATAGACAGATGTAGAGAACAAATGTATGAACACCACGGGGGGAAAGCAGGGGTGGGGTGGGTGGGATGAACTGGGAGATTGGGATTGACATACATACACTAATATGTATAAAATAGATAACTAATAAGAACCTGCTATATAAAAAAATAAAATTCAAAAAAATAAAAAAATAAAAAATTAGGATGCCAGACCATGATTAATTTTCCTCAGTTTCTCTAAAATACTGTTTTACAGTGATTTTATTAAAATTTGGGATCCAAACAAGGTCTACATGTTGCTTATGGTTGATTATGTCTCATGTCTTCTAATTTACAACAGAGAGGTCCTTCTTCCCCTTTCTTTATTCATGTCATTTTTTGGAGAAACCAGTCATTTACCTTGCAGAGTTTCTCATTCTAGTTCTGGCTGATTGCATCCTCAGAGGTATGATTTACCTCTTGTTCCTCTGTTCCCTGTATTTCTAAATTGGTAAATCTGGAGGCTTGATTAGATTTTATTCCTCTGGTAGGTGGGGGGTGGCGAGAGTTTGTCACTGGTATACTTTGCTTCATTTCACTAGGACACGTACATTGTCTCATCCACTTTCAGTGATGTTAAGAGTGATTATTGACACATTTTTTAATTGAGATACAGGTAACCTAATATAATATTCACCATTTTTAAGTGTATACTTGTGTGGTTTTTAGTATGTTTATTCTTTTGTACAACCAACACCACTGCCTCATAGATTATTTAATTACCAGTTTGAATGGGAAAAACAGGATAGATGTTTGTGTGTTTTTCCCGTGTCAGTTCAGAGTAATGAGTTCAAGTGCCTTACCAGCCTCCAGAGGACAAATGAGTGATTTTTTGACTCTCTAGTTGTTCCTTCTTTGGCCAGTAGGAGCCCCATTATGTAGGTTCCTGTGTCCCCTTGACACACTTAGTAGCTTTTAACAGCTTCCCTTCTTTCATATATGACAGAATATTCCATGTTCATCTTGTACATTTCCTGCCCCAGACCTGAACTAGCCACACTTGAAGGTGGGAAATTTTATTTAGAGACTATAATCTAGGTGCTAGGGAAATTGGTTTTAGGCTTTTTCATAGAAGAGAGTCAGAAAATAAATAATACCAATATTATTACTAAAGTAATGGTGCTGAATGCTGTTTGATTTCTTTGTGTTTTTTATATCCTTCGTGTATTATCCTATTAGGCATGTATAGTCAAGAAATACTATGTTTAAAGCAACTTGAAATTATTCTTTGTGCATTTTTGCCATTAACTTGATAAATAATTAGATTCTTCTGTTTGTGGGGTTTTGTTTTATTTGGGGGGGCATGAGAAAGGTTACTTTACACACCTCCAAAGTCAGGCATGGTACATTCAGAAAGGTCTAGCTTTCCTCCCTGTTCCTTCTCTCGTCCTAAAAGTAACCATTTTTTACCAAGTTTTGGTTTATGTTTCCATTAGTTAATTTTTAAAATATAACCTAATACTGTCCTAGATATATTTATGTATTTCCCCTCCTCCTACACAGAAGAGAGTATGCTAAACACGCTGTTTATCACTTCGGTTTTTTTTCTTTTTTGGCCGTACCACGTGGTTTACAGGATCTTAGTTCCCCAACCAGGGATTGAACCTGGGCCCATGGCAGTGAAAACTTGGAGTCCTAACCACTGGACAACCAGGGAATTCTGACACCTTGCTTTTTTTCACTTAGTAAATCCTGGATGTCATTCCATGGTAGTATTTACACAGTTCCCTCTTTTTTTTTTTTTTTTTAATTTAAATAGCATAGTACTCTGGGTGGCTCTCCTGTGGTTTACTCAACCAGTCCCCCAAGAGGTAGATGTTCTGGGTGTTTTCTAACTTCCACTATTTTAAATAATGCTAATTATTTGAAACAATAGCTTTGTATGTGTCACATAGTGTTTTTGCCATTGTAACTTTGAGATAGATTCCTGGAAGTGACGTTACTAGATTAGAGGGTAAACTTATATGTAATTTTGCCAGATCTTGCCAAATCTCCACAGGGGTTGTATCATGTTGCATTTAAAAAAAAAAAAAAGCACCTATTTCCCCAAAGATGCTGGAATTTTGCCATTTTGCCAAACTCACAGATGTGAAATGGTATCTTATTGTAGTTTTACTTTGTATTTTTCTTAGAGTTTAAAAGCTTATCTTGCCGTTTATTTATTTATTCTTAGTTTTTATTGGAGTATAGTTGATTTACAATTGTGTGTTAAGTTTCAGGTGTACAGCAGAGTGAATCAGTTACACATATATCTATCCTTTAGATTCTTTTCCCATATAAGCCATTACAGAGTATTAAGTAGAGTACTCTGTGCTATACAGGAGTTCCTTATTAATTATCTGTGTTATATATAGTAGTGTGTATATGTCAGTGCCAGTCTTCCAATTTATCTCCCCCACCCCCGCATCTTTCCATTTAAAGGGCCATTTTCATTTCTGCGAACTATCTATTCATATTTTTTGTCCATATTTCCATCTGATTGTTGGTCTTAATTTCTAGAAAACATGTAATTTCCTTCTGATTATTATTATTTTTTTAATGGTAGAAGATATATTATTTCATCTACCTATATATATTCTCAGGCATGATCAATTTTATTGATTCCACTGGACCAATAAAAGCTAAAAGTCAGTCCAGCAAGTTCACTGAGACTCTGGATCCACCCCCTCAAGTCACTGATGGAGTCTTTTGGTCACAACCCTTTCCTTGTTAAAGCTCTTCACAACAGCTCCCCAAACATGTTCAGAATCAAAATACCCTTCACATTTTTCATTTCTTGATTCATATATTTTCCAAATAGTTTGAACCGTGAATAAGAATTTGTGGATCCTGAAGTATCTAGTTTTACAACATAAATCTCCTTTATAAAACTTTATCTTCATATCATTCCCCATTTTGATCAATCACATTCAGCCTCCAGCCAACTGTAGCACTCTCGACCAGAGAAAGGAAAACAGACCCACACCTGAGGCTGCCCCTTGTGCGGGAGTTCTCCGTTTCCTATGTTGGAAATGCAGTGGGCATTTTTAAACCACTGATTATTCCACCATTAAGTTATCTGCTGTTGTCTGTTTGAAGATCACAACATAGAAATTTATTAACAGCCACCCCCCAGGAAAGACAGATAAATTCTATTAGTTCTATCTACTTCAGGGCTGAATACCATTTTGACAGTTAGCTGTGATGGAGAAAGAGTGTAGCTTACATTTACTAAGTTTTTACTGTTTGTCAAGTACAGTGTTAATGCTTATGATGGAATCCCACCTCATTTGACTTATACACATTCAGTTATTGGGCCTCAGCAAAGAGAATGAAAGAGAAAAATTCCACCACCTAGTGCCTGTCAATGAGCAGACACCCCCCAGAGTGGGGAGACTCCAATCTACTCTTCCCTCAGTGAGCCTCGTCTTTTTTTTTTAATTGAGAAATAATTGACATTAATTTCAGGTATACAACATAATGATTCATATTTGTATGTATTGTGAAATGATAACAGTAAATCTAGTTAACATGTCACTATACACATTGACAGAATTTTTTTTCTGTTGAGAACTTCTGAGATCTGTTCTCTATATGCAGTATAGAAGTAACTGTAGTCACTGTACATTGCATCCTCATGACTTGTTTTGTAACTGGAAGTTTTTACCTTTTGACCCCTGTCACCCATTTCATCCACTCCCCGCCTCTGGCAACCACCAATCTGTGCTCCGTAGGAGTTTGTTTTTCTGGTGTTTTTTTTGGTTTTTTTTTCCTGTTTTGTTTTTTAAGGTTCCACGTGTGAGATACATGGTGTTTGTCTTTCTCTATTTCACTTAGTATAATGCCCTTAAGGTCCATACATATTGTCGCAAATGGCAAGATTTTCTTTTTTTATGGCTGAATAACATTCCATCTGTGTGTGTGTGTGTGTGTGTGTGTGTATGTATGTGTGTGCACGTGTGCACTCCACACTTTCTTTATCCATTCATCCACTGATGGACACTTAAGTTGCTTCCAAATCTTGGCCATTGTTAATGCTGCCTGTGAGCTTGCGGGTGCCTGTAGCCATCTCTGTGTCTTCTTTGGGAAAATATTCAGGGGAATTCCCTGGTGGTCCAGTGGTTAGGATTCAGCGCTTTCACTGCTGGGGCCTGGGTTCAGTCCCTGGTCAGGGAACTAAGATCCTGCAAGCCATGCAGTGTGGCCAAAAAAAATAAGAAAGAAAATATTATTCAGCTCCTCTGCTGAGTTAATTGGATTGTTTTTTGCTGTTTAGTTATATAATCCTTCTGATTCTTAACACTGTCACTTTAATTTTAGTGACACAGAAAACAAAACAGCACAGTTCGTCTTACTCCCTCCAGTACCTCCACCAAATTACCCTGCAGCCATCTTGTAAATTATTTTAAACACACAAGCAGGAATAGAGAATAATTTAATGATACATAACCACCACAAATCTTAACTCCAGGCCATAATTACTTAAACCTACACACACAGTGGAGGGACGCAGGGCACACCTTCCCCATTCCCATTCTATTCTCTTTCTCCCCAGAGATAATGAATGAATTCAGTGTAAGTGATTATTTATGGCTTTACACGTTTGTTTCCACAAAAATTCTATAGTATTACATAGGTTTAAGTTTTTTATTTATTTAAATGATACCCTACTATAGGTATTGGTCTACATATCTAGTTTTCTTTTGTGCTTAACGTTGTTTTTAGTAGATGTGTTAGAGTTCATTTTTAATAGCTGTGTAGTATTTTTTTTTTTTTTTTTGCGGTAAGCTGTGTAGTATTCTATCATAAGAACATGCCACAGTTTATTTCCTGTGGATGATTCTTCAGTTTCTTGATTTATACTTTTTATGTGTCTTTGACAGGTATCTACCAGGGTTACATGCAACCTTGTGAAGCTGTTCTGTTTTAAAGATTAAAGGATATGCTAAAGTTTTAGAGGTTTTTAGTGAAGATTAGTATGCTTATGTTTATGCCATTCCCCCCCCCCTTTTAAGAGGAGAAAATGAGGCACAAAGAGCTTGAATGACTTTTCTAAGAAATACTTGCTAGTGAAAAGTATGGTTCTAAGATTAATGAAATCTCTGCTTCTCCATGATATTATTATTTTACCCTAACCATAGTTTTATGCTCAGAGAAAGAGAATTGGAAGAGTGAGTGTGAGCTGAACCATTATGTGAAGGTAGAAGTTTTGATTTTTTCACCTGTAGCATCTCCATTGTAATAGTGGCTGAAAAAAAAAACACTTTTTAGAATCAGCAAGTCACTCTCTTAGAGCTGTCTTTTACTCAAGATAGTATCAGTGAGTTACAGCATGTATATTGTTTTTTTCAGGTACCAAAAGAGCATCTTTTAGTCTCTATTCCTCTCTTAATTAATCATCTTCAAGCTGAAAGTACTGTTGTTCATACTTATGCAGCACATGCTCTTGAGAGAATGTTTACTATGAGGGGGCCTAACAATGCCGCTCTGTAAGTATTTGATGCAATGTATTTTTTCATCTCGGGGTGAAGACCATTCTGTACTGGTCAAAGATATCTCAGTATATTCATAATTTCATTAGTAGTTAAAAAAATATATGTGTATATTTTACTCATTTATACTATGCCTCGTTCCAAAAGGATTTGAGACTGCATGCCAGAGTAGACACATTCTGACAGTAAAGTTAAATGGAGGAAATTGGAGCAAAGGAAAATAACTGGGGTGTGAGGTTAATAAACAGAAGTGTGTCAGAGGATCCTGTACAGTAGTTAAAGAAAGAAACTTGTGGATTTTATGTGGAGTCCTCTAGCAGCCAAGGCAGAGAGAAACTTGGTGAGTTAAAATGTCCATAATGTCCATGAGATTAAAATTAAAAGTTATTCAGAAGTGGGCCTTTGTTAAGGGAATACAGTGTAGTAGCCCTGTTCATAGCAACATCATGCAACAGAGTTATTTTCACCTTGCTGTTTTTGTGATCTTATTTAGTGCTGAGACATGACACAGCTGAGTGAAAGTAATTCTCTAGGGTCCAAGGCAGTAGCTGTTGTGGCCTGATCCAAGGATAAAATGCAGAGGATTGGGTGGTCTGCATGTCTTTCAGGCCTTTTCTTCAACAGTGTTATTTCTTGAAACAGCTTTGGGTAAGAGATGGAAAACATTCTAGGTTCTTTCTTTCATCAAGAACTTGAAGTACAGATATGTACAGTGGCCAGTTAAGGGTTGAAAGGTTATCCTTTAGGCGAGTTAAGCCAGTACCTGTCTTCAGGCCCAGAATTTATGCAGAAAACATTTCCGAACTTGCTCCACCTCCAGGAAAGCTAGATGACTGAGAGTCCGGGCTCTGTTCTCGATGGTGACAGATGTGATCCAGGGATGACCTCAACAGCCGTAGACAATGTTGGGTTTGCTGGGTTTGTTTAATTGTGTTTGGTCCCAGATATGCCTTCTTAGGAACTTAACATGAGCACTTATAAAAGCAATATTTTCCTAAGCTGTCTTCCGACTGTCAGTGGTGGGAGATGGCTCACTTTTATGCCAAGAAGTGTGATTTAGTAGTTGCGAAGGGTGTTCCAAAGTGACAAGCTCAAGAGTTGGTAGTGACTGAAAGCTGTTTTTTCATCTATAGCTTTACAGCTGCAGAAATCGCACCGTTTGTTGAGATTCTGCTAACAAACCTTTTCAAAGCTCTCACACTTCCTGGCTCTTCAGAAAATGAATATATTATGAAAGGTAGGCCGTTTCCCTGGTGTACAGACTATAAGTATCTAATTTCAGACTACAGGGGTGGTAAACACTCTGAGTTGTACTTCAGGTTATGTAGTCTATGAACCAGATACTGTTTGTCAAGCATTAGGTAGGTTTCGATATTTTTAAATGAAAAAGTTTAGTTTGTTGGTGTTTTCAGAAAAAATTTTACCCTAACTTGATATAGAACTCCTCTTACTAAAGAAAAGGTAGCAAACTCCTTTTTTCTTTTCCTAGGTTGAAATTCTTGAGGGCAAAGATGAGCTCAGACAACATTTATTGACGGCATGTTCTGCTAGGTCTTGGTGTGAAACCTGGGTGTATTTGATAGACCCCGCACAGATCCTGCCTTCATAGAAATACTGCCAGGGACACAGGCAGCTGTTAACAATCTGTCAGGTGCTCCATTAGGAGAGTGTTTTGGGAACAGCTCTGGGACAGTCTTAGTCTTACTTGCGGTTGCATTCCAAGAGTCTAGCATGGTGGATGACTCATAGGAAATGCTTTGTTTTTTTAAATAAATTTATGTATTTTTGGCTGCATTGGGTCTTAGTTGCTGCACACGGGCTTCCTCTAGTTGCGGCGAGTGGGGGCCGCTCCCCGTTGTGGTGCGCGGGCTTCCCACTGTGGTGGCTTCTCTTGTTGCGGAGCACGGGCTCCAGGCACGCAAGCCCCAGCAGTTGTGGCGCTAGGGCCCAGCTGCTCCGCGGCATGTGGGATCCTCCCGGAGCAGGGTGTCCCCCGCACTGGCAGGCAGACTCCCAACCACTGTGCCACCAGGGAAATCCGGAAATGCTTTTTAATTCCCAGTGCCTCTGGCTTGGTCAGGACGTGTGTGTGTGTGTGTGTGTGTGTGTGTGTGTGTGTGTGTGTGTGTG